>NC_058087.1:42012912-42331613 GCF_014858855.1 Bufo gargarizans | reverse complement strand
TCCGTATGTCTTCCGTATCCATTCCGTTTTTGCGGAACCATCTATTGAAAATGTTATGCCCAGCCCAATTTTTTCTATGTAATTACTGTATACTGTATATGCCATACGGAAAAATGGAATGGAAACACAACGGAAACAAAAAAACGGAACAAAGGATCCGTGAAAAACGGACCACAAAACACTGAAATAGCCATACGGTAGTGTGAAAGAGGCCTAAACCTAAGACTTCCTGCACACAGTGCCGATTTTTATGCAAAGAATCTCTGTGAAAGCCGCATGAAAAGCCGCACATAAATCTCCACTATCTATTGCGGGTTTTGTGCATTGTTTGTGTGGTTCTTACACTTTTTTGCTGCAGTTTTTGGTGCAGATTTTCTGTTTAACAACGCCTTGAAGTCCCTGGAGAAAAAATACATAAGGCGTGAAATTGCACAAACAATTGACATGCACACAGCAAGTCAATTTCTCCGTACAGAATACGCAACTGTATTACACTGTGGGGTTTCCAACGTGTAATCTGCAACGTGTGCAGGTATCCTTAGAGTGTAATAAAAATGATCCAGTTGGTGCTACGGCCGCTGTTTGGGGGACTCTTCAGAGTTGCATTTTTCTCATCCCCGTTAATACAAATTACTATTTTTGTCTTTAATTTGGACCAGAATAGGACATGTTCTATCATTTGCGTAAAGGACACGCGGAAGCGGACAGAACACGGATGTTTTTTGTAGACCCACAGAAATGAATGGGTTTATGTGGAATCCTCACAAAATGCGGATCAGACACCGATGCAAAATATGGTTCTTTGCATGAGGCCTATATGTAAAAATTCAAAACCAACTGTTTTTTGCACATTATTTTAAAAAAAACAAGAAGTTGGCCTAATCGAGTCTAAGAGTCACAATATTTTTCAAATTTCAGCTCTCCATGTAAAATGCCCTCAAAAGACAAGGGGGCACTGCCTCCGACTGGAGAAGAAAAAGTTCAGTCTCCAGAAGTGTCAAAGCTTCTTTACTGTAAGAACTGTGAATCTGTGGAGTAGACTTCCTCAGGACGTGGTCACAGCAGGAACAGTGGACAGTTTTAAAAAGGGTTTAGATGAATTCTTAAAAGTAAATGACATTAATGTTTATGAAAATGTGTAGAAATCTGGGTCTCACTTCCTTCTAGGATTCGCCCTTTTGTCTTTTTTCAACCATATTAACTATGTAACTATGTAATTGCGACTTGCTGCTTCCTGCTATTGTGTGAGCAGGTAATATTTGCACGTAAGCTGTACAGTTGACACCCAGACTGAATTTTACTGAGTGCCCAGGGCATTCCAGTCTGATACTGCCTCCCTCAGTAGACTTTTTAGACCACATAAAAAAATTTTCCATTTAGAAAGACTAGACGCTGAAACACAAATAGAGAGACACAAAAAGTGGAGATTCTTTATTGGTGGGTATTTCTTGCAAAAAAAAAAAAAAAAGTAGTTCAGCAGATCTATCACTTTAACTTTTTGGTATATTCAAAAGTGACTCAGAGGCACTTTGGGCACTTTACAGATGTTTTTTGAGTTGCTATCAGGAAGGTCCTTGAGTTTTGTAAAGACTCTGAGGTCACCTGAAATGGAAGGAGAAAAACAGAACAATAAATGTATGTACTTTCAAACTATGTAATGCGGCCAGAATATGCATTAACAAGAGTCTCTCGATGTTTTAACAGTTCTATTTTTTCTGTAGTTGAATGAGTAGTTCTTCATGCCTGATATTTCTTGTTTTTTCTTTGTGTTTTCATTTTCAAAACATAAAAAAATAAAAAGTACATTATAAAAAAGAATTATATTATATATATTTATAGGCCACCCAATAGATGACCCTAAGTTAAAATATTTAATCCTGAAATATTCATCTTAATGTCAAAGCCAAGGTCCACCTTTGTAAAAAAAAGAAAAAAAAACCATTTTTACGCCATGTTACCCTTTTATTTTGTGTCTACAGTTTCTATGCAGAACTTTGTGTTTCCATAGTTACAGGCTACAAACTAACCCTGCGTAGTCTGATCTTGTAGTCTGACCTTGTAGTCCAGGGATGGCCAAGCTGCGGCTCTCCAGCTGTTGCAAAACTACAACTACAAGTTTGTGTTACAAACTTACCTGACTGGGCTCCAGCAGCGAGATCTCCAGATAAGCCATGCCCCTTGGTGATGTGACAGCGCCCTTAGAAACAGGATGTAATGCTCTTTCTCCCCAAAGCCAGTGTGTGTTGGGCTGGAGGAGATTAACAGTGGACTGATTGCTCAGCTGCTCTATTCCTGTGTGCTAGTGTTCTGACTAATGGAGCGCCAAGTCATGACCTATCAGGTTCTGATCCGGGGACTCGGTGCTCTATTTACACCCCTTTCTGGCCATATGCCAGCTAGCTGTGTTCCTGGTTCCTGTGCATATTGGATTGCTCGTTCCTCTGACTAGTGTTGAGCCCGAATATTTGAATAGAGTATATTTATCGTGAACATCGCCACTTTGAGAATTCGCGAATATTTAGAATATAGTGATATATATTCGTTATATCAAATATTCGTAATTTTTTTCCATCTGAACACATGATTCCTCCCTTTTTCTTGCTTGTGGGCCAATTAGAAGGAAGCAATGTAAAGTTCACAACAATCAGTAATCTGTAGTCAGACCTGCTAAAATGTGAAGTTGCTCGTGGTACGAAAAAATATTCGAATCACTGCCGATTAGCGCAATCGCAAATATATTGGGGCACTTGACTCTATCTGCATATAAAGCTATTGTAATGTTCTGCCGTGCCAACCATTTTCTCCAGTCTCAGTAAACTTCTAGCAGCTTGGAAAATTTAGTAAAAGAGACCCACGCCTGTATTTTGTGTTACGAATTTGCATTACGCGATTACATTGGCGATTTTTCGCATTCAATTAAATAATCTCGAATTCGAAAATATATGACGAATATTCTACAGAATATTTGTGAAATATCGCAAATTTGAATATAGCCCCTGCCGCTCATCACTATCTCTGACCCCAGCTTGTCTTTTCACCACTCTCTATCATTTTTGTGCTGCGTTGTCCTCCTAGTTTTGACCCATTTTCGTACTACTATCCCTGTGTGTTATTTTTGTCTCTTGGTCTTTGTCTGTCTCTGAACCTTAGTAGTGTAGGGACTGTCGACCAGTTGTGGTCTTGCTATCTATGGCTTGAACTGCAAGTAGGTAGGGAAAGTGGGCTGGGTTCCAGGTCAGGGCTCACTGTCCATGTCTGTCCTTACCTACAGGCGATACAGTTTGTTTGTGGTCTATAGACATGGAGACACATAGGAGTACAAGGTATAGACACAAAATTGTTGGATAATGTCTGTTTACCAAATTGATGCTCTGGAAACTAATTTTCAGCTAAGCATTAGCAGTCTATGAATACAAATGACACACAGGGGGCAAAAAGTGGACACAGGAACCAAACTCGGATCATTCACAGACATTTTCACGGATGGACCACTGACCATCTTGTCAAATATGCATTAGTAAGGAGTCCACTGGCCAAGTTGTGACCATTGTATTAGGAGGAACAAGCATCTGTGAGGTCTGTGTACCATAAACTGAATCCTACTCTAGCTAGTAGCTGGCCGCCTCCTCCTAAAAATGTCCACATACCTTCATGTACCTGTATTCTACTGAATTTCCTATATCTCTGCAGGTCTTCTAGGGGATCCTCTCTTGATGATTAGAGGTGCACCTTTGAAATGACATTTAATTATTGAATTACTGATACTAATGATAAAATCTCTAAACTGACCTCAGAAGTTGGGGATTTTTTTACATCATCAGTATTTATACAGTAAAATCAGCCACACGTTTGATCAGCTATAGTTATCTGCACAGCGCCTTGTTCTAATACAGCACATTTCATTTCTGCATTGATATTTCCACTTAAATTTTCAATCAAAATGTGCCTGCGGATTTCATGTATAATAAATAAGATTAGAGGACAACCCTTCTGTTGATATAGGATAAAGATATATTTCCTTTCTGCATCAGTCAGAACTATCGTATTGATTTTGCTCAGGTTGATTCACAAGGACATCTGATAACATTTCAGATTTATTTTATGACAGAGCTGACCTTACCACATGAAAATTCATACCTTACAACCTCTATGGTTATATACTGTATAATGCTGATCGTACACAGTACTTAAAGAGGACCTTTCACCTGGAAAAACAATGTGAACTAAGTATGCTGACATGTAGAGCATTCTCCCGTTATGCCCTCCGGTATCTTCGCTCTGTAAGTTATAGTATAAAAACCTCCCAGGCTGTGAGCTGTGAGCTGCGATTGGCCAGCGCTGCAGCCTAGGAGAAGGAGACGCCCACAGGACAAGGGCAGACACCGCCTACTATAACTTACAGAGCAAAGATACCGGCGGGCATAACGGGAGAACGGAGCGGCGCCCGGGGATAATAGTAAGTGCAGTGAGATCCCCGGGCGCCGCTCTACATGTCAGCATACTTAGTTCACATTGTTTTTCCACGTGAAAGGTCCTCTTTAACCTCTTGAGGACACAGGGCGTACCTGTTCATGTGGTTGATCAGGGGGTCTTTCACCAAACGCGTTTCGGGGCCAAACGTTGCCCCTTCCTCAGTGGACCTGAACTGGTCCTTAAAAGTGGGTTTTAAGGACTGAGGAAGGGGCAACGTTTGGCCCCGAAACGCGTTTGGTGAAAGACACCCGGATCAACCACATGAACTTTCCTCCAATATATGCTGGAACTATCTAAGGCTGATTTCCACTAAAAACACGAACACTCTGTGAGTAATCCAGTCCTAAAACGCCGGCGGCTAAAGCATGCAGCACGAAGATACAAAGTATCGTGTTTGAGTAAAGTCGACGTGGGAGAAGGCGATTTGAGTCTCAGGGAATACCGGCCTTCAGGAACTACGGAGCGGTACCCAGAGCATTTCAGAGTGACGGTAGTGGAAGCCTGTGAGTTTAACAACTACAGCACGATTCTTTACCGCAAGCACATCAGTAGAAGATTCTCAGCGCTGCGCAGTGAGTATAGCGGGACGCCGCGATAATACACTCACCAAGTGACAGCTATCAAAACTGCAGTATTTTAAATCTTCAAGAGGGAATTGGAACTGTGGGTAACAAAGGACTTTTAGAGAAGATAACCATTAGCCGCAAGGTCCACTGTAGTGGCTAGTCTGGTTCCAAACCCCATTGTTTACCTATTTTTATATGGACTTGCTAGTCCTATAGCCACATTGTGGTATTTTATTATTAGCGATTCATTGTACGATTTTAGTCAGTTTTTAGTGTTTTATACCACCGTATTAGCGTTTAGATATTATCGTTATATAAGTCATGATTATATGTCTATATGTCCAATAAATTGCATGGTTCTACATAAAATAAAGAGTGAGTGCCCAGTATTTTTATCTCCATTTTGCGTATTTGTTAGAGGAGAGGCGAATCCTCTTTACTGTGAGCACCTCCACCTGATTTTATTCACTCCTGTGCGTCACACAAGCTAGCTTAGTGCTATAATCTTCTTTGTCTAATAGTTGTAATTGTTTTCTCATCTGAAGTTCAGATTGGAAAAAAATTACAACTATAAAAAAAAAAAGATTACAGCACTATATTAGCTAAATTGCTCTATATTCGTTTTTTTTTCGAATATTCGCTATATTGCTATATATTCTTGTTTTAGAATATTACGAATATTCGAAAAAATGGTTATAGCAATATAGCGAATATTCAAGAAAAAAACGAATATAGAGCAATTAAGCTAATATAGCGCTATAATCTTTTTTTTAATAGTTGTAATTTTTTTTCAATCTGAACTTCAGATGAGAAAAAAATTACAACTATTAGACAAAGAAGATTATAGCACTATATTGCTCTATAGCAATATAGAAAAATTGCTCTATATTAGTTTTTTTTTTGAATATTCGCTATATTGCTATATATTCTTGTTTTAAAATATTACGAATATTCGGAAAAACAAAGTTATAGAAATATAGCGAATATTCAAAAAACAAACCAATTTAGCTAATATAGTGCTATAATCTTCTTTGTCTAATAGTTGTAAGTTGAAAAATTAGCAATAAAAATTAGCATTACGAAAATTCGCATATTACTCGATCATTATTTGCGAAATATCGCGAATTCGTATATGACCCCTGCCGCTCATCACTAGAGATGACCAATACTTTTCTTTAATGAGAACCTCAGCAGGATCAACCCCATTAAACTAGGCATATTTTCTGGTTGGGTTGACCCTGCTGATTAAAATGATACCTGTCTTGTCAAAATCAGTTGAGGCAATCCCAAGAAAAGATTATGTATACGCTTTATGCAAATAAGGGGTCCAGCGCACCGAGGGCTGTCCCTAGTCCAACCTTCCCCTTCCCTCTCTGTGCACCTCAGCTCCTCCGCTTTGCAGTGCTGGCCACACCCTCTACACCCTCATTTGCATAAAGAATGTGAGTCTTTCTCTGGAACGCCACGACTGATTTTCACAAGACAGATATCATTTTGATCAGCAGGATGAACCCTGTTCAAATGCTTGATTTAATAGGGTTAATACTGCTGACAGGTGATATTTAACTATGTGTCTCTAAAAGTCGTCTTATTACAACAACTTATCCCCTATGCACAGTGTCCCCAGTATTCGGTCCCCTGTTGATCACAAGTAGTGATGAGCGAAGTTTTGAATTCGAATCGGCTGCTTCGCCAAACTTCAACAAGAAATTTGATTAATTATGAATTACTTCATCAAAAATTACTTTCCATTGTATGGAGCTGGCGTAAAGATGGGGAATGGCGATCGTTCCCGTCATTTAACTCCTCAGATGCTGCGTTCAACATTGATTTTTAGTGTCTGTAACTCACATTAAGCTGCTCAGGGGTTAATCAGTGGTTAAAAAAAAGCCACTGGCTCGCAGAGAGGCCGTCCACTCCCATCTTGATTAAAGAAAACCCGCCAAAGGACCTGCGGCGAGCGTGATGACCTCACCACATGATCACGCTGGGCACGCATGATGACGTCATCACTGATGTATAATTTTTTTTATTTTCAGCCACCATTTCAGTAAAAATTGATTCATTACCATGAAAAGCGGATAAACTTGGCCTTGTGGCGAATTAAATTTTTTCTGAAATTTGGATCGAAGTCCTCGTCGGATACTTCGATTCGCTCAACAGTAATCACAAGAACAGGGGCCCAGGTTCTCACATTTGAATGGAGCGGGGGGGATTCCATTCAACTCTGCTCTTGTACTTGTACTTGTACTTGAATGAAGTGGATGACACCCATGCATCTCCCCCACTCCATTCAAACAGGGTAAAACAGCCCCATTCTCGTGATGGGTAGAGTTCCCAGCAGTTAGACCCCCGCCAATGATGCCCTGTTCTGTGGATGAGGGATAAGTTGCTTTAATGAGACATCTTTAAACACATGGGAGGTGGGGGTGATTTATCAAACTGGTGTAAAGTAAAACTGACTTGCTTGCCCATAGCAACCAATCAGATTCCTCCTTTCATTTTCCAAAGGAGCTGTCCAAAATGATAGGTGGAATCTGATTGGTTGCTATGGGCAACTAAGCCAGTTCTGCTTTACAGCAGTTTCATAAATGACCCCCATGATGTGCAGTGTTACCATGCCCTTATCTTTCTCAGAATGCACCGAGATTACATCAATGTATAATCATTTGATTTGTGTATGGACAGACTGGTTTGCAGCATTTAAAGTGAAAGCATTAAGCATTAAAGCATTAAAATAGCATAAAGCATTAAAATAGAAAACGCCTGGTACATTCTTGTCGCTATAACTTGTTGGTATTTAATTTTCCTGGTCAGACACAGCTTTTCAGTCACTAAATATGTTCCATGTAGATAAAGATAATTGCACTTTATGTCATTCCCTAATATATTAGCGTGGGTTCATCAAGGCAGAAATTAGACTTTACATTTGCTATTACTCTGGAGCAGATAGAAGTACATTCTGCAGGCGCTGTACTTCTATGAGGCCGCTTAGCGCAGAGTGCTCCTGCAGTGTCCCACAGCAAGTGGTAATGTACTGTGTTTCATACATAGTCCCAAAGGCTGTGTATGTAGAGAGCAGCGGGTTCCTAGCTTCTGTTGCTAGGCCAGGCTGGCACCACCCTTCCTCTCTAGGAGGAAATACGTCAGTCTAGTGTGAGCTTTGGGTATGTGTGCAGCAAAGACCAGAGCTCAAAGGGATTCTGTCAACCAGATTATGGCCATAGAGCCATTCATAGGTTATGGTAGTTCTGTCAATCACCTTTGAAAAGAGACCAAGGGGCTGTGACAAAAACGTCTGGGGAGCCCAGCCGCACCCATTCTGAAGGAGCCCAGCGCCGCCCCACATGCCAAAGTCCCTTCCTTGCTCCCCCGACGTCATTCAAAGGACTCAACATAATCTCGCATGAGTGCCTGTACTCCTTAGGCTACTTTCACACTAGCGTTAATATTTTCTGGTATTGAGATCCGTCATAGGGTCTCAATACCGGAAAAAAAACGCTTCAGTTTTGTCCCTATTCAATGTCAATGGGAACAAAACGGAACTGAACAGAACGGAATGCTCCAAAATGCATTCTGTTCCGTTCTCCTACCGGAGAGCAAAACGCAGCATGCTGTGGTTTGCTTTCAGTCCTGGGATGCGGAGCAAGGCGGACCCCCAATGCAAGTCTATGGGCAGGGATCCGTTTTCTCTGACACAATAGAAAATGGATCCGTCCCCCATTGATTTTCAATAGAGTTCATGACTGATCTGTCTTGGCTATGTTAAAGATATTACAACCGGAACCGTTCATAACGGATGCTGATGGTTTTGCTGAACCCTGTCGGATCCAGCAAAAATGCTAGTGTGAAAATAGCCTTACATAAGCGCCTGCGCGGTCTTCCATCCCTGTACCGGCATGAGCTTCAGGGAACAGCCCAGTGTGCATGCAGCACAAGTGATCCTTGAAAAACCTATACCATAGACTTCAATACATTAATATTGCCGCCTAGGGGGTCTGTGATTTCTTCCTATGAATCCCTGCCACAGCCCCCTCTTGTCTTACTATAGCCTCCCAGATGTTGCAGGCACTATTGACTGTGGCATCTGAAGAGCTAAGTGTCCTTGAGCAGAGTTTTCTCTGATGACGGACATTCTCCACCAGTGTCAGCTGTGTAACAGCCATCACCCACCGGCTATGGCACTGGATCAGCTACTGAGCCAGCTCCAAATCCGAAGGATAGGTCATCAATATGTACTGGCTGTGCAACCCCTTTAAACTCCCAACATATACAGCAGATGTCGCCAAGGGGTTAAATATTGATGACCTATCCTCTTGTAACGGTCTTGTACAGTTCTTCTGTTATTCCTCCTAGAAATGCATTAACTAGTTGAGGATATGGCCTAATACACTGACATTGTCCAATTAGTGCTGCAGGTAACTATATAGGCATGCCTCCTCGACTAGGGGAATGATAGCACGCAGTTTTCAATTTATTCATCCAAGGTTTGAGTCCGACCAAGGACAACATCTGCATGGAGTTTGTATGTTCTTCCAGTGTTTGTGTGAGTTCTCTGGTTTCCTCCCACACTCCACAGACATACTGATAGGGACCTTAGATTGTGAGTTCTATTGAAGACAGCAGGCAATGAAGATGTCTGTAAGGCTACTTTCACACTTGCGTTTTGGATTTCCGTTTGTATGATCTGTTCAGGGCTCTCACAAGCGGTCCAAAACGGATCATTTCGCATTCTAATGCATTCTGAATGGAAAAGGATCCGCTCAGAATGCATCAGTTCAGTCTCCATTCCGCTTTGGAGGCTGCATTATCTGAACGAATCCGTCCATGACGGATCCGCACAAAACGCGAGTGTGAAGGTAGCCTAAGGCGCTGCGCTGCGGAATATGTCAACGCTATATAAGTGAGTAAAATAAGATAAACAGCTCTGATCTAAGCCCTGTGCATGGCGGTAGTACCGTAGAGGTCCCCGTGGCTCCCAGTAGTTGCCTTTGGCTATGACAAGTTAAAAATTAATTGAATAAGAATTGTCATTGTCTATATGGTTTCAGTGATCGAGTTACAACCAGACGACACATTCAATTCTGCTATTCAAACATAGAGTAATCCACCTAAGTGTCAGCCATGTTTAAATGTTAATGCGGCACCTTCCGGAATTCTAATAATGACCTAAGTCCACTCTGTTCCCGTGTTTGGGAAACATCGTCATCTGCTCAGAAGGGAATCTTACACTTTAAAGCCCAGGAGACTCGCAGCGGGGACGTTTTGTGTGGCTTTTTGCTTGCACAGCCAGAGACTTTGGGCATGATCTGCTCCTTCTCCTGTCATCTGTCAGTGACTAGAGGATTGGTAACTCAAGGGGCCAAGACGGCGTCACGGGTTCCTCACTGCTGAGCGGACACTTATTCCTTTATGCAGACAATACTCGGAAAAGTGGTTCAGGTAGTTGAAGCAAAATGTCACTTTTTCTGTGCACGTTCCCTTTGTCAAGCTGCAGTGGTAGTTTTACAGGTAGTAGTCCTCCACCATGGAGCATCTCAGATTGGAAGTTATTGGCTTTAATACTTGCATTTGGTTTACATTTTATTCACTTTCTATATATTTGGTGATGTTCAAGATTGTGGTTAGTTGTATTGGGCTATGGTGTCGACAAATGTAACATATGCTGTAAACTTCACATTTTAGTTGATGAGTCGCGTTGTCTTCTCTTGTACTGAAGTCCATTGATATTGTTAGTATTAGGTTGTATTAAGGGGTCGTCTCACTCATTGTCCATATTGCCTCCTTTGCTAGCTTGATTAATTTTTTCATCACATTTAGGCTACATGCACACCACCGTGACGTTTTTTGCTGTCCGCAAACCGCGGATCCACAAAAAACGGAAGCTGCCTGTGTGCCTTCTGCAATATGCGGAACGGAACGGGCGGCCATTGATATAACTGCTTATTCTTGTCCGTTTTGCGGACAAGAATAGGACATGTTATATTTTTTTTGCGGGGCCGCGGAACGGAGCAACGGATGCGGACAGCACACGGAGTGCTGTCCGCATCTTTTGCGGCCCCATTGAAGTGAATGGGTCCGCATCCGAGCCGCCAAAACGGTGGCTCGGATGCAGACCCAAACAACGGCCGTGTGCATGAGGCCTTATACAGTGTTGGTATTCAGGGGTTACGACCGCCCTGCAATCCAGTAGTGGTGGTCATGCTAGCAGACTGTAGGAAAAAGTGTCAGCCTCTCTGATGTCTTTGACCACAGGCTGGTGCTTTTTCCTATAGTGTGCAAGCACGACCACCGCTGCTGGATTGCATGGTGGTCATAACCCCTGGATACAAGCAGTGTATAATGTGATGGAAAAATGAATCCAGCCAACAAAGGAAGCAATATGGACAATGACAATACATTAGGAAGTGGCTTGTATTAACTTTGCAATATTCTACATAATAAATGTATTTTTACTAAAGTGAGACAACCCCATTAAATATCATCTGGGTCACATTGTTAGGTTCATACCACTTATGTTAAGATATAGAGATGAGCAAAGCGACTTCAGATGCTACATCCCAAGTCGCTATAATACTGCATGGAGATTCATCTCCATACAGTATTAGAATGTATGGGCTCCGATGAGCCCAAGCCCCTTATTCATGAAGTCGTGGGCAACTTCATTGAATAACTTCGCTAATTGATTATTACAGTGAAAAACATTGGAACCAAACTTGACTTTGGTTCCAAGGTACCACTCGGAACAGAAGAAGAGTTCTGTTCCAAGTTTTGAAGTGTTTTTTTTCTCTGTAATAATCGATTACCGAAGTAATTTATCGAAGTCTGGCGTGACTTCATGAATAACTTACTTCGGCTCATCGGAGCCCATACATTCTAATACTGTACGGAGACGAATCTCCGTAGAGTATTATAACAAATTTTTTAACGAAGCGGCTTTGGATGTAACATCCGAAGATTGCTTCGCTCATCTCTATTAAGAAATATAGAAAGAGGGTTGTTGTTTTTTTATTTTTATTAGATTTGTCTTGCCTTCTCTAGCGAGGGGGAGGGGAAAATAAGGTCATTTTTTGTTTATATTATTTTGAGTGTGTAAACAAACCCCTTATTCGAGGGTATCGGATGGGGAATTGTTATCTTGATGTTTTTAAAGTGAACATATTTAAATAATGAAAATAAAAAAATTTATATGGAAAGTATTATGGAATATAAGTCTATCAAGAAAAAAAAACAACAGCCGACACTACCCGATCAATCTGGATAGACCCTTATCAGCACTAGATCAATAGCGATATTAGGTGCTGCTCTGCTCAATAGAGACATATAAATACTAAGTAGTAAGAAACACAAGTAGCGGCACTAACCATTATGTTCACTTTGCAGCTTCATTGGAAATAAAAAAGGGATCGGACACAGGCACTGCACAATAAAATCAGGCAACAGCAGTTTCGCGCACCTTGCACTTTGTCAAGCCTAGACAAAGCACAAGGTGCGCGAAACGGCTGTTGCCTGATTTTTTGGTGCAGTGCCTGTGTCCGATCCCTTTTTTATTTCCAATGAAGCTGCAAAGTGAACATGATGGTGAGTGCCGCTACCTGTGTTTCTTACTACTTAGTATTATGGAGTATAGCTTCATATCCAAGATAGAAAAGAGGGCTTCTAAAGATATGTCAGGTCTCCAATGCTTCTTTTCCTAGACACAATATACAGTTAAGTGGACGCTGAGTTCGCACAATGTGCATGCACAGCACCTCTCCATTCACTATGGGTGTTCCAAATATACTACCATAGCAGTGAATGGATTTAAAAGTTGTGCATGCGTGGCCACTCCTCATTTCACTGCCATAGGACCTCCAGAATAGCCAAGCACTCATCTATTTTCGGAAGTCCCATAGAGTTTAATTTACAGTGGTCGCATTTTTGCAACTTGCTCTCCATTCACTTTGCCATTCTTGAGATAGCAGAAGTTCCCAGAGGTGGGACTTGCACTTATTGGACATTTTTGGCATATCCTACCAATATACCATAAATGTCTCTATGGGAATAATAATCCTTTCTGCTTATCTACTTATCCGCACTGTGACTGTATAATTTATTTAAATTGACTCTTAGAAAATAAAAATGCATCAATTTTTCGACTGTGCAGGTTTGAACGTGTTACGTCAGTTCATTTATGACTTCAGTGTGAGAAACAATGGCTGCCTAACTTGTGATTTGCACGAAAGAAGACCAACGTGCGGTGGTTTGGTTTTTGTGTGGTCTGAGGGTGTGCATGGTATCAATATTTATTGAAAACTTTGGCTGTGATTCATCAAGACCGGTGCAGCACACATCGGTCTTGATGGGGTTTGCATAGCCGGAGGAGGCATGTCATATTTGACAAGGCTTAGGCCTCATCATGAATTACGTTTCTCCTCTGGGTCTATGTGCAATGCAATAAAATCTACTGTGGCTCGAAGCTGCTGTAAATTTCAGTCATTATTCACACCAGTTTCTGGAGTAAATAATGATGAATGACCCTGATGACCCTGACCACATCAAGCCCTTGACACTCCCCCTTTAAAAAAAAAAGGCTGATGGAGGCTGGACGGGCCGATACGTGTCCTCAATGTGTATGATGTGATAAAGAAAGAGATGTTTTGAAGACAAAGAGAGTCTGATGGGATTTTTTGCTACATTTCCATTGCCGACGAAATCGAAGACAAGTGCTGACCATTTTTTGCAAGCCATGAAGAAGGAGCAGGATGTCCGTCCGCGACTGATGAACACTGAGGCTCCTTTCACACGAGCGAGTTTTCCGCGAGGGTGCAAAGCGTGAGGTGAACGCATTGCATCCGCACTGAATCCGGACCCATTCATTTCTATGGGGCTGTGCACATGAGCTGTGATTTTCACGCATCACTTGTGTTACGTGAAAATCGCAGCAAGCTCTATTTTGTGCATTTTTCACGCAACCCAGGCCCCATAGTAATGGGGCTGCGTGAGAATCGCAAGCATCCGCAAGCTAGTGCGGATACGGTGCGATTTTCACGCACGGTTGCTAGGAGACGATCGAGATGGGGACCCGATCATTATTATTTTCCCTTATAAAATGTGCCCCTTAGTTCTAGAATTTCCCAAAATGCTATTCTATTTGCAAAGCATGACAACTATACTGAGTACATGTTATTCAATTTTCGACGATTCGTACCCTGTCAGCCAGAGATCTGTGCAATATGAAAAGCTTCTGCTTCTCTAGGTAAAAGAAATTAGGAGTAACAGATTATGTAATGACATAATCATAAGACCAGTAAACTCCTTTATCATTGCTTTTATACGCTGTCAGCCTTATCAAATTCTTCTGAAATAAAATATCATCTTAGTTATGTGACCTAGCACACATTGGGGCATGTTCATCAGCGCCATGATGACCGTTTTCTGTTGCTCAAGCCATATTTATCAAGCCACCGCCAACTTTTCGGGGAAAACTTTCTGAAAGTGGTAGAAAAAGAGGGGTGAGTACAGGCTATTTGCCCCCACTAAAGGCAAAGTAATATTCCCTGATTAGCGTCCATTATGCGGAAGAGGACTGCAAACAATAAACTAGAGTTCCATGTTGAAGGACCACTTAATGGTGCACCAATATTAGTGAATATCTTCTCTTTGTTGGAGATAGACACTTCTTCATATCTGAACGTTTTGATAGGAACCTCAGGCCAGAAGGGCAGGATCTCCCAATTATATAAATCATTAGTTAGGTAACTTTTTAACAAGGTCGTTTCCCCCGGTCAGAAGGCTTGGGGAATTGACTGTCCAAGGGTCACGTCACAGGAATGGGGCAATATATATCCCTATTTAAGATTAGTCTCGCATAATGCAAATCACATTTTGGTATAGTTTAATATTCTACACAGAGTGTATATCCCGCCGAGCTGGCTTATTAAATGTGGAATAAGAGAATCTTCAAAGTGCCCACGGTGTGATGAACAGCGGGCAGTTTTCCGGCACAGGCTTTGGTTATGTCCGGATCTTAAAGCTTACTAAAAAGAAAAAGAAAAAAAGAAAAATAAGTAATAGTGAATATCTCCATCGATTTGAAAGTGAATCAGAACATTTAGACTAGATTTATATTTTAAAACCTGTCTGAGAATATTCTGGACAGATTGATTTTGGTGGTAACTTGATGATCCTAGACTACTCGTAGGATGTGCAATGATAGCCTACAGACATTACCATGATACAATTAGACCAGATGGACACAGACATCTAACTCATATGACTTCGCACCTTGTGTTGCGGTCAACAGGGTATACGTTATGTTTGCACTATACAACCTTGTCTACCTACCAACAACAGAGCAGATGTCACCTCAGTCGTGGCACATGAACTGTTTCTTCCAACATTCAGCAAAATATAGCTTTGTGTACGATGCAAGACAGCGCTTTTTATTTCTATTATCTCTCTTTCTAGATGGATCCTGTGCAAAAAGCAGTCATAAACCATACGTTTGGTGTTTCCATTCCACCAAAGAAAAAACAAGTCATTTCTTGCAATGTCTGCCAGCTTCGTTTTAATTCTGATGTAAGTATATGATATTCTCACAAATAAAGAGGAGGCTATTGGTTATTATTAGATTAAAGATTGTCTGGCCCCTAACTCAAAATTACTTAAAGGGGTTTTCCAGGCTCTTGATATTTATGATCTATTCTCAGGACAATCATTAATATCTTATCCGTGAGGGTCCGACTGTAGCTCATCAACCATTAAAGTGAATAGGAGTTTAGCTCCAGTAACTAGGCACGACCACTACACTTTGAACGGTGGGGATGAAGGGTGCTGAGCCCACACTTATTAGATATTGATAACCTATTCCACACCTTTCCAAGCAGCTTCGTTCCTGCTCAGACTGTCCCATCCCCTGTGGACTGGAAGTGTGACGTCTCAGCGGTAAGGTCTAATTGGGCACATATAACTGCTGAAGCCAGTGAATGGCTGCAGCAGTGCACGTGATGATGGATGGGACAACACACTTCCAGTTCACAGGAGACTAGAAGCTGCAGGGATAGGACCATCAACGCTGGAACAGAGCTGCTTCGACTAGGTGAGCAGCACCTTTTTTTCTTACACACATTCCAGCCCTCTATTAACTTTGAGTTAGGGCTTGGACAACCCCTTTAAAGGGAGTCTGTCACCACATTTTAGCATGTTAGACCGTTAAAATAGGGTTTTGTGATCCACCCAGAACATAAAAACGGTACCTTTGTTGTAGAAAACGGACTTTTCTTTTTGCCGAAAATGAACTTATAAGATTATGTTCTGAGCCCTCTCAAGTGCCCAGGGCGGTCTCTCAATCCTCGGAGCCCCAGGCAGGCACCTCCTAAACGGCTCATAACCCCACCCTCCGTGCGCCTCTGCCCGCCCGTTTACTCCTCTCCCCTGTCCTTTTCCACTGTGGCTGTGCGGTCCAAATTGTAGCGGGCGCATGCGCAATGCGATGCCCGCTCCTGGCAGGGCATCGCAATACCTACTGCGCATGCGCCCGCTACGATTTGGACCGCACAGCAGCAGTGGAAAAGGACAGGGGAGGGGAGTAAACGGGCGGGCAGAGGCGCACGGAGGGCGGGGTTATGAGCCGTTTAGGAGGTGCCTGCCTGGGGCTCCGAGGATTGAGAGACCGCCCTGGGCACTTGAGAGGGCTCAGAACATAATCTTATAAGTTCATTTTCGGCAAAAAGAAAAGTCCGTTTTCTACAACAAAGGTACCGTTTTTATGTTCTGGGTGGATCACATAACCCTATTTTAACGGTCTAACATGCTAAAATGTGGTGACAGACTCCCTTTAAAGGGGTTCTGCCAAGTAAAAAGTTACCCCTTATTCCATGTGCTTCACTTGGCTATGTCCTATAGAGAATGGGGATCTCTTGTTCCCATGTTGATGGTGTGGAACACCAAGCATGCGACCTACCACTCCATCAGGGTGGAGCAGTGTGAGTCTCAGTGGTCAAAGCCCCATCAATCAGATAGTGGATAGGGGGTAACTTTCATACTTGGCACAACCTCTTTATCTGCTACATGATGTCCACAAGTATTAATGAGAAATATCACTTACTATGTACCAACCATGACATGTATTTTATATATGGAAGTATCCTTACCTAGAAGCATTGTTTGTAAGAAAGAATAGCTCTGTATAAATATCATCCATAGAGGTCTGTATGACAGCACACATAGGCAGTATAGCGCTATGGAGCCAAATAGCTTGCGTGCATTGCCGTGGAGGAATCGTGATCTTGGCTCTGCCCGGTTTTAATCTGTATAAGGCAGATCATGTAATATTACTATGATTATCATTAGGGTACGGCCACAAGTTCAGGTTTCCTGATGCAGTTTTGGAAAACCAGGAGACAATCACAAAAGGAGAGAAAGTATAAAGAACAGATACAGATCTCATCTGTTTTTTGATTCACGCCTGTATCAGACCATTTTATGGCTCTTAACGGGATTGTCACACCACCAAAATAGCTTCCTAAATAGCTGTAATCTGGAAAGCAGAGCTCTTAGAGGTGCAGATTTTGCCAAAAGTTGGCAATGTATCTGCCATGCCAATTTAATCACCATGCTGAGATATCTTCCTCAGTGTCTTTAGGAGGACATCTCAAATGGCGTTTTGGGAGAGTAAAACATCAGAGACCTATTCTCAGTTGGGTACTGATCCCTTGAGCCTTCGACATTCAGGAGCAGTGGTTCTCATGTAGATGAACCAACATCCACCAAAAAAAACATTGATGACCTATCAGTGTCATTCTCATGTAACCCTTTTAATGCTGGAACACCATGAGAGAAGATCGCCAGTATCTCTCTCCCATACAATTAGCACCTTATTCATCAAGCAGGACAAACAAAATATCTGGCCGGAATAGATGCCCCATCAATTCTCATTCATAAATATGTGGATAAATCTGCCCCATTGTGTTTTTATTTTTGGGATCGCATACATATATACACATGCTTTACAGCCTATGACGTGACCCCTCTATAGACTTCATTGTACGCAGTATGTTGTAGGCTATAGGCCATTTATACCTGACTTTATGCATAAATGGGAATAGTAACCCCCTTAACCACTTCAGCCCCGCTAGCTAAAACCCCCTTCATGACCAGAGCACTTTTTACACTTCGGCACTACACTACTTTTGTCACTACCAGAGCTTTGAGACGTTCTCAAAGCTCTGTGTCTCCACCCCTGTGATGATGTCACTTAGGGTTGGAGGTTTTCTCACTGTTCTGTTTCTCCGCCCCTGTGATGAGGTCTTACTCTCAGCTGTCTCTCCTGCGTTTGATTTCTCTGCCTTTAAATCACCCCTCCTCCTATTGCAGGGCGTGGATTATATTTCTCCTTTCAGTTGTAGCTCTGCCTTGAGTATCTTCACTCCTTTAGCTACTAGTTCTCTGGACCTGTGTTCTGCTGCTGCAAGCACTCCGGATATTGCCAGCGGTCCTTGGATCCGTCTTCTCTACGGCTGCAGCTCCATCAGCTAAGTGTGCAGACTTTGTTATGTACCTGGTGATTTCCTGACTGGATCTGAGGTGGCCCCGGTTCCCTCCTTATTCTGTGCAGGGCATCGGAGGCCGTGCCCCTTCCACTATTGTAGGGGTTACAGGGCTCATCAGTCTAAGGTACGCGGGCATGCCTCGTTCCACCATTTGGATCCGGGCATGTGCTTTAGCAGCATAGGGAGAGTGTTGAGGGTCTGACAGGGGTCACCCTTTCTCTTCCCTAGTTTGGGTCCGGTCAGTAGCTCTTTTTACTGTGTATACTCTTGTTACCCTTAAACAGCCGTGACATTATAATCCACCAAAACCGTCCTTGTTGACATGGATCCGCTTTCTGACCTGGTTGACCGCATGCAGGGTCTTTCTTTGGAAGTAGCGGATCTCCGTCAATCTCTGACTCAGCTACAAGCATTGGGCTCTGCTCCGGCTCATGGAGTCTGTTGCGAGCCAAAGGTCTCACTTCCGGAAACGTTCTCCGGGGGCAGTGAGAATTTTGTTCGCTTCAGAGAGGCATGTAAACTCCATTTTTGTTTGTGTCCCCACTCCTCTGGTAATGAGGAACAGAGGGTGAGGATTGTCATCTCCCTGCTCAGAGGTAATGCTCAGACTTGGGCTTTTTCGCTGCCATCAGGGGATCCTTCCCTGCGATCCGTGGAGAGGTTTTTTGTGGCCCTGGGGCAGATATATGATGACCCGGATCGTGTTGCTCTGGCAGAATCGAACTTACGTGTTCTATGCCAGAACAAACTGTCTGCGGAGCTTTATTGTTCTGAATTTCGGAGATGGGCAGCTGATTCAGGCTGGAATGATGCTGCACTCCGAAGTCAGTTCTGTCATGGTCTCTCAGAGGGTTTGAAAGATGCCTTTGCTTTCCATGAGAGACCAACATCCTTAGAGTCTGCCATGTCATTGGCGGTACGCCTTGACAGGCGTCTAAGGGAAAGAAACAAGACCTCTCCCTCCAGCCATTGTCAGTCTAGGGGCAATGGTGCGGACTCATTCAGTATGCAGGGGTCTCATCCTGTCTCGCCCCCCTCTGAGGAGGAGCCCATGCAGCTAGGCCGTCTTGCCCCTGATAAAAGAGGATTTAGTCCTCAGAATATGGTGTGTTTTTGTTGTGGGGGCATAGGTCATTTGGCAAATGTTTGTCCGTCTAGGAGATTCCTGAACTGTACTAAGAGCGATAATAAGAGAAAAACCTCAAGAGGTGGATCATCAAGTTCTGCTTCATCTGCTACTTTGGGCAAAGTTGATGTGGGAATTGATGCTTTTCCTCTGACCTGCAGTTCCCGTTTTCTCCTGTCTGCCAGGGTGGCGCTAGAGAGCAAGGTCATTCCTTGTGAGATTTTTGTCGATAGTGGAGCGGCCGTCAATCTTATTGACACTCAATTTGTAGCTTTGCATGGGTTTCAGGTTTGTACATTAGAAAAGGATATACCTGTTTTTGCTATTGACTCTGCCCCACTCTCACAGAGATCTCTGAAAGGCATTGTTCACAATATCCGGCTAGCTGTAGGTGACACTCATGTGGAGGAGATATCTTGTTTTGTCCTTAACGGATTGCCTTCTCCTCTAGTTTTGGGGCTACCCTGGCTCACTAGACATAACCCCACTATTGATTGGCAAGGAAGGCAAATAAATGAGTGGAGTGACTTTTGTAGAGAGAATTGTCTCACAGCCACTCTTGCTGAGGTGTCTACTAAAACTCTGCCATCATTTCTCTCTGATTTCTCGGATGTGTTTTCCGAGAGCGGTGTTCAGGAGCTACCTCCTCACCGGGAGTTTGACTGTCCCATTAACCTCATTCCCGGCGCCAAGCTGCCAAAGGCTCGCCTCTACAATCTCTCACAACCGGAGAGACTCGCAATGCGAACCTATATCTCTGAGAGTCTCGAGAAGGGGCATATTCGTCCCTCAAAGTCGCCTGTTGCCGCGGGTTTTTTTTTTGTTAAAAAAAAAGATGGCTCTCTGAGACCTTGCTTAGATTTTAGGGAGCTGAACCGTATCACGATTCGCGATCCCTATCCCCTTCCTCTGATCCCGGACCTCTTCAACCAAATTGTTGGGGCCAAGGTGTTTTCCAAATTGGATCTGAGAGGCGCGTACAACCTGGTCAGGGTCAGAGAGGGGGATGAATGGAAAACGGCCTTTAATACCCCTAACGGGCATTTCGAGAATCTCGTTATGCCTTTCGGCCTGATGAATGCTCCGGCCGTCTTTCAGCATTTTGTTAATAGTATTTTCTATCATTTAATGGGGAAATTTGTATTGGTGTATCTTGATGATATTTTGATTTTTTCCCCTGATGTTCAGACTCATCAGGATCATCTTTTTCAGGTCCTGCAGATACTGCGGGAAAATAAACTGTATGCCAAGCTGGAGAAATGTCTTTTTATGGTATCAGAGATTCAATTTCTGGGTTTTCTCCTCTCTGCTTCTGGTTTTCGCATGGATCCGGAGAAGGTCCGTGCTGTGCTGGAGTGGGAGCTTCCTGAAAATCAGAAGGCATTGATGCGCTTTCTGGGTTTTGCTAACTACTACAGAAAGTTCATTTTGAATTATTCCTCTATTGTCAAACCCCTTACTGACATGACAAAAAAGGGGACGGATTTTTCCTCTTGGTCGGAGGAGGCGCTTGCAGCCTTTTCTAAGATTAAAGAGAGTTTTGCGTCTGCTCCCATCTTGCTGCATCCCGATGTTTCCTTACCTTTTATTGTTGAGGTGGATGCTTCCGAGGTGGGTGTGGGTGCAGTTTTGTCCCAGGGCCCCTCTCCTGCCAAATGGCGACCTTGTGCCTTTTTCTCTAGAAAACTCTCCCCGGCAGAGAGAAACTATGATGTGGGAGATAGGGAGTTGTTGGCCATCAAGTTGGCTTTCGAGGAATGGCGCCATTGGTTGGAGGGGGCCAGGCACCCTATCACCGTTTTTACCGACCATAAGAATCTGGCGTACCTGGAGTCGGCCAGGCGTATGAATCCGAGACAGGCCAGATGGTCTCTGTTCTTCTCCAGATTTAATTTTGTTGTTACTTTCCGCCCTGGGATCAAGAATGTGAAGGCTGATGCTCTCTCTCGCTGTTTTCCGGGAGGAGGAAACTCCGAGGACCCGGGTCCCATTTTGGCGGAGGGGGTTGTTGTTTCTGCTCTATATTCCGATTTGGAGGCCGAGGTCCAGGCTGCCCAGTCTGAGGCACCTGCCCGTTGTCCCTCCGGGAAGTTGTTCGTGCCTCCTGAGCTACGTCACAAACTCTTTAAGGAACATCATGATACAGTTCTTGCTGGTCACCCCGGGAGTAGAGCCACGGTAGATCTCATTGCTCGGAGATTTTGGTGGCCGGCTCTTCGTAAGTCTGTGGAGGGTTTTGTGGCGGCTTGTGAGACGTGCGCTCGCGCTAAGGTCCCTCGTTCACGACCTTCAGGTTCCCTTCTCCCGTTACCCATACCTTCCCGTCCTTGGACACACCTGTCCATGGACTTTATCACGGATCTTCCTCGTTCCTCGGGGAAGTCGGTGATCCTGGTGGTCGTGGACCGTTTTAGCAAGATGGCTCATTTCGTTCCTTTCCCTGGTTTACCCAATGCTAAAACGTTGGCGCAAGCTTTTGTCGATCATATTGTTAAATTGCACGGCATTCCCTCTGAGATTGTTTCCGATAGAGGCACGCAGTTTGTGTCCAGGTTCTGGAAGGCTTTCTGTTCTCGCCTGGGGGTTCGGCTGTCCTTCTCTTCTGCTTTTCACCCGCAGTCGAATGGTCAGACTGAGCGCCTCAATCAGAATCTGGAGACATATTTGCGCTGTTTTGTGGCAGAGAACCAGGAGGATTGGTGTTCATTTCTCCCTCTTGCTGAGTTTGCTTTGAACAACCGTCGTCAGGAATCTTCTGATAAGTCACCATTTTTTGGTGCATATGGGTTCCATCCGCAGTTTGGGACATTCTCGGGAGGGGCTCTTTCTGGTTTACCTGAGGAGGAGAGATTTTCCTCGTCTTTGTCTACCATTTGGCAAAAGATTCAGAGTAATCTCAGAAAGATGAGTGAGAAGTATAAGCGTGTGGCTGATAAGAGACGTGTGCCTGGTCCGGACCTGAATGTGGGTGATCTGGTGTGGTTGTCTACAAGAAATATTAAACTGAAGGTTCCCTCCTGGAAATTGGGCCCCAAGTTTATTGGGCCTTATAAAATTTTGTCAGTCATCAATCCTGTTGCCTTCCGCCTTGATCTTCCACGGGTTTGGAAGATACATAATGTTTTTCACAGATCTCTCTTAAAACCATATGTCCAGCCCACGGTACCCTCCTCTTTGCCTCCTCCTCCGATTTTGGTTGATGGCAATCTGGAGTTTGAGGTTTCCAGAATTGTGGACTCTCGCATTGTCCGCGGTTCTCTTCAGTACCTCGTTCATTGGAAGGGTTATGGTCCTGAGGAGAGGATGTGGGTTCCGATGTCGGACATTAAAGCCACTCGCCTTATCAGGGCATTTCATAGGGCTCATCCTGGGAAGGTGGGTCCTGGGTGTCCGGAGTCCACCCGTAGAAGGGGGGGTACTGTCACTACCAGAGCTTTGAGACGTTCTCAAAGCTCTGTGTCTCCACCCCTGTGATGATGTCACTTAGGGTTGGAGGTTTTCTCACTGTTCTGTTTCTCCGCCCCTGTGATGAGGTCTTACTCTCAGCTGTCTCTCCTGCGTTTGATTTCTCTGCCTTTAAATCACCCCTCCTCCTATTGCAGGGCGTGGATTATATTTCTCCTTTCAGTTGTAGCTCTGCCTTGAGTATCTTCACTCCTTTAGCTACTAGTTCTCTGGACCTGTGTTCTGCTGCTGCAAGCACTCCGGATATTGCCAGCGGTCCTTGGATCCGTCTTCTCTACGGCTGCAGCTCCATCAGCTAAGTGTGCAGACTTTGTTATGTACCTGGTGATTTCCTGACTGGATCTGAGGTGGCCCCGGTTCCCTCCTTATTCTGTGCAGGGCATCGGAGGCCGTGCCCCTTCCACTATTGTAGGGGTTACAGGGCTCATCAGTCTAAGGTACGCGGGCATGCCTCGTTCCACCATTTGGATCCGGGCATGTGCTTTAGCAGCATAGGGAGAGTGTTGAGGGTCTGACAGGGGTCACCCTTTCTCT
Organism: Bufo gargarizans; assembly: GCF_014858855.1. Taxonomy (NCBI): domain Eukaryota; kingdom Metazoa; phylum Chordata; class Amphibia; order Anura; family Bufonidae; genus Bufo; species Bufo gargarizans. The sequence continues at coordinate 42,307,917 of NC_058087.1, read as the reverse complement.
TCCCTAGTTTGGGTCCGGTCAGTAGCTCTTTTTACTGTGTATACTCTTGTTACCCTTAAACAGCCGTGACAACTTTCACCGTTTATCGCTCGGTCATGCAACTTACCACCCAAATGAATTTTACCTCCTTTTCTTCTCACTAATAGAGCTTTCATTTGGTGGTATTTTATTGCTGCTGACATTTTTACTTTTTTTGTTACTAATCAAAATGTAACGATTTTTTTGCAAAAAAATGAAATTTTTCACTTTCAGCTGTAAAATTTTGCAAAAAAAACGACATCCATATATAGATTTTTCACCAAATTTATTGTTCTACATGTCATTGATAAAAAAAAAATGTTTGGGCAAAAAAAAAAAAATGGTTTGGGTAAAAGTTATAGCATTTACAAACTATGGTACAAAAATGTGAATTTCCGCTTTTTGAAACAGCTCTGACTTTCTGAGCACCTGTCATGATTCCTGAGGTTCTACAATGCCCAAACAGTAGAAAAACCCCACAAATGACCCCATTTCGGAAAGTAGACACCCTAAGGTATTCGCTGATGGGCATAGTGAGTTCATAGAACTTTTTATTTTTTGTCACAAGTTAGCGGAAAATGATGATGATTTTTATTTTTATTTTTTTTCTTACAAAGTCTCATATTCCACTAACTTGCGACAAAAAATAAAAAATTCTAGGAACTCACCATGCCCCTCACAGAATACCTTGGGGTGTCTTCTTTCCAAAATGGGGTCACTTGTGGGGTAGTTATACTGCCCTGGCAATTTAGGGGCCCAAATGTGTGAGAAGAACTTTGCAATCAAAATGTGTAAAAAATGACCGGTGAAATCCGAAAGGTGCACTTTGGAATATGTGCCCCTTTGCCCACCTTGGCAGCAAAAAAGTGTCACACATCTGGTATCGCCGTACTCAGGAGAAGTTGGGGAATGTGTTTTTGGGTGTCATTTTACATATACCCATGCTGGGTGAGAGAAATATCTTGGCAAAAGACAACTTTTCCCATTTTTTTATACAAAGTTGGCATTTGACCAAGATATTTTTCTCACCCAGCATGGGTATATGTAAAATGACACCCCAAAACACATTCCCCAACTTCTCCTGAGTACGGCGATACCAGATGTGTCACACTTTTTTGCTGCCAAGGTGGGCAAAGGGGCACATATTCCAAAGTGCACCTTTCGGGTTTCGGAGGCCATTTTTTACACATTTTGATTGCAAGGTACTTCTCACACATTTGGGCCCCTAAATTGCCAGGGCAGTATAACTACGCCACAAGTGACCCCATTTTGGAAAGAAGACACCCCAAGGTATTCCGTGAGGGGCACTGCGAGTTCCTAGAATTATTTTATTTTTTTTGTCACAAGTTAGCGGAAAATTATGATTTTTTTTTTTTCTCTTTTTTCCTTACAAAGTCTCATATTCCACTAACTTGCGACAAAAAATAAAAAATTCTAGGAACTCGCCATGCCCCTCACGGAATACCTTGGGGTGTCTTCTTTCCAAAATGGGGTCACTTGTGGCGTAGTTATACTGCCCTGGCAATTTAGGGGCCCATATGTGTGAGAAGTACTTTGCAATCAAAATCTGTAAAAAATGACCGGTGAAATCCGAAAGGTGCACTTTGGAATATGTGCCCCTTTGCCCACCTTGGCATCAAAAAAGTGTCACACATCTGGTATCGCCGTACTCAGGAGAAGTTGGGGAATGTGTTTTGGGGTGTCATTTTACATATACCCATGCTGGGTGAGAGAAATATCTTGGCAAAAGACAACTTTTCCCATTTTTTTATACAAAGTTGGCATTTGACCAAGATATTTTTCTCACCCAGCATGGGTATATGTAAAATGACACCCCAAAACACATTCCCCAACTTCTCCTGAGTACGGCGATACCAGATGTGTGACACTTTTTTGCAGCCTAGATGCGCAAAGGTGCCCAAATTCCTTTTAGGAGGGCATTTTTAGACATTTGGATCCCAGGCTTCTTCTCACGCTTTAGGGCCCCTAAAAAGCCAGGGCAGTATAAATACCCCACATGTGACCCCACTTTGGAAAGAAGACACCCCAAGGTATCCAATGAGGGGCCTGGAAAGTTCATAGAAATTATTTTTTTTCGCATAAGTTAGCGGAAATTTTTATTTTTTTTTTGTTTTTTTCTCACAAAGTCTCACTTTCCACTAACTTAGGACAAAAATTTAAATCTTTCATGGACTCAATATGCCCCTCAGCAAATACCTTGGGGTGTCTTCTTTCCAAAATGGGGTCAGTTGTGGGGTGTTTGTACTGCCCTGGCATTTGAGGGTCTCCGCAATCATTACATGTTTGGCCAGCATTAGGAGTTTCTGCTATTCTCCTTATATTGAGCATACAGGTAATGAGATTTTTTTTTCCGTTCAGCCTCTGGGCTGAAAGAAAAAAATGAATGGCACAGATTTCTTCATTCGCATCGATCAATGTGGATGAAAAAATCTCTGCCAAAAAAAAAAAATGGAGGGGAAAGGCGTCTGCCAGGACATAGGAGCTCCGCCCTACATCCATACCCACTTAGCTCGTATGCCCTGGCAAACCAGATTTCTCCATTCACATCAATCGATGTGGATGAATAAATCATTGCCGGGATTTTTTTTTTTTTTTTTTTATACAAAGTTTTTGCCAAAGCATAGGAACGCCGCCTCCTCCTCAGCTCGTATGCCTTGGCAAACGTATCTGTTACTGCAGAGGAGAAAATCCCGTCTTGCAGCGCCGCATACACCGACTTGCGTGTAATCTGACAGCAGCGCAATGCTTCTGTCAGAATGCACATCGGTGCTGCAGCTGGTCGTTCGGTTGGTCCACCTGGAAGGTAAAAAAAAAAAAAAAAAAAAAAACAGGCCGCAACGCAATAATTTTATTAACTTTGCAACAGAACATATAAACTTTAACTTTTTTAACTGAACATTAACCTTTTTGCTTACTGGTGTTTTTTATTTTTTTTTTTATTTTTTTTTTTACCTTTATAGAACAAACCTCTCCTTCCCCATGGGTCAATGTGCAAAGCGCAAATCGCCCAAAGATGTGGCGAAGTGCGTTATGCACTTTGTCCCATGTGAAAGGAGACGTTTGCAGCAGCAGTGAGTGAATGGGCCCTAATAGCCCTGTGTGCCTGTCCTGGTGAGATGATCCCTATGCTAATAGTGTACCTGTGAGTGGTACTTCCGGAAACACTCTCCAAAGCATAGAGAGTCAGGACAGAAATAGCGGGTGTCACGCCTTATTCCACTCCTGCTACAGACACGACATCTTTTTCGGGGTGACGGTTGGGTTGAGGTACCAGGAACGACATTGGGGAAATGTCGCTCGTGTAGACGGCTAACTACACTGGTGGATGGGGCCACGGAACCTCCTGGATACAGGAGGTTCTCGATGATCTCTTCCTGAAATTTGAGGAAGGATCCAGTTCTCCCAGCCCTACTGTAGAGAACAAAACTATTGTACAGAGCCAATTGAACTAAATATACAGACACCTTCTTATACCAGCGTCTGGTTCTGCGGGAAACTAAATACGGAGACAACATCTGGTCATTGAAGTCCACCCCTCCCATGAGCAAATTATAGTCGTGGACTGAGAGGGGCTTTTCAATGACACGGGTTGCTCGCTCAATTTGTATTGTCGTGTCTGCGTGAATGGAGGAGAGCATGTAAACGTCACGCTTGTCTCTCCATTTCACCGCGAGCAGTTCTTCGTTACACAGTGCGGCCCTCTGCCCCCTTGCAAGACGGGTGGTAACGAGCCGTTGGGGGAAGCCCGCGCGACTAGTTCGCGCGGTACCACAGGCGCCAATCCGTTCTAGAAACAAATGCCTAAAGAGGGCCACACTTGTGTAAAAATTGTCCACATAAAGATGGTACCCCTTGCCGAATAAGGGTGACACCAAGTCCCAAACTGTCTTCCCACTGCTCCCCAGGTAGTCAGGGCAACCGACCGGCTCCAGGGTCTGATCTTTTCCCTCATAGATCCGAAATTTGTGGGTATAGCCTGTGGCCCTTTCACAGAGCTTATACAATTTGACCCCATACCGGGCGCGCTTGCTTGGGATGTATTGTTTGAAGCCAAGGCGCCCGGTAAAATGTATCAGGGACTCGTCTACGCAGATGTTTTGCTCTGGGGTATAAATATCTGCAAATTTCTGGTTGAAATGGTCTATGAGGGGCTGAATTTTGTGGAGCCGGTCAAAAGCAGGGTGGCCCCTGGGACGGGAGGCGGTGTTGTCACTAAAGTGCAGGAAACGCAGGATGGCCTCAAAACGTGCCCTGGACATAGCAGCAGAGAACATGGGCATGTGATGAATCGGGTTCGTGGACCAATATGACCGCAATTCATGCTTTTTTGTCAGGCCCATGTTGAGGAGGAGGCCCAGAAAAGTTTTAATTTCGGAAACTTGGACTGGTTTCCACCGGAAAGGCTGGGCATAAAAGCTTCCCGGGTTAGCGGTGATAAATTGTGTGGCATACCTGTTTGTTTTGGCCACAACTATGTCTAAAAGCTCCGCAGTCAAGAACAGCTCAAAAAATCCCAGGGCCAAACCGATCTGAGCTGTCTCAACCCGAACTCCAGACTGGGCAGTGAAAGGGAAAACTACAGGTGCGGCTGAAGTTGGGGACTGCCAATCAGGGTTTGCCAGCACCTCTGGGATTCTAGGGGCTCTACGGGCACGTCTTTGCGGTGGCTGCGACGGGGTCACTACTGCACGTGCCACCGTACCAGCTTCAACTGCCCTTCTGGTGCTCGCTACTTCACCAGGTTGTACGGCAGTGCTGGTACTAGGTCCAGGGAGGGCTGGGCTGCTGGTGTATGCCTCACCACGTAATCCGACAGCACCAGCCCCACTCTGCTGCTCTTGAAGCGGATCCTGCGCAACCTGCGGTCTAGAGACACGGGGCCGGGTACGCCTGGTGCTATCAGGGACCTCAGCCTCCTCGTCCGAACTTTGGGTCAGAGAGCCACTGCTTTCTACAGGTTCGTATTCTGACCCGCTGGATTCATCAGATGAGGGTTCCCACTCCTCATCCGACTGGGTCAGAAGCCTGTAGGCCTCTTCAGAGGAATACCCCCTGTTTGACATTTTGGGCAACTAAATTTAGGGGTATTCCCTGAGACTACCCAAGAAAAAAAAAGCAAGCCTGTCTTACAAAAGGGAGGCTAGCGAAGTACCGGAGGCCGCTGCGGTTGATAAAAAATATCAAAACAGATTTTTTTATCGCCGCAGTGCGTGGAAAGTGATTGTGCAGTGATCAAAAAAATAAAAATTTTTGTCACTGCGGTGGGGCGGGTGTGGGCGAACGCACGTGTGGGCGACCGATCAGGCCTGATCGGGCAAACACTGCGTTTTGGGTGGAGGGCGAACTAAAGTGACACTAGTACTATTATAGATCTGACCGTGATCAGTTTTGATCACTTCCAGATACTATAAAAGTACAAATGCTGATTAGCGATACGCTAATCAGCGAATAACGGACTGCGGTGCGGTGGGCTGGGCGCTAACTGATCGCTAACTACCTAACCAAGGGAACTAAACTATACCTAAAACCTAACGGTCAATACCAGTGAAAAAAATAAGTGACAGTTTACACTGATCACTTTTTTCCTTTCACTAGTGATTGACAAAGGGGTGATCAAAGGGTTAATTGGGGTTCAGGGGGGTGATCTGGGGCTAAAGTGTGCTGTTTGGTGTACTCACTGTGTAGCCTGCTCCTCTGCTGGATCCAACCGACGAAAAGAACCAGCAGAGGAGCAGGCAGCCATATAACAGATCATATTTACAAATATGATCTGATATATGGCTCTGTGATTGGCTTTTTTGAAAATCATCAGCTTGCCAGCCGCGATCATTGGCTGGCAAGCTGATGACGAAATGGTCCTCTTCGAAATGCCGGCGCGAACTGCGCATGCGCGGGCCGCATTTCGCGTCATCTCGCTTTTTTTTCTTAAAATATGCAAGCTGAGACCAAAATAAATAATTAAAATGAGTTCCCTATTTTGTGTCAGTCGTTTTGATATTTAATATGTATAGTTTCACATAAAAGGTATGATAATGATGAAGACTTGGTTGCCATGGGCATTTGTGTTTTTCTATTGTTTTCATTATATTTTTAATTTTTTTTGGCACATAATACGTCCTAAAAGAGTTTTTTTTGCCTTTTTCACTGTTTCCACTGTTCTACAGAGAAAAACACACCATATGGTGGCATTGTACACAGGAATAGCTGATCAGAGTCTGCTAAGATCCTGCAATGAGAGATGGCCTTGCGGTTTGCCCGGCGGTTGTTTTGCGGCGAACTTTGCGCGTTCGCAGTTCGCTGAACACGTGAACATATGGCAATGTCCGCCGGCGCCATATCCTTTTGCATTGTGCTGAACTTTGACCCATGACACATCCATTAGGTGGGACAGGACAGCCAATTGAGACGTTTCAGCACATGGACACACCCCCACCCAATAAAAGAACCTGATCTGGCAGCCATTTTACATTCTGTGTTTTGCCAGTGTAGGGAGAGGTTGCTTTGTGGAGCAGGGACAGGCTGTTAGGGACACCAAACGCTAGCTAATAGGGCTACAAAAGTCCTTTTACGGACTGGTATAGGTGTGCTATTGATAGGCTCAGAAGTTGTGTGCGGTTCTGCTGTGATACCGCAGCTATATAGAGGGACAAACGCTATTGGAACAAATAATTGCAATGGGTGTGATATACCTAATTGCCCCAATGACCTGATTGAGGGCTGCGATATACCTGTTGACCCAAATAAGCAGGGTGGTGTGATATAACTGTTGTGGCAAAAAAAAATAATTGAGGGGTGTGATATACCTGATCCACAAAATACTGATTAAGGGGTTCGATATACCTGTTTCCACCAAATATTGATTGAGGCCTGCGATATACCTGCTTCCACAAAATACTGATAAAGGGGTTCGATATATCTGTTTCTACAAAATATTGATGGAGGCCTGCGATATAAATGCTTTCACAAATATTTCTCTTCCTTAGGCACAGGGTCATTTTGAAAATGACAGACCAGACGTTTCGGTCACGGTGGACCTTCATCGGTGGTCATATTATCTGAGTGGTGGGTAGCATGCTGCATCCAGCGCCCCAGAATACCGCTACCCACCACTCAGATAATATGACCACTGATGAAGGTCCACCGTGATCGAAACGTCTGGTCAGAAATATTCTGTTGTTGACGCTTTCTTATATACCACGGGCGAATGGATGATGCGGAGATTATGAAATAAACCTCACTTGAATTGCAAAAAATAACCTGAGTGCCTCAATACTTTATTACCTTGATAAACAGCTTAACAAGCCCTTGATTGGCACCAGTGACACCCTTGAACAGAGTGCGGTTCCTCACTTTACTACAAGATTTTGAAAATGACAGGCAGAGGAAGAGGCAAGTCGTTCCGCAGGGGTCGTTCAGGTGCACCAGGCCAGAGCCTAAGTGGGAAGTTGGAGAAAGCACGTGCGATTACTTCAAAGGGCGCACCAGAGTTGGTTGAGTGGCTCACTCAGCCTTCCGCTTCTGCCCCCTTCTCATCCTCTCTATCTGCACCCTCCCCACTCTCTGCTGTGTGCACCCCCAAATACACCACCACCACCACCATAGCCCCTCCACTCGAGTCAGAGGAAATATTTTCCCATCTATTCCCAGACCTTACCGATGCGCAGCCATTCTTGGCATCAGATGAGGAACAGGAGGCAGCAACAGCCGCCACCCAGCAGTCTGACGACAGTACCCAGACCAGCCGAAGGAGGGATGTCCCCGCTGTTGCTGCCCACCTCGAGATCTCAAATGTCAGTGGTGGTGAAGGTGACAATGATGACGTGGACTTCACTTTGGTGCCCACAAAAGAGGAAGAGGAGGGGAGCTCAAAGGGAGAGACGGAGTAGCAGATAACGAGGAGAAGGAGGAGAAGCAGGCAGAGCTCGCAGGGCACAGGAGGCAAAAAGCAGATGGCAAATGTATCTGGAGCGAGACATCCACCATGCACGGTCACTTCTGGCGCTTCCAGGACACCGACACATGGCTCCGCAGTGTGGGCTTTTTCTAACGTGTCAGCTGCTGACAATAGTGTTGCCATCTGCAGCCTGTGCTGTCAACGCATAAGTCGCAGTAAGCCCAACACTCACCTAGGGACGACGGCCTTAAGAAGGCACCTGGCCTCCCATCACCGAGCCCAATGGGAGCAACGCCGTCAAAACCCACAAAGCCACACTCCTGACACTCCACATCCTGCCTCTTCTCCTTCTCCTCTCTCCTCCCATTTGTCCTCCACCGTGCCGTCACCGGAAGCCAAGAGCCACACCGGTCCTGCACTGCTTTCAGCTCTGCGGTCACAGGTCGATCAGTGGCTAACCCCGCTTAATTTGACAGTTGGTAAAGTGGTGTGCGACAAAGGTGCCAATCTGCTGAGCACGCTAAAACAGGGCAAAATGACACAGCATGGCACACATCCTGAACTTTGCCAAATATGCCGGGGTCCAGGACGTCTTGCGGCAGGCCAGGAAAATCTCTGGCCATTTTAGAAGATCTTACACGGCCATGGCGCGCCTTGTTGATGTTCAGCGGCGACACCACCTGCCCGTCAGGCGTCTGATTTGTGACAGCCTGACACGCTGGAACTCCACCTTGTATATGCTTGATAGGCTGCTCCAGCAGCAATGTGCCGTTAACGACTACTTGTATGAACTCTGCAGCAGGACAGGTTCTGGGGAGCTTGTTTTCTTTTCATCACGCCAGTGGCTGCTCATGTGTGACGCATGCAGACTTCTGTGACCATTTGATTAGATCACCAAACTGGACAGTCGCAGACAGGGTGCCATCAGTGACATCGAACCTTATGCCTTCTTTCTGAAGCGTACATTGCGTCTTGTCATTGATCATACCGTGGAGGAGCAGGAAGATGAGGAAGTCGCAATGCTGAATGAATTCCTAGAGGGGCTACTCTATCTAAGACAAGTCAGCAGGAGTCTAAAGAGGAGTCAGAGGAGGATGGTGGCTGGGGGGAGGAGGAGGAGAAGGAGCAAGAAGAGCAGGCTTTGAGGGGGACTTTAAACTTTTCGGGGATCCCTGGTGTTGTCCGTGGCTGGGGGGAGGAGACCAAGAACGACATTCTCCTGGGCGATGAGCAGGAGCCAGGGCGCTCCACAGCTTCCAATTTAGTGCAATAGGGGCCTTCATGCTCCAGTGCTTGAAGAGGGACCCCCGTATAAAAAGCATAAAGGGTTTACGGCCAATGCGGACGCTCTGAGAAGCGAGGAACCCCTGGACTACTGGGTGTGCAGGCTTGACCTGTGGCCAGAGCTGGCACAATTTTCCATGGAACTCTTGGCTTGCCCCTCATCGAGTGTCCTGTCCGAAAGGACGTTCAGCGCAGCAGGGGGGATCGTGACCGATAAGCGCACTCGGTGGACTACATCACATTTCTAAAAATGAATGAGGCATGGATCTCCGAGGAATTCAACATCTGTGATGACCACGTGTAATTGAATTTCCTCATGCCAGCCCACACATATCCGCCACCACCCAGAACAAAGAATGGTCCTTGTCTTATGTATATACAGCGGCATAAAAGGCCTTTTCAGTCAGGTGAATGCCTAGTTTTTGGGGCCTCTACTCCAGTGGCCTACAGTAAAATTTTTATCCAGTGACTGCCTAATGTGCTTTCAGCCACATAATCACAATTTCTTTTCTGTCAGGTGAATGCCTAATTTTTGGGGCTTGTACTGACCTTTGGGGCCTGAACTGACCTACAGTAAAATTTTTATCTAATGACCGCCTAATGTAACTCAAGTCACATAATCACAAGTTCTTTTCTGTCTGGTTTATGCTTAATTTTTGGGGCCTGTTCTGGCCTACAGTACATTTTTTAGCCAGTGACCACCTAATGTACCTCCAGCCACATAATCACAAGTTCCTTTCTGTCAGGTGAATGCCTACTTTTTGGGGCCTGTACTCCAGTGGCCTACAGCAAAAATTTTATCCAGTGACCGTCTAATGTACCTCCAGCCACATAATCACAAGTTCTTTTCTGCCAGGTTAATGTCTAATTTGTTGGGCCTGTACTGGCCTACATTAAAATTTTTAACCAGTGACCGCCTAATGTACCTCCAGCCACATAATCACTTGTTCTTTTCTGCCAGGTGAATGCCTAATTTTTGGGGCCTCTACTCCAGTGGCCTACAGTAAAATTTTTATCCAGTGACCGCCTAATGTACCTCCAGTCAGGGCCTGCGTCACCACCCGGCAAACCCAGGCAAATGCCGGGGTCCCCTGCTCCTGAGGGGGCCCACTGAGCTGCTATGAGTATTTCCATCAATACAGATGGAAGCACTCAATACTGTCATTTCACTTACGCAGTACCCCTCTGGTGGGCCCTCTGAGTCACATGAGGCCGACTGCTGCAGAGCTTCAGACACGCCCCACACGCCCCCTTTTCACTCCATTCAGCAGAGCAGCAGGTTACTTTACCAGCATCAGACAGGCAGAGTTTGTCAGTGAGTCTGCACTGTGACTGTCTCTTCTCTGTGGGCCAGGGTGGTTCTCTTCGAGCTGCTGCTGGATGCTGCTTCTTGCTATTTAGTTGTTTAAGCAGTTTGCCTCCATTACACCCCCCCCCCCCCCCCCCCCCCCCCCCACAGTGGCGACTCTAGGAACAATATATAGGGGGGGCACAAAAATGGGGGGGAACTAATAATTTTCACCACTTAATCATACTACTGAAAAAAACTAAATAAGTATATATAAATAAGATTACAAAATATGAGAATATTGCGGTATGCAGGGATATCTGTTTATTGTACTAACCTAATACTTAAAAGACAAGCTTTCAAGAGTTTTCCTTTCTTCCTCAGTATTGCTTCAGACCTGAGAAAGAGAGAAACGCTCTTGAAAACTTTTCTTTATAGTTTAAAGCAGTTTCAGCAAACACCAGGGCTTTGTAAATAATCCCATATGTTAAACATGAACTAAACTAAAGTAGACCAATGAACAGACGCTCACAGGCTTATTCACAAAAGGGTGAAGAGTTTGGAGAAGGGAACAATCTATAACAACATAACTGAATATGAAAGTGAGATGAATTGGACATTTTTTTTCAAATCAGCTATGTTGTCCTATATTGTTCACTTCTCCAAACTCTTCACCCTTTTGTGAAATAACCCTGTGGGTGTTGTTGGTGTGTGCAACTAATACTACTTGCTATGTACCAATTTTAGACAGCCGGTCACTTCCTACCTACTTAATATTTAAAATTAGACATTAAACTAAACTACATTTATAATAAAACAATTTACTTACCAAAGAAGCTATTCAGCCGTCTGCTGTGCCGTCCTCTGCTTGCTTCTGTGGATTCTTTCCCCTCCTTTTAGTCTCTCCTCAGTGCGCAGGCGCACTGTTATGGGGAATCTGTGGATGACACACTGTTATGGGGGATCTGTGGATGACACACTGTTATGGGGGCATCTGTGGATGACACACTGTTATGGGGGCATCTGTAATTGTCACCCACACTGCCCCCAAAAGTAATTTTCCCCCACACTGCCCCCACAGTAGTAACTGTCCCCCACAGTAGAAATTGTCCCCCTCACTGCCAGTGCCCCCCCAGTAGTAATTTTTCCCACACTTCTGCCCCCACAGTATTAATTGTCCCCCACACTGCTGTCCTCACGGTAATGTATTAATTGTCCTCCACACTGCCCCCATGACTAGTTTGCTCCCCATGTAGTAATTTTCCCCCCACTGTTCCTTCAGTAATATGATCCTCCTGTGCCCCCCAGTAATGTCCCCCAATTTAAGTTGGCACTTGGCAGTGGGACACAAAAAGAAATAAAGCTAATACTTGGCCCACAGTATTAATTGTCCCCCGGCCACACTGCCCCCATTTGCCCATTTGCTCCCCATGTAGTAATTTGCCCCCCACTGTCCCTTCAGTAATATGATCCTCCTGTGCCACCCAGTAATGTCCCCCAAAGTTGGCACTTGGCAGTGGCACACAAAAAAAATAAAGCTAATACTTACCTTATGTCCCAGACTCCTGGCGCTCACTCGACTCAGTACTAGGCAGACGTGCACGTCCCGGCACAAGCGCGCAATGATGTCATCACGCCCGCCTGCGCCAGGATTTTACTACCGCATAGGCTTCAGGCCTATGCGCTCCCGTTTCCCGTCGTAGTTTGTGGGCGCCTAGGCGGCCGCCGTCCAGCGTTTTTTTTAAAGGGGAATCAGCGGGAGGGCATGCGGGGCAGCAAGGAATAACCTAGTGTGGGGGCCTTTGCCCCCCCCTTTCCCCCTTGTAGCGACACCTATGCCCCCCCATATCCTGTCCTATCTCATCCTCATGGATCCCCTCCTGTCTCCATTCCTTCCTCATGTATCCAGAGCTCCTGTTCCACACTCCTATCTCCTGTTGCTGCCCTGCACAGACCTCCTGCCACTACTTCTTGTATAAATCCCCCTCAGAGCCCCTTCCACCTACTTGCTCTGTGCACCCCTCCTGTCCATCCAGGGCCCCGGGCCCCTGTCTCACTCCTCCACCTCTCATTATGGTGGTGTCTAAACCACATTCACCATAAGGACCTTCCAACGTCACAGGGTCATGTGACTGTGCCCCCCCATCCCGTACTGTGCCACCCACCCGGTACTGTGCCCCTCACCTCATACTGTGCCCCCTTATACCCTGCATTGTGCCCTCTTACCACACTGTCACGCTGGACAGGATACAAGATACAATAGACAAGCAGAAAACCACAAAACAAGTGTCTAGGCCAGAAGCTGGGGATAAAGGTCACCTCCTGACTAATCCCTACCAGCTCTCCCTAGACTTATGTGCCCACAGTCAGACCCTAAAGGTGGGAATAAACGTGCCCCTGTGCCTAAGGCCTCATGCACACGACCGTTGTGTGCATCCGTGGCCGTTGTGCCGTTTTCCGTTTTTTTTTGCGGACCCATTGACTTTCAATGGGTCCGTGGAAAAATCGGAAACTGCACCGTTTGGCAGCCGCATCCGTGATCCGTTTTTCCTGGCCGTGAAAAAAATATGACCTGTCCTATTTTTTTCACGGCCAACGGTTCACGGACCCATTCAAGTCAATGGGTCCGTGAAAATCACGGATGCACACAAGATTGTCATCCGTGTCCGTGATCCGTGTCCGTGATCCGTGTCCGTTTTTTCCTATCATTTCAATGGCAAACTTGACTTAGATTTTTTTTTCATTTTTCATGTCCGTGGATCCTCCAAAAAACAAGGAAGACCCACGGACGAAAAAACGGTCACGGATCACGGACCAACGGAACCCCGTTTTGCGGACAGTGAAAAAATACTGTCGTGTGCATCCGTGGCCGTTGTGCCGTTTTCCGTTTTTTTTGCGGACCCATTGACTTTCAATGGGTCCGTGGAAAAATCGGAAAATGCACCGTTTGGCAGCCGCATCCGTGATCCGTTTTTCCTGGCCGTGAAAAAAATATGACCTGTCCTATTTTTTTCACGGCCAACGGTTCACAGACCCATTCAAGTCAATGGGTCCGTGAAAATCACGGATGCACACAAGATTGGCATCCGTGTCCGTGATCCGTGTCCGTGATCCGTGTCCGTTTTTTCCTATCATTTCAATGGCAAACTTGACTTAGATTTTTTTTTTCATTTTTCATGTCTGTGGATCCTCCAAAAATCACGGCAGACCCACAGAAGAAAAAACGGGCACGGATCACGGTACAACGGAACCACGTTTTGCGGGACGTTAAAAAATACTGTCGTGTGCAGGAGGCCTAAGGCTGAAGATTCCCTAAAATCCCTAAGATGGTGAAGGGGGAAAAGAGACAGCCTGCTTCCTCAGGACCTGGAGGGGGCAGGCGTTTCTCTAATAGCCTAGACAGAAAACAAAAAGGAAATAAAACCAACTTATCTTGTTACTGAGCAGAAACAGCAAATCCTTCCTCTGAGCAAGATAGAAGCTATAACCCACACAGGACACTGGGAAGGGGCTTAATTTAAACTCATACAAACGACCCCACCCAGTGCACCTGAAGGGAGGCGGATACAGCTCAACTCCAAACCCAAAACAAAAAAAACTACACATGTGCTGCTAACCTGGCAGACCTCTGCACATAACCTGAGCAGGGCATGACACACACCCCGTAAAGTGCCTCTAGTCATTCCCTGTACTGTGCCCCCTTATACCCTTTTATCCGGTCACTGTATGGCGGTGTTATCCAGTCACTGTGCAGAGGTGTTATCCGGTCACTGTATGGCGGTGGTATCCAATAACTCTATGGCCATAATTGTATCCCTTTCCCTGCCCACGTCATCTTTTTTAGACCTGGCATGAGTGTATTATACTGTGCCCTGTATTTCCCAGTAGATAAATGATCGTTGGAAAACACAGTCCTCACCCCTGACCACCAGGACCAGGTAGCGCTCTGTCAGTACATGGCGGGCTCCCCTCTCCGCCACGCTGCTCCACTGTGTACTGGTGCTTATTCTGACACTAGGGCTGGGTTCACATCCCATTTTTGCCATCCATTTAATGCATACCAAAAATGTATACATTAACAGATGCCTCAGACTGATGCCGTACAGTGGTGGCCATTCACCATACAGTTACATTGTAAAAAAAAACGTATACGTTAATGTATGCATTTTTTTTACTAGACTCTGCAGGATACAAAAACGTGGAGTGTTGCACATTTGTATACATCAAACCAATAGGAAAAATGTGATGTGAACCCACTGGGGAGGGGGTGGGGGGGGCGTACTAAAATTTGCTGTGGGGCCCAGTCAGTTCTAGCTACATCACTGCACAGCTCCTTCTCTCCTCCAGGCCTGGCCGTGCAGTGACGTCATGACGTGTGTCTCACTGCTGTAGCGGGCCTGAGGAGAGAAGGAGCGCAGTGAGCTGCGGTTAGTGAATGACAGGACCGCCGTCTCCCCTGCGCTCCAGCAATGATAGGTATGTGAGGGGGCCACTGGGAAGGGGGGGTCATTACACTGTGAGGGCCTCTTACACAGTATAATGACCCCCAGTGCCCCCCATTTAGTATAATGATCCCCAATGACCCTCCATTCAGTATGATGACCACCAGAGCCCCCATTCAATATAATGACCCCCAGTGTCCACCATACAGTATAATGACCCCCAGCGCTCCCTCCATACAGTATAACCCCCAGTGTGGGGGCCACTGGGGGTCATTATTCTGAATGGGGGGCGACTCTGGGGTCATTATACTGTGTGTGTGCGGCCACTGGGGGTCATTATACTGTGTTTGGGGGCATTGGGGGGTCATTATACTGTGTGAAGGGCCACTAGTGGTCATTATACTGTATAGGGGCCACTGGTGGTCATTATAGCGGGCCATAGCGGGACATGTAAATGTACAAAAATGCCTCAAGGGGGCCCACTGGGATTTATTGCCTAAGGGCCCACATGAACCTGGAGCCGATTCTGCCTCCAGCCACATAATCACTTGCTATTTTCTGTCAGGTGAATGCCTAATTTTTGGGGCCTGTTCTCCCGTGGTCTAAAATTAAATTTTTCTAGGCCTCAGCATTGCACATTTTTGAGAGTTTCCCTTTAAGACGCATAAAAATGGCCCCTGATTAAAATACATATTTTTTGTGGGAATTTTTCCCAATGATCCCCCTCTGGCATAGCACTGTCTATGTTGTGGGACTATTTGTTCACTTCAAGTATTTGGTGGCTGCAAATATGACCTGAAGGTTTTTCAGGTTCGCCTGCCATTAAAGTGAATGGGGCCCACCGCGAACACCCGGTTCGCGAACATTTGATCGCGAATGCACGTTCGTGAAATGTCCCAGACGATGTTTGTCCATCACTACCTGCAACTCACCTGTGCCTGGTGATTATGTGATCACTGAGTCCAAACCATTAATAATAGCTCTATCCACTGAGGTAATAAGGAAGTAAGGTGATAAACCGCTTGTGTCTTCTCCTCAGGGTCCCTGGCTGTCACTCAAAGCTGGAGACCTGACAAACTACTACTACTACTGTAATATCTATATAAGAATGCCCACTACTAATTCATAAAAAAAACTGTGGATCAGTGATACATAGATCATAGATAAATCAATACCATGGTAATCCAATTAGCCATTCCTAATTAAAGAAGTTTTGGGATTATGCTATTAATGACCTAACCTCAGGATGGGTCATCAATATGAAATCAGCAGGGTCCAACTCTTGGGCAGCACTCTGGTGAGCGCCGGTGCCTCCTCTCTGCTTACCAAGCACAGCTCCATCCATTTCATAACGGCTATGCTTGGTATTGCAGCTCAGCTCATTCATTTGAATGGGACTGAGCTGTGCCTAGGCCACATGGTGTCATATGGCCTAGGAAGAGGCCTAAGCGCTCACCGATTGCCTTGGCCTCTTCATACAATGTATCGGTGGGGATCACCAGGAGTCTTCTGAGCATAGATCATCAATATGATAATCCCAGAAAATCTCTTTAAGGGTTTATTCACACATTGCAGATTTGGTCTGTATTTAGAATTAGTATTTCAAAGCCAAAATCAGGTCTAGATGGACTATATTTCCAGACCGGACTTTGGCTTCCAAATACTGATACAACCTGCAGACCAGATATGCAATATGTGAATAAGACCTAAAGAGGTTCCTTGCATCTATCCCAAGGAAAAACTTTTCGTACTATTTAGGCATTGGGTGCATTTAGGATGTATTATATGACTTTCTGTGTAGACTGTATTGCGGATATAAGCAGCTATACTACAGAAGCTTTAAAGGACATCTGTCAGCAGCTTTGTACCTATGAAACTGGCTGACCTGTTACATGAGCGCTTGGCAGCTGAAGACATCTGTTTTGGTCACATGTACATATGTGTCCACATTACTGAGAAAAATTATGTTTTAATATATGCAAATGAGCTTGTAAGAGCAATGGGGGCGTTGCCGTTACACCTAGAGGCTGTGCTTACTCTGCAACTGCCACACCCTCTCCACTCTGATTGACAGGATCATCACACCTGGCCCTATCAATCAAAGTAGAGAGGGCACAGCAGTTGCAGAGTGAGCAGAGCCTCTAGGAGTAAGGCTGGGTTCAGACCTGAGCGTTTTACAGTGCGTTCCCACGCGCTGTAAAACGCTCAACAGGCAAGAACCAATGATTCCCTATGGGAATGGTTCTCACCTGAGCGTTTTACAGCGCGTACGATCGCGCTGTAAAACGCCCAACGTCCCAAGAAGTACAGGAGCTTCTTTGGGGCATCTTGTTGCGCGTTCCCGTACATAGACTGCAGCGGGAACGCGCGACAATGGGCGTTCGCTTCTCTCTGTATGCGCGATTGCAAACGCCCGTACAATCGCGCATACAGAGCGTACGTTCAGTACGCTCAGGTCTGAACCCAGCCTAACAGCAACGCCCCCGTTGCTCCAAGAGCCTCATTTGCATATATAAAAGATAATTTTTCTCAGTAATGCGGACACATATGAACATAGAACAAACACAGATGCCTTCAGCTGCCAAGCGCTCATGTAACAGGTCAGCCAGTGTCATAGGTACAAATCTGCTGACAGATGCCCTTTTAACAACTTTAGGTAAGACTTTTTATATAGCTAGCTATGCATTCGATAAATTGTATATTTTTAGAGCTAGATCCTCTTTTTTTCAAAATTTGTATTTATTTTTCAAGATTGAATCCAGATTCTTTAGATGGTGAGCGCATAAAATAAAAAGCCGGATCCACGTTTTGCATTGCGGAGCTAGACAATATATTTTGCCATTTCAGAGTAATAAGATATTTCTGCAGGAGAACAATACAACTGCATGCCGCTCCTTACTTAGTATCACAAGTATGTTCTGTAGTTCTTACGGAGATTGTTGTCTTTGGCAGGCGGAGATGGCACATTAGTCCTGGTTTATCAGCTGTTTATACAAATGCCAGTTTATAGAACCGCACCAGTGGCTCCGAGCCAGTTCTCTTGTGTCAGCTGTACCAAATGACCGCAGATCTAATAGGGATTACTCTTAATGGCTTAAGGAATCTGCGTTTCCATTGTGACAGACGCGCTCTACTCTCATGCGTGGACAATTCCATTTAGGATGCTATTTATTGTGCTTGTCGAGGACAGAGAAGCAGAACATTGCTGTGAAAGGTAGAAATATCTGTGTTGAATATGAAGGAGGAGGGGAGAGTCATTTGTTTTCCGGAGATTGAGACAACCTGTTTCCCAGGTCTAAATATTATCTGTATGGACATTCTGAGGCAGACGCTCTGTATTCACCTTTATTTTAGGGATCTTAGATTATGTCTCATGTATATGGTGTATAGCTGAGAGGGATCAGCAACCTCCGACACTCCAGCTGTTCTGAAACTACAACTCCCAGAATCCTCCTTTCACTTCTATGGAAGTTACAAGAACAGCCGAGTACGTGTACATGCTGGGAGTAGTAGTTTCACAGCAGCTGTAATGCCGGAGGTTGCTGATCCCTGCCCCAGCAAATAGCTCTGTAGTTTATTCTCCTGCAGGTTATTCCAGCAGCTCTAGGGATCCGGCATAGCCAGATGTTACTGCAGTGACCACCAGCCTCATTGGCTATAATCGGATCCAGCGGAGACAAATATGCCAGGATTGTTATTGTTTTTGGGCATTTTGACATCTTCTCTATAGGGAAAAAAAGACCAGGAAAAAACCTGGTTCACATAGTCCTAAAAAAAAAAAAAGAAGCAAATGGTTTCTACGGTATGTTGTTTTTTAAAGGGGTTATCCAACCCCTATAACGTCCCCCCTAATGCCCGGGCCCTTTAACGTATGTTATACTTACCCCGCTCCCCAACACCCACATCGCTCCTGATGCCCGCACCCATGATACTAGGGAGGCTCGTCCCCATCGCGGCCTTCTATTGGCTGCCCCCCCCCCCTCGTCGTCAGATGTTTTGATCCGCGCGACAGGGAGATGTAGCGGCGGCCGAGTGGGCATCAGTAGCGTCGCAGGTGCTGGGGAGCCGGGTAAGTATAACCTACATGAGGGGCCAGGGCATCACGGGGGACGTTATAGGGGTTGGAAAAAAAATTTGTTCGCCTTTCTCAACAAGTAGGCATGCCTTAGCGGGGAAGGGGGTGTGATCTAGGGAAAAAGGCATGGCTTACGTCATGACAACATGCACCAAACTTGACGCAAAGTAATCCAACTAAGGCTACTTTCACACTAGCGTTCGGCTGTCCGCTAGTGAGCTCCGTTTGAAGGAGCTCACGAGTGGACCCGAACGCCTCCGTCCAGCCCTGATGCAGTCTGAATGGATGCGGATCCGCTCAGACTGCATCAGTCTGGCGGCGTTCAGCCTCCGCTCCGCTCGCCTCCGCACGGACAGGCGGACAGCTGAACGCTGCTTGCAGCGTTCGGGTGTCCGCCTGGCCGTGCGGAGGCGTGCGGATCCGTTCAGACTTACAATGTAAGTCAATGGGAACGGATCCGCTTGAAGATGTCACCATATGGCTCAATCTTCAAGCGGATCCGTCCCCCATTGACTTTACATTGAAAGTCTGAACGGATCCGCGCAGGCTACTTGCGCACTTGCGCACTTGCGAAATTTTTTAAAGTTATTAATGCAGACGGATCCGTACTGAACGGAGCCTCCGTCTGCATTAATATGATCGGATCCGTTCAGAACGGATCCGATCAAGCGCAAGTGTGAAAGTAGCCTTATAGATGGTGTAAAGTGTCTTTGAGTGCATGATAGTAGTTGCAGTTGTGATTACCCTGTGTTCATATGTCCGTACCTTGTACTGACAGTCTGCATGCATGCTGAGAGTTGTAGTTTCACCACAGCTGGAGAGCCACAGGTTGTGAATATGTGTATAGATCTATACCTGTACATGTAGTATTGTGATGATGGAGGTGCTACTCTATTCACCATGCAGGTATGGGTCCTCGGAAGATCAGGAACAGCTTTAGTTCTCATACATTTCCAATATGTACTAGATCTTTACATGTTCTAGAACAGGGATGCCCAACCTGCGGCCCTCCAGCTGTTGCAAAACTACAACTCCCAGTATGACTGGACAGCATACAGCTATTAGGGAATGTTGAGAGTTGTAGTTTTGCAACAGCTGGTGGGCCACAGGTTGAGTATCCCTGTTCTAGAATATCATCCCTGCTAGTGATCAGTGGCATAGCGTGGGTTGCCAGCGCCCAGGGCAAGCCAAGTATTGCGCCCCCCCCCCTAACTTGTGAATATGCCCCTTTCTACACAGACAGAACTGATTAGGGTCTTCTAAGACCCAGCAGCTCTGCTCACCTGGCGATCACCAGGATCTCCAGTTCCACTAGATAAAGCAGAGTAGCTGCTTCCTCTATTTACTGCATAGCGCTCATTGGGGGTCATTTAGTAAGTGTGCTACATCTGTTTTAGGCGTAAAAAACGGTCACAAATAAAAGCGACTTTAACGCCTGTGCAACAATATTTGTCATAAAGGCATTTTTGTGATGTCCACACCAATTGGGAGTGGAAGGGAAGACATGGGGGCATGACGTGGGCTGGCTTGGGTACTAGACATCGGGACTGACACATTTACCATCTTTTACGCCTGGAAACAGGTGTAAAAGAGGAGTAAAAACGACTTCAGTCAGGAGCTTTAATCTGGTGCCCTACATGTAAAGAACTCCATATTAAAGCCCAGCACCAAGTGCAGTACATGTACAGCACTTGGTCATTATGGAGTTAATAAGGGTGAGGGCCTAATTGGCAGGCCCATGGGAATATTACTAGTACTACTCTGAGTGGTACTTAAAGGTTTTGGCCAGTTTATATTACTAGCTGCACATAGGCATTTTTAAACTATTGGCACTGAAGTCTGATATGTGCTGGAGCTGTGCTGGGAACATGGCTGCTGATGGAGGGTTCTGTTCATCAGCGGCCTCCATTTACTTATAATAGGGATAGACTGCACATGTGCTAGTTCCCCTGTCCATTCCAAACTCCCACAGATCCCAGGTCAGACTCCCCATTACTGTATTATAGACTCCAGACCAGACTCCCCATTAGTACAGACCTCAGCTCTGTAAGGGTACTTTCACACTAGCGTTGTTTGGATCCAGCAGGCAGTTCTGGCAATAGAATTGCCTGCCGGATCCGGCAAACCGTATGCAAACAAAATCTGTTTTTTCTGGATCCGTCTCATCAAGTATCATCCAGAATAATAGATACAGTTTTTAATTTTTTCAAAGATCAAAAGCAAAAATAGCTCCTCATATGTCCCGGCGCTCCTCTATGGAAATTAAGTGCGGTAGTGTTTCGGGATTTTGGCCGGAAAAGATACTGCAGCAAGCTGTATTTTGTCCTGGTCAAATACCGTACAAGGGATGGAACGAAAGACATCTTGATTAGTGTTGGGCGAGCATGCTTGGCCGAACACCAGTTCGGCTCGAGCATCGCTATGCTCGGCACATCGCAGTATGCGGCCGAATATCGCGTGTACTCGAGCGCGATGCTTGAGTCAGCGTATTTAACTCTAATTTAGCCTCTATTGCTGAAAAGTTTCTGGCGGGATTCGAACTCGCAACCTTCTTACTAGTAGTAAGTATTCCTATACAGCAGAAGTCTCATATTTTTCCTTTTTTTTTGTAACAGGCCATGCAGAACTATAGTGTAGTGGTTAAGTTTCTTGGCTGTAACATAGATGGCTGTGAGTTCAAATCCTGCCAGAAACATTTCAGAAATAGAGGCTAAATGAAATTTATATATTTTATATTTTTTTTAGTAATTGTAAAAATGTGTAATTGCGAAAAAAAATTTTTTTTTAGATATATATATATATATATATATATGAATCCATAATATGTGGGAAACTACTACTAATGTTTTAGCCATAATATATTTACATACCGTATTTTTCGTCCCATAAGACGCACTTTTTCTTCCCCCAAAATGGGGGAGAAATGCCCCTGCGTCTTATGGGGCGAATGCTTGCAGTTTTACATCGCAAGCTGTGATGTACGAGCGAGCAGGGACTCAGGGAGGGACTGGGAGGAGGATCTGGGGGCTGGCAATAGCAGCGGGGCGGTTCAGTCAGCATAGTATAGCCCCGCCGCTCCGGTATACTAAAATAAGATGTCATATCCAAGTAATACTTATTAAACATGCCTCCTCAGTCCTATTACTACCTTACATCCTAATCGCTGCTGTAGAATTCAGGCCGGGCGGGCGGGCGGCAGCGTAACTCTTGTCACGTGCCTGCGCCGCCTACTTTATGAATGAAGCAGGCAGCGCAGGCAAGTGACGTCAGTGAGAGACACGCCGCCCGGCCTGCCTGCCTGAATTCTACACAAGCGATTAGGATGTAAGGTAGTAATAGGACTGAGGGGGCATGTTTAATAAGTATTACTTAAATATGACATCTTATTTTAGTATACTGGCGGCGGCGATCTGTGGATGGCACAGTTATGGGCTAGGGGGGTCTGTGGATGGCACTGTTATGGGCTGGGGGGTCTGTGGATGGCACATATATAACAGTGCCACCCACAGATCCCCCCCAGCCCATAACAGTGCCATCCACAGATCCCCCCCCCTGTAACAGTGCCATCCACAGATCCCCCCCCTGTAACAGTGCCATCCACAGATCCCCCCCCCCTGTAACAGTGCCATCCACAGATCCCCCCCTGTAACAGTGCCATCCACAGATCCCTCTGTAACAGTGCAAGCCACATATCCCCCCATAACAGTGTCCGTCATCCACAGATCCCCCATAACAGTGTCCGTCATCCACAGATCCCCCCATAACAGTGTCCGTAATCCACAGATCCCCCCCATAACAGTGTCCGTCATCCACAGATCCCCCCATAACAGTGTCCGTCATCCACAGATCCCCCCCATAACAGTGTCCGTCATCCACAGATCCCCCACATAACAGTGTCCGTCATCCACAGATCCCCCACATAACAGTGTCCGTCATCCACAGATCCCCCACATAACAGTGTCCGTCATCCACAGATCCCCCACATAACAGTGTCCGTCATCCACAGATCCCCCACATAACAGTGTCCGTCATCCACAGATCCCCCACATAACAGTGTCCGTCATCCACAGATCCCCCACATAACAGTGTCCGTCATCCACAGATCCCCCACATAACAGTGTCAGTCATCCACAGATCCCCAGTAATAGTGCCATCCACAGACCACCATTAGTTCCAAACCCACCAAACACACAGCACACCTTTTGGTTAAAAAATTTTTTTTTCTTATTTTCCTCCCCAAAAACCTAGGTGCGTCTTATGGGCCGGTGCGTCTTATAGGGCGAAAAATACGGTATATTATAATATTAGATATTCTAAATATATAATAATATATGTAATATATTATGGCTAAAAACTTATATATATGTTTAAATTAAATTTAGTCTCTATTTCTGACGTGATTCGAACTCACAACCTTCTACATTACAGCTAAGAATCTTAACCACTACACTATAGAGCTGCATGGCCAGTTACTTTAAAAAAAAATTTAAATAAAATGAGACTTCTGCTGTATAGCATTACTTACTACTAGTAAGTATTCCTATACAGCAGAAGTCTCATTTTTTATTTTTTTTTAGTAACTGGCCATGCAGCTCTATAGTGTAGTGGATAAGATTCTTAGCTATAATTTAGAAGGTTGTGAGTTTGAATCCCACCAGAAACTTTTCAGAAATAAATCCTAAAGATTTAAATACACTGGGTGTCCCCAAGCACTGACTCCATATATGGAGTCAGAGGAGGGACTCCTAAGCCAAACTAGAGTCCCATTGACTTCCATTGTGCTCGGGTGCTATGTAGAGCACCCGAGCATGAGGGAAGTGTTCTACTCGAGCACATGAGCACTATAGTGCTCGACCAACACTAATCCTGATGCATACTGAACAGATTGCTTTCCATTCAGAATGCATTAGGACAAAACTGATGCGTTTTTTTCAGGTATTGAGACCCTTTACCGGATTTCGATACCGGAAAAGAATAACGCTAGTGTGAAAGTACCCTAAGCGGAGGGAGGTGGGAAATATGGTTGTTTCCTAAAAGGAGTTAAAATATACTGTGTAAGCTAAGCAGACAGCAGCTTCAATAGGGGCTGTCCCCCAGTACCATACAACTGATGCAGCACTCAGCAGCCTGACACAGACATGATAACATTACAGTACCTTGTCAGTGTCTGTAAAAGCTGCTTCTGGCTGCAGATACTGGCCCACTGGTTTGGTTCCAGACATTCAAACATAGTCGTCTCCCTCCTGCTGCTGCAGTGTGAAAGAACCCTACCTCCTCTTCACTCTCCTCCCTTCACAGGGCTTATGCAGGTCACAAGTCAGGAATACAAGAGGGGGCGGGCCATGACGTGCGCGCTGCGTCCTGACGCTGAGGCAGCCTGCGCGCAGTGTACCTGGTAAGGGTGCGTAAATGCCATTCCCTCTGTCTCAATCAGCGCACTGCGTGCATCCCACCATTGCCATTCAGTGAATGATTTACTGAATGACAATGGTGGGATATGCGCATTGCACTGGCTGCCACATAGAGAATGGTATTGTCTGTTTAAAGTGTTTAGGCTGCCGGGCACTCCCTTGCATTTTGGCGCCCGGGGCAACAGCCCCTCTACCCCCCTGCCCCCCCCCTCCCCCCCCCCGCTACGCCTCTGCTAGTGATAGACATGTGGATCCATATCTCCCAGTGGGCATCGGTCATTTTATGGTGAGGTCCCCCTGACTGTTAATGTCTGAGAACTTCATTGACATATTAATATTTTAAAACTTTATTTAGTATCTGCTTATGATACATGTGGCTTTTACTGTCAATTACACTACATTACGATGTTAAATTATGCAGCAGATGCTAAAGGAAATATGGGTTATCTATGCCGAAGAATGCAAAAAAAAAAATGCATATCTTTTTCCTGAGGAAGAGAATCAGACTCACAGGAAGGAATTTGGCCGTCTGCCAAAATGTGCCATCCTGAATGAATCACCTCACAAGTTCTTGGTCATTATAAGTTTGAATCACTAAATTATTTATCGGTATTGTAAAGAAAGCAATAATTCAGGTTCACCGGATGACCCTATGTAATGCATATACCTCATTTACATAAAGCCCTCAGTCTATATCACATATAATAGCTTGCCGAGGCCATTTTACATTCCGGTGAATGAAAGATGGAGGCATACCAAAGCCAATTACTAAAAAAGCTCCCTCTAGCCTCCGAGCCGAGCGGTCTCCATGGCTCCTGAAAGGGAATCTAGGGATTTGTGTGTAAATCAAATTGTGAATGTGTTATAATAGATAATATGTCATTTCTGAATAGTATCTGCAGAGGGATGTGCGTAAATGAGCAGTGTTGATTTTGACATGTTGTGAGAGTAGAAAATGCAAAGGAAGATATTACCTTGATGTGCCTTTATTGCATATAGGTAGAGGAGATGGTAATTATATAGTTTAGTCCTATGTAGACCAGGCCATCGCTGGCCCTATAACGCCAACTTTAGATATACAATGCATTCGGAAAGTCTTCAGACTTTTTAATTCTTTTCACATTTTGTTATGTTGCGGCCTTTAGAGATGGCCTTGCGGTTCGCCCGGCAGTCGTTTCGCGGCGAACTTTGCTTGTTTGCGATTCGCAGAACATGTGAACATATGGTGATGGCCATATTCTTTTGCATTGCGCCAAACTTTGACCTATGACACATCCATCAGGGGGGACAGGACAGCCAATTGAGACGTATCAGCACATGGACACACCCCCCCACCAAAAAACAGTACCGGATCTGGCAGCCATTTTACATTCTGTGTTTTGCCAGTGTAGGGAGAGGTTGCTTTGTGGAGCAGACACAAACTGTTTGGGACACCAAACGCTAGCTAATAGGGCCACAAAAGTCCTTTTAAGGTGTGATATACCGAGTGATGTGATATACTTATAATATACTTTCTAACATAGAAAGTATATTTTAGTGCATTTGTATTGTGCAGCAGTTGTGTGCGGTTCTGCTGCAATACTGCAGCTATATAGAGGGACAAACGCTATTGGAATAACTAATTGCAACTGGTGTGATATACCTATTGCCCCCAAAAAACTGATTGAAGGGTGTGATATACCTATAATATACTTTCTAACATAGAAAGTATATAGTGCATTTGTATTGTGCAGCAGTTGTGTGCGGTTCTGCTGCGATACCGCAGGTATATTGAGGGACAAGCACTATTGGAAAAACTATTTGCAACGGATGTGATATACCTGTTGCCCCCAAAAAAAAATGATTGAGGGGTGCAATATACCTGCTTCCACAAAATACTATTTAAGGGGTTTGATATACCTACTTCACAAAATACTGATTAAGGGGTGTGATATACCTGCTTCCACCAAATATTGATTGAGGCCTACGATATACCTGCTTCCACAAAATACTGATTAAGGGGATTGATATACCTGCTTCCACCAAATATTCATTGAGGCCTGCGATATACCTGCTTCCACAAAATACTGATTAAGGGGATTGATATACCAGCTTCCAATAAATATTCATTGAGGCCTGCGATATACCTGCTTCCACAAAATACAGATTAAGGGGTTTGATATACCTGCTTCCACCAAATATTGATTGAGGCCTGCGATACACCTTCTTCCACAAAATACTGATTAAGGGGTTTGATATACCTACTTCCACTAAATATTGATTAAGGGGTCCTATATACCTTATTCCACAAAATACAGATTGAGGGGTGCGATATACCTGATTCCACAAATTACTGATTAAGTGGTTTTTATATACCTGCTTCCACAAAATACTGATTAAGTGGTTTTTATATACCTGCTTCCACAAAATATTGATTATGGGGTTCTACATACCTGTTTCCACAAAATACTGATTAGTGGTTTGATATACCTGCTTCCACAAAATACTGATTGAAGGGTTTGATATAACTGCTTCCACAAAACACAGATTGAGGGGTGCGATATACCTGCTTCCACCAAATATTGATTAAGGGGTTCAATATACCTGTTTCCACAAAATACTGATTAAGGGGATTAAGATACCTGCTTCAACGAATTGCTGATTAAGGGGTTTGATATACCTGCTTACACCAAATACTGATTAAGGGATGCGATATACCTGCTTCCACAAAATATTGGTTATGGGGTTCTATATACCTGTTTCCACAAAATACTGATTGAGGGGTGCGATATACCTGCTTTCACAAAATACTGATTAAGGGGATTGATATCCATGCTTCCACCAAATATTGATTGAGGCCTGCGATACACCTGCTTCCACAAAATACTGATTAAGGGGATTTATATACCTGTTTCCACCAAATATTGATTGAGGCCTGTGATACACCAGCTTCCACAAAATACTGATTAAGGGGTTTGATATACCAGCTTCCACCAAATACTGATTGAGGCCTGCGATATACCTGCTTCCACAAATACTGCTCTTTGGCACAGGGTCATTTTAAAAATGTCAGGCAGAGGAAGAGGCAGGCCCTTCCGCAGGGGTGGTAGGGGTCGGGCAGCTGCACCAGGCCGGAGCCTAAGTGAGAAGGTGCGTGCGATTACGTCAGCCTTCCACTTCTGCACCCTCCTCATCCTCTGTATCTGCACCCTCCTCACTCTCTGCTGTGTGCACCCCCAGACACCACCCTAGCCTCTCTACTCGAGTCAGAGGAATTATTTTACAATCGATTCCCAGACCTTACCAATGCGCATGTATTGTTGGCATCGGATGAGGAAGAGGAGGTAGCAACAGCCGCCACCCAGCAGTCTGACGACAGTACCCAGATCAGCTCAAGGAGGGTGGTTCCTACTGTTGATGCCTACTCCGAGATCTCTAATGTCAGTGGTGAAGGTGACGATGATGACGTGTCAATGGACGTCACGTGGGTGTCCACAAGAGAGGAAGAGGAGGGGAGTTCAGAGGGAGAGGCGGAGCAGCAGATAGGGAGGAGAAGGAGGAGAAGCAGGCAGAACTCACAGTGCACAGGAGGCAAAAAGCAGACTGCAAATGTATCTGGAGCGAGCCATCCACCATGCACGGTCACATCTTGCTCTCCCAGGATGCCAGCACATGGCGTCGCAGTGTGGGCTTTTTTAACATGTCAGCTGCTGACAATAGTGTTGCCACCTGCAGCCTGTGATGTCAACGCATAAGTCGCAGTAAGCCCAACACTCACCTAGGGACGACGGCCTTAACCACTTCAGCCCCGCTAGCTGAAACCCCCTTCATGACCAGAGCACTTTTTACACTTCGGCACTACACTACTTTCACCGTTTATCGCTCGGTCATGCAACTTACCACCCAAATGAATTTTACCTCCTTTTCTTCTCACTAATAGAGCTTTCATTTGGTGGTATTTTATTGCTGCTGACATTTTAACTTTTTTTGTTATTAATCGAAATGTAACGATTTTTTTGCAAAAAAATGAAATTTTTCACTTTCAGCTGTAAAATTTTGCAAAAAAAACGACATCCATATATACATTTTTTGCTAAATTTATAGTTCTACATGTCTTTGATAAAAAAAAATGTTTGGGCAAAAAAAAAAATGGTTTGGGTAAAAGTTATAGCGTTTACAAACTATGGTACAAAAATGTGAATTTCCGCTTTTTGAAGCAGCTCTGACTTTCTGAGCACCTGTCATGTTTCCTGAGGTTCTACAATGCCCAGACAGTAGAAAAACCCCACAAATGACCCCATTTCGGAAAGTAGACACCCTAAGGTATTTGCTGATGGGCATAGTGAGTTCATAGAACTTTTTATTTTTTGTCACAAGTTAGCGGAAAATGATGATGATTTTTTATTTTTATTTTTTTCTTACAAAGTCTCATATTCCACTAACTTGCGACAAAAAATAAAAAATTCTAGGAACTCGCCGTGCCCCTCACGGAATACCTTGGGGTGTCTTCTTTCCAAAATGGGGTCACTTGTGGGGTAGTTATACTGCCCTGGCAATTTAGGGGCCCAAATGTGTGAGAAGAACTTTGCAATCAAAATGTGTAAAAAATAACCAGTGAAATCCGAAAGGTGCACTTTGGAATGTGTGCCCCTTTGCCCACCTTGGCTGCAAAAAAGTGTCACACATGTGGTATCGCCGTACTCAGGAGAAGTTGGGGAATGTGTTTTGGGGTGTCATTTTACATATACCCATGCTGGGTGAGAGAAATATCTTGGCAAATGATAACTTTTCCCATTTTTTTATACAAAGTTGGCATTTGACCAAGATATTTTTCTCACCCAGCATGGGTATATGTAAAATGACACCCCAAAACACATTCCCCAACTTCTCCTGAGTACGGCGATACCACATGTGTGACACTTTTTTGCAGCCTAGATGCGCAAAGGGGCCCAAATTCCTTTTAGGAGGGCATTTTTAGACATTTGGATCCCAGACTTCTTCTCACACTTTCGGGCCCCTAAAAAGCCAGGGCAGTATAAATACCCCACATGTGACCCCACTTTGGAAAGAAGACACCCCAAGGTATTCAATGAGGGGCCTGGCGAGTTCCTAGAAATTTTTTTTTTTTTGCATAAGTTAGCGGATATAGATTTTTTTTGTTTTTTTCTCACAAAGTCTCACTTTCCGCTAACTTAGGACAAAAATTTCAATCTTTCATGGACTCACCATGCCCCTCACTGAATACCTTGGGGTGTCTTCTTTCCGAAATGGGGTCACATGTGGGGTATTTATACTGCCTTGGCTTTTTAGGGGCCCTAAAGCGTGAGAAGAAGTCTGGAATATAAATGTCTAAAAATGTTTACGCATTTGGATTCCGTGAGGGGTATGGTGAGATCATGTGAGATTTTATTTTTTGACACAAGTTAGTGGAATATGAGACTTTGTAAGAAAAAACAAACACAAAAACAAACAAAAAATTTCCGCTAACTTGTGCCAAAAAAAATGTCTGAATGGAGCCTTACAGGGGGGTGATCAATGACAGGGGGGTGATCAATGACAGGGGGGTGATCACCCATATAGACTCCCTGATCACCCCCCTGTCATTGATCACCCCCCTGTAAGGCTCCATTCAGATGTCCGTATGATTTTTACGGATACATGGATCGGATCCGCAAAACACATGCGGACGTCTGAATGGAGCCTTACAGGGGGGTTATCAATGACAGGGGGTGATCAGGGTGATCACCCCCCTGTCACTGATCACCCCCCCTGTAAGGCTCCATTCAGACGTCCGCATGATTTTTACGGATCCATGGATACATGGATCGGATCCACAAAACACATGCGGACGTCTGAATGGAGCCTTACAGGGGGGTGATCAATGACAGGGGGGTGATCAGGGAGTGTATATGGGTGATCACCCCCTGTAAGGCTCCATTCAGACGTCCGCATGTGTTTTGCGGATCCGATCCATGTATCCATGGATCCGTAAAAATCATGCGGACATCTGAATGGAGCCTTACAGGGGGGTGATCAATGACAGGGGGTGATCAGGGAGTGTATATGCGTGATCACCCGCCTGTCATTGATCACCCCCCTGTAAGGCTCCATTCAGACGTCCGCATGTGTTTTGCGGATCCGATCCATGTATCCGTGGATCCGTAAATATCATACGGACGTCTGAACGGAGCCTGACAGGGGGGTGATCAATGACAGGGGGGTGATCAATGACAGGGGGGTGATCAGGGAGTTTATATGGGGTGATCATGGGTGATCAGGGGTTCATAAAGGGTTAATAAGTGACGGGGGGGGTGTAGTGTAGTGTAGTGTTTGGTGCGACTTTACTGACCTACCTGTGTCCTCTGGTGGTCGATCCTAACAAAAGGGACCACCAGAGGACCAGGTAGGAGGTATATTAGACGCTGTTATCAAAACAGCGTCTAATATACCTGTTAGGGGTTAAAAAATTCGGATCTCCAGCCTGCCAGCGATCGCCGCTGGCATGCTGGAGATCCACTCGCTTACCTTCCGTTCCTGTGAGCGCGCGCGCCTGTGTGCGCGCGTTCACAGGAAATCTCGGCTCTCGCGGGAGGACGCGTATATGCGTCCACCCAGAAGAGCAGGGCCGCCGGCAGGACGCAATCCTGCGTACGGCGGTCCTGGAGTGGTTAAGAAGGTACCTGGCCTCCCATCACCGAGCCTAGTGGGAGCAACGCCGTCAGAACCCACAAAGCCACACTCCCGTCACTCCACGTCCTGCCTCTTCTCCTACTCCTCTCTCCTCCTTTTTGTCTTCCACTCCTCCTTCCACCGTGCCGTCGTCGTGTTAATCTGGCAGAAAGCAGGCATCCGTGGCCCAAATGTTCGAGCGTAAAAAGTTGATGACGCCGGATAATCCTCTTGCCCAATGGCTGACCTCTGGCTTGTCAGAACTGCTAGCCCGCCAACTACTGCCATATAAACTGGTGGTGGACTCGGAGGCCTTTAGAAAATTTGTGGCTATTGGCACACCGCAATGGAAGGTCCCAGGAAGGAAATGTTTCTCCCAGAAGGGCATCCCAGAGCTATATGGCCACGTTCAGCGGCAACTGAATGTATCTGTGGCACACAGTAGCGGTGCCAAGATACATCTGACCACAGACACGTGGTCTATCAAACACGAGCAGGGAAGGTACATAACTTTTACTGCCCACTGGGTGAACCTTCTGACAGCCGTCAAGAATGTAACCCGTGGCACCCGTGTGGATTTGGTGTTACTGCTATGGACTGCATGCAGGCCTGCCTCTTCTTCTCCTCCTCCTACTCCATCCTTCATCTCCTCCTCGGCTGACTCCTCCTTTTCCACTGCTACCGCCCTTCCACTGCACCCTCCAAGCTCCCCAGAACCTATTTGAAGTGCCAGTTTAGACGTTTCCATGCTGTGCTGCGGCTGTTGTGCCTGGAAGCCAAGAGCCACAACGGTCCTGCACTGCTTTCAGCTCTGCGGTCACAGGCCAATCAGTGGCTAACCCCACTCAATTTGACAGTTAGTAAAGTGGTGTGAAACAGGGCAAAATGAGCCACACGTCCTGAACATAGTCGTGCAGCTATCCGTTGCCAAATACCCCGGGGTCCAAGACGTCTTGCGGCAGTCCTGGAAAATCTCTGGCCATTTTAGAAGATCTTACACGGCCATGGCTCGCCTTGCGGCGACACCACGTGCCCGTCAGACATCTGATTTGTGACAGCCCGACGAGCTGGAACTCCAACTTGTATATGCTTGATAGACTGCTCCAGCAGCAACGTGCCGTTAACGACTACCTGTATGAACCCTGCAGCAGGACTGGTTCTGGGAAGCTTGGTTTCTTTTCACCGCGTCAGTGGCTGCTCATGCTTGAGGCAGGCATGCAGACTTCTGCAGCCATTTGATGAGATCACCAAACTAGTCAGTCGCAGCCAGGGTGCCATCAGTGACATTGTACCTTAAGCCTTCTTTCTGGAGCATGCATTGCATCGTATCATTGATCAAGCCATCGAGGAGCAGGAAGGAGAGGAAGTCACAATGCTGAATAAATTCCTAGGGGGGCAATTCCATCTGAGACAAGTCAGCAGGAGTGTGAAAAGGAGTCCAAGAAGGATGGTTGCTGGGGGGGAGGAGGAGGAGCAAGAAGAAGAGGCTTTGAGGGGGACTTTAAACTTTTTGTTGATCCCTGGTGTTGTCCATGGCTGGGGGGAGGAGATCTGCAAGAAGAGGGCAGTTTGAAGATGTCACTTTGGATATTAGATCATTCTTGCAGCCAACCCATCGACAGCCTCCCTACGGATCCAAGGTCAGGGAATGCCTAGATCGACAGGTGTCCGACTACATCGGGTTAACGGCCCATGTGGACACTCTGAGAAGTGAGGAACCCCTGAACTACTGGGTGTGCAGGCTTGACCTGTGGCCAGAGCTGGCACAATTTGCCATGGAATTCTTGGCTTGCCCCTCGTCGAGTGTCCTGTCCGAAAGGACATTCAGCGCAGCAGGGGGGATCTTGACTTATAAGCGTAGTCAACAGTGTGGACTACCTCACATTTCTAAAAATGAATGAGGCATGGATCTCGGTGGAATTCAAGACCTGTGACTACCATGTGCAACTGAATTTCCTCATGCCAACCCGCACATATCCGCCACCACACAGAACAAAGAATGGTCCTTGTCTTATGTATATACAGCGGCATAAAAGGCCTTTTCTGTCAGGTGAATGCCTAATTTTGGGACCCTGTACTCCACTGGCCTACAGTAAAATTGTTATTTAGTGACCGCCTAATGTACCTCCAGCCACATAATCACTTGTTCTTTTCTGTAAGGCTACTTTTACACTAGCGCTTGATCGGATCCGATCATATTAATGCAGACGGAGGCTCCGTTCAGTACGGATCCGTCTGCATTAATAACTTAGAAAAATTGTGCGCAAGATGCCTGAGCGGATTCGTTCAGACTTTCAATGTAAAGTCAATGGGGGACGGATCCGCTTGAAGATTGAGCCATATGGTGTCATCTTCAAGCGGATCTGTTCCCTTTGACTTACATTGTAAGTCTGGACGGATCCGCACGCCTCCGCACGGCCAGGCGGACAACCGAACGCTGCAAGCAGCGTTCAGCTGTCCGCCTGGCCGTGCGGAGGCGAGCGGAGCGGAGGCTGAACGCCGCCAGACTGATGCAGTCTGAGCGGATCCGCTCCATTCAGACTGCATCAGGGCTGGACGGAGGCGTTCAGGTCCGCTCGTGAGCTCCTTCAAACGGAGCTCACGAGCGGACCGACGAACGCTAGTGTGAAAGTAGCCTAAGGTGAATGCCAAATCTTTGGGGCCTGTACTCTACTGGCCTACAGTAAAATTGTTATTCAGTGACCACCTAATGTACCTCCAACCACATAATCACTTGTTCTTTTCTGTCAGGTGAATGTCTAATTTTTGGGGCCTCTACTCCACTGGCCTACAGTAAAATAGTTACTCAGTGACTGCCTAATATACCTCCAGCCACATAATCACTTGTTATTTTCTATCACGTGAATGCCTGATTTTTGGGGCCTGTACTGGCCTACAGTAAAAATGTAATCCAGTGACCACCTAATGTACCACCAGCCACAAAATCACTAGTTCTTTTCTGTCAGTTGAATGCCTAATTTTTGGGGCCTGTACTGGCCTACAGTAAAAATTGTTATCCACTGACCGTCTAATATACCTCCAGCCGCATAATCACTTGTTCTTTTCTGTCAGGTGAATGCCTAATTTTTGGGACCAGTACTCCCATGGCCTAAAATAACATTTTCTAGGCTCCGGCAGGGCACATTTTTGAGAGTTTCCCTTTAAGACGCCAAAAAATTGGCCCTGAATAAAATTTTTTTTTTTTGTTGGAAATTTTGCCATTGATCCCCCTCTGGTATGTCACTGTCCATGTTGTGGGACTATTTGTGCACTTCTAGTAATTATTTGGTGGCTGCAAATATGACCTGAAGGTTTTTCAGGTTCCCCTGCCATTAAAGTGAATAGGGCTCGTCGCGAACGCACGTTTGCGAAACATCCCGGCCGATGTTTGTCCATCAAAAAAAAGGTTTCCCTCATCATTCTGCACTCAATACCCTATAATGAGAACATGAAAAAATTGTTTTTAGAAATGTTTGCAAATTTATCAAAAAGGAAAAGGAAGGAAAAACTCTTTAGACCCTTTACTGTGGCACTTCAAATTTCACACTGGGGGCCTCCAATTTCTTTTGATCGTCTCTCAGATGTTTCTACAGCTTGATTAGAGTCCACCTGTGGTGAATTTAGTTGATTGGACACAATTTCTAAAGACACAGCCCTGTCTATATAAGATCTCACAGCTCACAATGCATATCAAAGAAAAACCAAGCCACAAGGAGGAAAGAACTGCCTGTAGATCTCAGAGACAGGATTGTGTGGAGGCACAGGTTTGAAGAAGGGTACAAAAAAATTCTGAGAAGAAAGGGATGCAAATGAGCTCTTATCAGGCTCTTAGTACAATGGACCCTAAAAACACTAGGTGCTGGTGTTTATCAATACTGCTAAATATATACAAATGTCCTAAGACTGAAAATACGCCTTTTTGTCACCTGCGTTATTAGATTATGCTTAAAACTTCACTTTTATGAATATTTGAATTAAGAGTTTTCAGTAGAGGTAGATAATTGCTTAAAGGGACACTGACAGGCCCAATTACCATATTTAGGTATATATATGTCAGTACAGGTCTACTAAAGTCTATTTAAATCATCTAAGTAGCCCCCCTGTCCACCTTATAAATACCGAAATATAAAGTTTTATAACCTGCTTGTCCGGTCACCAATCTTCCCAAGGGGCGGCGTTTCATGTCAAAATGCGCCCAGCCAGCCGCTCCCAACTGCCGTTCTGAAGCCACGCCCAGCTCATCAATATTCACTTAGCTGGGCGGCAGCTACAACTCTCCCGACTCAAGTGCCCGGCGCATGCGCATAAAGCAGAGGCTGCAGCGCTCTGTACGCAGGCGCGATGTGACCCCGGCCGAGCGCATGCGCTGAAGATTGGACGGAGGACGTGCCCAGAGGATTGAATGGGCCATGCGCAGGATTGTGAGTCGGGAGAGTTGTAGCCGCCGCCCAGCGAAGTGAATATTGATGAGCTGGGCGGGGCTTCAGAACGACAGTTGGGAGCGGCTGGCTGGGCGCATTTTGACATGAAACACCGCCCCTTGGGCAGATTGGTGACCGGACAAGCAGGTTATAAAACTTTATATTTCGGTATTTATAAGGTGGACAGGGGGGCTACTTAGATGATTTTAATAGACTTTAGAAGACCTGTACTGACATATATATACCTAAATATGCTAATTGGGCCTGTCAGTGTCCCTTTAACAATATTGGTGTGAGTGCTGCCTGGTCTATGTTGCATTAATATGCAGCTTTAGGTCTCTTTGTAGCTCTTGAGCAATCTTTATAGAGTTGGTGGCTGCGTGCCGCGACCGGCACTTCCACTTTCTATATTCTCACCTTCCTACTACCATCTATATGTCTACCTATGCTGCGCTCACTATCTGTACTAAAATAAAAAGCTCAAAGGCTGTCCCCCGACATGTTTCGGCATCTTTAGGGGATCGGGCAGTCAGGCTCTGCCTCTAATGCCACCAGATGTAAGCCAGCTATCTTATAAGTCAGGGATGCCCAACCTGCGGCCCTCCAGCTGTTGCAAAACTACAATTCACAGCATGCCGGACAGACTACAGCTATCAGCCTACAGCAGGGCATGGTGGGAGTTGTAGTTTTACAACAGCTGGAGGGCCGCAGGTTGAGCATCCCCACTATATTGTAAGTCAATGTTGAACCCTTTAAATAGGCCTTAAAACATGACTCGGATATTAAATAAGCCATCACCTCCGCTAATGCCACCAGATGTAAGGCAGCTATCCTATAAGTCAATGTTCAACCCTTTAAATAGGTCTTGAGAGATGATTTGGATATTATATAAGCCAGCATCTCATCTTCAGACAGCTGTTTGGGAGTGATTTTCCCTCATCCATGCAAAGCAGAGAGTACTGGCTTAACTGGGTGAGAGATCCCCAAGGAGAGAGAGTACCACTAAAAAAAGGCTGCTGCACTGAAAATTCCCAAAAGCAGAGTGGCCTCCATAATTCTTAAATTGAAAAAGTTTGAAACAACCAGGACTCTTCCTATAGCTGTCCGCCTCACCAACATGGAACCCACACTTATCTGACATTCATGGCATATCCTAGTGATATACCAGCAATGTCTTTAAATATTTGCGCATCATCAAGTTACACAAATGTTTTTGGTTGTGGATTTTTCTGAGACTTGCTGTCGAGCAAAACATGTCACCTTGTCACCCCAGGATAATGTGTTAAGTAAAATCATAAGCATTCCACCATTTTTACCCACATGATGTTCCATATTTTTGCTTATCTGTGGTTTCACATAGGTCACATATAATTTCAGTTAGCCTTTGCTATAAAAAAATGTAAAAAGCCAAAAAATAACATGAGCAAAAATAATGTCTGCTTACATTCCACCCATGCAGTTTATCACCTCTGATGGTTTTGGGATGTCACATGTAAAGTTCTTTTTAATGACTCATGTGTAAGAAACCATCCAAACTATAGTAGATGACGTTATAATTAAAATGATTAGTGAGATAAGCACTTAAAGGGTTTCTCCGGGTTCAGAGCCAGACATACCCAGACATACCCACATTTTCCCCCAGGCAAGCCCTGTGATATCAGCATGGGAGTATTTCATGCTCCGATGCTTTCCCTTCCCCTGCCCTGTATCGGGCAGGTCAAGGGCTTTTTTGTTCATTGTTTTACACTGCTAGGTGGAGGTTTCCGCCCAGCAGTGTATTCGGTGAGGTCACCGGCTCTGATGGGTGGGCTAACCGTTTTACAGGCTATAGCAGAGCTAAAGCCGGCCATTAGTGCCGGTGACATCACTGGGCTCACTGTTAGGCGGAAGCCTCCGCCTAGCAATCTCTATGTAAAGCTTGGTACGTCCCCGGATCTCCATGAAATGCCTTTGCCTTGCGTGATTCAGCGCAGGGCAAAAGAGAGCATCGGAGCATTTCATTTATATTAGGGGGGCTGTCTGGATGAAAATGTCGGTATGTGGGGGTTCAACTCTGAACCCGAACAACCCCTTTTAATAATGGTTATACTGTGGCAGGCAAAAGGTTTATTTGTATTCCGGGTTTGGGAACGATTAAAAATGCCCTAGTTCTCAAACCCTCCACTCAATCATTTTTCACAGATAAACGGTATGATAAATCCAGCTTCCATTTGCCAAATATTCTGCATTTGTCCAGTAAATAAGAGTATTTCAATTGATTGCTTGCTTTGGAGAGTAGTGAGGAAGATAGGAGGTAATTAAAAGCGTAAATCTCTGGAGGTTGTGGAAGGTAATTCTGCACTTGGAGACAGGAATGACAGAATGATAAACATTTTTGATCCGGTAGGCTTCCATTACCTGCTTTATAATGAGCCAAATACTGGATGATTCCACATCTCTCTGACCTTTTTATTGACAATAATCCATGTTTCCACTTAATAACGCTTGTCAAAGAAAGTAGAGCAAAACAGGCATTTTCTGAATGCAGA
This sequence comes from Bufo gargarizans, assembly GCF_014858855.1. Taxonomy (NCBI): domain Eukaryota; kingdom Metazoa; phylum Chordata; class Amphibia; order Anura; family Bufonidae; genus Bufo; species Bufo gargarizans. The sequence continues at coordinate 42,269,887 of NC_058087.1, read as the reverse complement.
AATGCAAAATGAAATTTCAAGTCATCACAGATGTAAATTGTCTTTCTTGAAATCCTGCATAATTGGCTGCTTGTCATATAGTAATCAGGTTCTCTTGTAGGCAATTACAAATCTCATAGAGAAATGCTGGCTGAGGAGTGAGAAGGTTGGTTTAGATATTATTATCATGTTGTATAGACATTTTGTCAAAACCCAGAAAAACGGTATGAGACCATTACGCTGGTGTCACACAGGTTTTTCTTTTTCTGGGGTTTTTGAGGGGTTTTTCAGTTTGTGGTGGCCAGAGTTTTTTTTTTTCCAGATATTGCATGGAACAGATTCTGTTTAATGTATATTTCATTCATTTAAATTCCTGGTCATTCTGGGCTTTGAGGTCAAGGGGCGGGCCTATCAGTGATTGACAGCTATCAATGTATACACAGCCATAGAGGGAAGGCTGTCAATCACTGATAGGACCACCTCCTGGACTTCAAAGCCCTTGCATTTCAGCATGGTATCTGCTCGGGTTCTGCTGTTTTAAAGAGAAGACACCAGGAGCTAATGTGTGTGATTGGTGACAACACCCATCACAGACATTTAATCCCTTAGATCCTGCATTTATATCGGAGACATTGTTCAATCCTTGTGGTAGCCACAACAGCAATACACTCCTATGGGGCCCTGTGGCAGCGTTCTATAGGAACATATGGAATCTTCCATAGGCTGCAATGGTGAGTCATTGCAGTCTATGGAAGAAGTGATCTAAAGAGTGTGTGTTCATGTCCCCTAGGGCAGTGTTTCCCAACCAGTGTGCCTCTAGCTGTTGCAAAACTACAACTCCCAGTTGTAGTTTTGCAACAGCTGGAGGCACACTGGTTGGGAAACACTGCCCTAGGGGGACATTACAAATTATTTTATTTTTTTAAATGTTCAAAAGTATAAAAAAAACATTAAAATTTAAATTACCCCTTTTTCCCTATATTAAAAAAAATAATAAACAAAAAAAAAATTATAGGTATCGCCATGTCTCAAAGTATCCATGCAATTAAAATATAAATGCATTTATCCTGTCTGGCAAACACTGTAATAAAATAATAAATTAAGGTGGCTGATGCAGTTTTTTTTTTCAGTTGCTTCACCTCCCGCAAAAAAACCCCCCCAAAATGGTATCACGGAAAACGACTGATTGCCTCACAAAAAAATGTAGTACTAAAGCAAAACTATACAAATGTGTTATCCAAGGGTGGACTGGGAACTTAAAGTGGCCCTGGAAAAAAACCTGGTAAAAAAGTGGCCTCATGTTGTAGGCAGGTCCAAATTGAGAGAAGACGGGGCAACTGAAGTAGGCGTGGCCAGCAATAGCTTACTGCAGAACAAAATACCGCCCCAGCAGAACAAGATACCACAGTGCAGCATGAAATACAGACTACATTAGTTAATGCTGAGAGCATCAGATCTTTATGTACCTTGCTGGTAGCCAAGAGGAGGGCTTGGGCAGCCCTCTGGGCATGGGCCCACTGGGAAATTTCCCTGTAGGGTCTATAGCCAGTTAACACTTGGTGGTATCGCTGCAATTGTACTGACCAGTAGAATGAAGGTAACAGGTCAGTTTTACTGCATAGGAAAACTATGGCAGAATTTTTCTGTCCAGCAAGAAAAAAAAGAATCCCTTATACCAACCAGATGTGCGTTTGCTGTAAAAACACCAGCTCCAGATTTTAGCTGAAAGTCTATGGGAAGGAAAATGTGAAATGCAGAACACAGAAATGTTTTTTGCCTGGTAGTGATTTTTGTAACTCGTGGTGTTTTGTGTGTTTTTACTGGAAAATCATGCTTATTGAATATGCTGAGAAAAGGAGAACGAAGCATTAGTTTCTTAATGACAACCAATATGACTGCACTCCTTGTAAATTTTGAGAAAATGACGACCACAACAAAACAAAAAAGAGATCATTATGGCCAATTTAACATTTTGGGTGGCAATCTTTATTAAACGGGTTGTCTCACTTCAGCAAATATCATTTATTGTGTAGAGAAAGTTAATACAAGCCACTTACTAATGTATTGTTATTATCAATATTGCTTCCTTTGCTGGCTGGATTCATTTTTCTATCGCATTGTATACTGCTCGTTTCCATGGATACGACCACCCTCCAATCCAGCAGATTGCACACTATAGGAAAAAGCACTAGCCCAGGGATCAGCAACCTTCGGTACTCCAGCTGTTGTGAAACTACAATTCCCAGCATGCTCCATTCATTTCCATGTGAGTTCTTAGAAGAGCAGAGCAGATATGCATGCTGGGAGTTGTAGTTTCACAACAGCTGGAGTGCCGGAGGTTGCCTACCCCTGCACTAGCCTATGTGAGCTCCCACATTCCCAGCCACCAGTCAGGCCAGTGCTTTTTCTTATAGTGTGCAAACGCGACCACCACTGATGGATTGCAGGGTGGCCGTAACCATGGAAATGAGCAGTGTATCATATAATGGAAAAATGAATAAAGCCAGCAAAGGAGGCAGTATGGACGATCACAATACATTAGTAAGTGGCTTGTATTAACTTTATCTACATGATAAATGCCGCTTGCTGAAGTGAGACAACCACTTTAACCCCTTCTGACACAAATTAGAGATTGAATGGCATGGTTATCGTTGTAGCAATTGCAGATAGGATTTTATTTTTTGTTGCAGTGAGCTGCTGATTGCTTTCAATCAAGACTGACTGCTATGTCTGCCTGTGATTAATCAAGCCTCTTTCTTTTATAACTTGGCCCTTTCACTCATAAATTACATAGACATGAGTGGGAACATCCATTCTATTCTTTATTGCGGACTCATGAATGATTTACTTTCTTTCCATGCATTTTTGTTTATTTGATTAGGCACTGGTAGAAATACATTATTCAAAAGGCTCCAGTTCCATCATCCATTACTGTAATAAAAGCAATATCATTTCTGTATAGCCTCCATTGATATTATTCCCAGTAGCATCAGCTGATCTCCCCTCCTGGGCATTAAAGGGGTTGTCCCACAAAAATATTCTACAGTTTTCAAACCAGCACCTGGATCTGAATACCTTTTTGTAATTGTATGCAATTAAAAATTTAGCATAGCCACTGAGCTATTCAATATCATGTATCTGTATAGCGCCACCTGCTGTATGGTTTTTCTTATTTCTTTGTCTTGCTCACTGAGGTGGCCGCACATGCTCAGTTTTATCCTTCACTGAGACACGCCCCCTGAGCTGAATCAGAAAAGACACTCCCCTTGAGCTGCCAGCTTGATATAAATCTAGCAGAGCAATGAATGGGGAGATCTCTGGATCCATGTGAGGTACAAGGCTAGTTCTAGCTTTGTTAGAAAGAGGCTGTCAAGGACTATATGATCTATGTTAGTTATGGAAAACAACCACTTTACTAGCCTTCATGGTATGCCACCATATACATCTTTGCAGTTTTATTCAAGAATATCCTGCTGTATAGTGTATACAGCCCCTTTGCAGAACTAGCTACCTCTATGGTAATAGGCTACAAACTCCATGAGATACTTTGATCCTGTATTCATGTGTTGCTTCGCTTATTCAACCTCCTTTTCTTGCCAACCTTAAAGTGGTTTTCCAAAATTTTCAGAGACTAACTTAGTCTAACTCAGAGTTTTTCCACTGTAGCAGAACTTCAGTGGTGTTTCTGGTGAATACTCAGACACTGTGTTTCAAAAGAGGTAAGGAATTTGCTAGACACGGTATCTCTATTGTCTGATTGCAAATGAACATAGGTGAGTAAGGTGTTAATTTGCTGTTGGGGGAGGATCCTTTGTGGGAGTGTGTATATATATATCCACACAGTATTAGCTTGCTAATTATGTCTTGCTGCTTTTCCAAGACTGCTTTACCAAGAGCTGAACTAGAAGAGCATTGGAGATATTCAGGAGATACTCAGGAGGTAATCTGGAGGTGGATACAATCTAAACAAGTTAAAAAAAAATTTGTTTAAAATCTTTCCCCTCTTTACAATGGCAGATCTGGTTCTGTGCAGGAATTGTTGTGCTTTTATTTCAGGTTCCACTCTTCAGAGGTTTGGATACTGTCTGATCTGTAGACAGCTCTCCATAACGCAGCAGGAAATTACCTTTTTGAAATTTGAGATTTTTAATTAACCACTAAACAAACTCAGACTGAGAATATTGCAATGCCACTGCCACAGATGCCCCCTAGAAATGGAAGCTGGGTTACTGTAGGTTCTGGTAGACTGAGAGTTGTGGATAGAAGGCATGTCCCACAGTCTGTGGCTCTCCATAATTCATTTGCAGCACTTTCAGAGTGCAAGAGCAACATGGAGGATGGCTCAAGCACAGTGGGTGAGAAACAATCATCTCCCATGCCTAAAGTATGTAAGACTGCAGCCAAAGACAAAAAGGAGAAGGTGAGGATTGATAGTAAGCAGCTGTTGGTGGGCGATTCCATCATAAGAGGTGTAAAGTTTGAGGAAAATGGTGTTGTGAGATGTCTCCCTGGTGCTACCGCTAGCATGGATAGACGACAGATCCTTAATATTGTTAGGCAAGCAAAGCAGGAAAGGGAAGTGGATGTTATTCTCCATCTTGGGACAAACGATCTGGCTTGCAATGAGGTTTCAAAGGTGTAAGAAGCTTTTCACACACTTGGAAAGGATATATGGGAGGTTGCATCAACTGTTTCATTCTCTGCAGTTTTGCCTGTGCATAACCTTCAGCATGACAGGAAGATGCGCATTAAGGAATTCAATGTATGGCTTGGTGAATGGTGTCTGAACCAAGGGTTTGGCTTTGTTTCTCATGTTAGCTCTTGTTGGAATGGAAATGAACTGTACAAGAAAGATGGTTTGCATCTTTCTCTCAAGGGACCGAATGTCCTCGGTGAACAGTTCCAAGTATTTGCTAAGAAGCATTTAAACTAGGAAAGGGGGGCAAAAGAGTGATAATCCAGCAGTCCAACTGCCCCCCGGAACAATAGGAAAAAATGTGTATAGCAGCACAATGAAAAATTAAAGTCTTATCTTGTGGTGGTGCCAGCCGTGTTGGGAGCCAGTCAGAAGTTCCCCCTTGGATGCGTCATATAGAAGAAACCGCAGCACTCTCCTGTCTTCAATTCAGTGGATTGCTTGAGAAAGACCTTTACGGTCGAAACGTCACATTTTTTTGCTGGTGAAATAAATTCCACTGAATTGAAGACAGGAGAGTGCTGCGGTTTCTTCTATATGACCCCCCGGAACAATGCCAGAAGAGGCCAGTAGCACAAAGGTTAAGAATTGACAAGCTCAGAGTCTTGTCTACAAATGCTCGCAGTCTAAGGAATAAGATCAATGAACTTGAGGCTATAATGGCATCTGAGAATATAGATGTAGTGGCTGTTACTGAGACGTGGTTCAAAGGGAGTAATGACTGGGATATATCAATACCAGGGTTCTCTCTATACAGGAAAGACAGAGAAGGCAAGAAGGGGGGAGGGGTGGCCCTGTATGTGAAAGTGATACAAGTTAGCGAGAACAATTTAGAGTCAGTTTGGGTTACCTTGCAGCTTGATAATTATAAGGTAACTCGTGTAAGTGTGATATATAGACCACCTAGCCAAGTCAAAGAATTAGATGATCTACTAGTTGAGGAAATGGCTAAAATGACATTGAAGGGGGAAGTAATCATTATGGGAGACTTCAAGATGTAAACTGGAAAACCAAAATAGCTAGTTCTGCCAGGAGTACAGATATTCTAAATTCCCTACTGGCATTATCTCTACAGCAAGTAGTGGAGGAGCCAACCCGGAAGGAGGCCATTTTAGATTTAGTATTCACAAATGGGAATTTGGTATCTGATATTACTGTAGGGGAAAGCTTGGGATCTAGTGATCACCAGTCAGTGTGGTTTACTATAAGTACAGTGACTGAGTAACACCACACCAAAACAAAAGTTTTAGATTTTAGAAAAACTGGCTTTTCTAAAATTAGATTAGTGGTATACGAGTCCCTATCAGACTGGAACAGTTTCATTGGAGTCCAGGAGAAATGGGACTACTTAAAAGTGGCACTATTGAAGGCAACAGAAAATTGCATTAGGCTTGTCAGTAAAAGCAAAAAAAGGAAGAGACCACTGTGGTACTCAGCAGAAGTGGCCAAAATCATTAAAAATAAAAAGATAGCATTTAGGAATTATAAAAAAAAAAAAAAACGAGGATGACAGACAAATTTATAAGATTAGGCAGAGAGAGGCCAAACAAGTTATAAGAGCTTCTAAAGCACAGGCAGAAGAGTAATTAGCTCAGTCAGGGAAAAAAGGCGATAAGGCATTCTTCAGATACATAAATGAAAAAAGGAAACTAAAACAAGGAATTGCCAAATTAAAAACAAAAGAAGGAAGGTATATGGAAGAAGATAAAGAACTAGCTGACTGCCTCAATGAATACTTCTGTTCAGTTTTTACAAAGGAAAATTAAGGAGAAGGACCTCAGTTAGGAAAGAAGACTAATGAATCTTTTTGATGCATGTGTCTTTACAGAAGAAGAGGTTCTAAGTCAACTGTCTAAAATTAATACAAATAAGTCACAGGGAACTGATGGGATACACCCAAAGCTATTAAAAGAGCTCAGCGGTGAATTAGCAAAACCATTAACAGATTTATTTAACCAATCACTGGCAACAGGAGTCGTCCCAGAAGATTGGAAATTAGCAAATGTTGTGCCCATTCACAAGAAAGGTAGTAGGGAGGAATCGGGAAACTATAGGCCAGTAAGCCTGACATCAATAGTGGGGAAATTAATGGAAACCATACTTAAGGAGAGGATTGTGAAACATCCAAAATCTCATGGATTTAAAGATGAAAAAAAGCATGGGTTTACTTCAGGGAGATCATGTCAAACTAATCTTATAGATTTTTTTGATTGGGTGACTAAAATAATAGATGGATGAGGTGCAGTAGACATCGCTTATCTAGACTTTAGTAAGGCTTTTGATACTGTCCCACATAGAAGGCTTATCAATAAAGTGCAGTCTTTGGGCTTTGACTCCCATATTGTTGAATGGATTAGGCAGTGGCTGAGGGACAGGCAACAGAGGGTTGTAGTCAATGGAGTATATTCAGACCAAGGTCTTGTTACCAGTGGGGTACCTCAGGGATCCGTTCTGGGACCCATATTGTTTAATATCTTTATCAGTGAAATTGCAGAAGGCCTCAATGGTAAAGTGTGTCTTTTTGCTGATGACACAAAGATTTGTAACAGGGTTGATGTTCCTGGAGGAATACACCAAATGGAAAAGGACTTAGGAAAACTAGAGGAATGGTCAAAAATCTGGCAACTAAAATTTAATGTTGATAAGTGCAAGATAATGCACCTGGGACGTAAAAACCCAAGAGCAGAATATAAAATCAGTGATACAGTCCTAACCTCAGTATCTGAGGAAAGGGATTTAGGGATCATTATTTCAGAAGACTTAAAGCTAGGCAGACAATGTCATAGAGCAGCAGGAAATGCTAGCAGAATGCTTGGGTGTATAGGGAGAGGAATTACCAGTAGAAAGAGGGAGGTGCTCATACTGCTCTACAGAGCACTAGTGAGACCTCATTTGGAGTATTGTGCTCAGTACTTGAGACCATATCTCCAGAAGGATATTGATACTTTGGAGAGAGTTCAGAGAAGAGCTACTAAACTGGTACATGGATTGCAGGATAAAACTTACCAGGAAAGATTAACCCCTTAGTGATCACCCATATGTGTTTTTACTGACGTAAACAATGGGGGTTTTAGCTAAACAGCTGGCTTTAATCAATCATTACATGTACTTAAAATGGTGCATTAAAAACTATAACTTGTCCTGCAAAGAATAAGACCTCATACAAGTACATTTATGAAAAAACAAAAAAGTTCTAGCCCTTGGAATGCAATTATTAAAAAAATGTGCTTGGTCACTGAGGGGTTAAAGGACCTTAACATGTATAGCTTGGAAGATAGACGAGACAGAGGGGATATGATAGAAACTTTTAAATACATAAAGGGAATCAACAAGGTAAAAGAGGAGAGAATATTTAAAAGAAAAACTGCTACAAGAGGACATAGTTTTAAATTAGAGGGGCAAAGGTTTAAAAGTAGTATCAGGAAGTATTACTTTACTGAGAGAGTAGTGGATGCATGGAATAGCCTTACTGCAGAAGTGGTAGCTGCAAATACAGTGGAGGAGTTTAAGCATGCATGGGATAGGCATAAGGCCATCCTTCATATAAAATAGGGCCAGGGGCTATCCATAGTATTTAGTATATTGGGCAGATTAGATGGGCCAAATGGTTCTTATCTGCCGACACATTCTATGTTTCTATTTTTCTAGGCCCCAACAATTATTTATTCCCCGTACAGAAAAGAACAATTGATAATGTGGCTGGAGGTACATTAGGCGGTCACCGTATAACAATTTTACTGTTGGCCAGTTAGATTACAGGCCCCAAAAATTATGCATTCACCGTACAGAAAAGATCAAGTGATTATGTGGCTGGAGGTATATTAGACGGTCGATGGATATCAATTTTAAGGCAGGCCAGTGGACTACAGGCTCCAAAAATGTATAATTCACCGGACAGAAAACATCATGTGATTATGTGGCTGGAGGTATATTAAACGGTCATTGGATATAAAAAAATTTGCAGGCAAGGGGAGTACAGGCCCCAAACATTAGGCATTCACTGGACAGAAAACATCAAGTGATTATGTAGCTGGAGGTAACATTAGGCGGTCACCATATAACAATTTTACGGTAGGCCAGTTAGATTACAGGCCCAAAAAATGATGCATTCAACGTACAGAAAACATCAAGTGATTATGTGGCTGGAGGTATATTAGACGGTCGATGGATATCAATTTTACTGTAGGCCAGTGGACTACAGGCCCCAAAAATTATGCATTCACCGTACAGAAAAGAACAATTGATAATGTGGCTGGAGGTACATTAGGTGGTCACCTTATAAAAATTTTACTGTTGGTCAGTTAGATTTCAGGCCCCAAAAATTATGCATTCGCTGTACAGAAAAGATCAAGTGCCTATGTGGCTGGAGGTATATTAGACGGTTGATGGATATCAGTTTTACTGCAGGCCAGCGGACTACAGGCCCCAAACATTAGGCATTCACCGGACAGAAAACATCAAATGATTATGTAGCTGGGGGTACATTAGGCGGTCACCATACAACAATTTCACTGTAGGCCAGTTAGATTTCAGGCCCCAAAAATTATACATTCAACGTACATGAAAGTTCAAGTGATTATGTGGCTGGAGGTACCGTATTTTTCGCCGTATAAGACGCACTTTTTTCCCCCCAAAAGTGGGGGGAAAATAGCAGTGCGTCTTATACGGCGAATGTAGCTGATTTTGCCCACTTTTCAATGATACACCCGCCGCGATGCCGCGCGGTGGGTGTATCAGCTGTGAGGGAGGAGGGGCTGGGGGCGGCATCTGCATTAATAATGACAGCGGGGCCCGTGCAGTGACTGTTCTACTACACGGGCCCCGCTCACTGTATAATCATATCTCTCTAATAGTGTGTATTACCGTACTTAAAACTAGCAGCGCTCGCCGTTCGGAGCAGAGAGGAGGCAGGAGGCAGGCCAGGAGGACGGGCACTTGCAGCGTGAGTCATACGTCACGCGCCTGCACCGCCCACTTATGAATGAAGCAGGCGGCGCAGGCGCGTGACGTATGACTCACGTTGCAAGCGCCCGTCCTCCCGGCCTGCCTCCTGCCTCCTCTCTGCTCCGAACGGCGAGCGCTGCTAGTTTTAAGTACGGTAATACACAGCGCTCATTAGCGCTCATTATGCGATTACATGCATACAACAATTAACTATTAGAGAGATATGATTATACAGTAAGCGGGGCCCGTGTAGTAGAATAGTCACTGCACGGGCCCCGCTGTCATTATTAAAGCAGATGCGACCCCCATTCACTACAGGGACACTTATGGAGGGGATCTGTGGATGACAGCATAAGATGCTATATATGTGTCATCCACAGATCCCCCCCATAACTGTCATTCACAGATCCTCATCCTCATAACAGTGCCATCCAGAGAGGATCCCCCATAAGTGTCACCCACAGATCCCCCATAAGTGTCACCCACAGATCCCCCATAAGTGTCACCCACAGATCCCCCATAAGTGTCACCCACAGATCCCCCATAAGTGTCACCCACAGATCCCCCATAAGTGTCACCCACAGATCCCCCATAAGTGTCACCCACAGATCCCCCATAAGTGTCACCCACAGATCCCCCATAACAGTGCCACCCACAGATCCCCCATAACAGTGCGTCACCCACAGACCACAATTAGTTCAAAACCCACCAAAAGTGCACCTTTTGGTTCAAAATATTTTTTTTCTTATTTTCCTCCTCAAAAACCTAGGTGCGTCTTATAGGCCGGTGCGTCTTATACGGCGAAAAATACGGTATATTAGACAGTCAATGGATATCGATTTTACTGCAGGCCAGCAGACTACAGGCCCCAAAAATTATTCATTTGCCGGACAGAAAACATCAAATGATTATGTAGCTGGAGGTACATTAGGCAGTCACCGTATAACAATTTTAATGTTGGCCAGTTAGATTACAGGCCCCAAAAATCATGTATTCAACGTACATAAAAGATCAAGTGATTATGTGGCCGGAGGTATATTAGACTGTCGATGGATATTGATTTTACTGCAGGCCAGTACAAATACATGTCAAACACATATGTTTAAAAGAACTAAAAATATAAAATTGGATTAAAAACATAGCTAACAAAATCCACCATCTTGAAAAAACACCAAATGATAATAGTTGAAATTCAATAACATGTGGTTGTCACAGATGTTGAATTTCTCTGTGGCCCCAAACATTAGGCATTCACTAAACAGAAAAGGCCTTTTATGCAGCTGTATTTACATAAGACAGGGACCATTATTTGTTCTGGATGGTGGCGGATATGTGTGGGCTGGCATGAGGATATTCAATTAAACATAGTCGTCACAGGTGTTAAATTCCTCCGAGATCCATGCCTCATAAATTTTTAGAAATCTGAGGTAGTTCACACTGTCATAAGCTAGGCGAGTGCGCATATTGGTCAAGATCCCCCCTGCTGCGCTGAATGTCCTTTCGGACAGGACACTCAACGATAGACAAGCCAAAAGTTCCATGGCAAATTGTGCCAGCTCTGGCCACAGGTCAAGCCTCCACACCCAGTAGTCAAGGGGTTCCTCGCCTCTCAGAGCGTCCACATCGGCCATTAACCCGATGTAGTTGATCTAGGCATTCCTTGAGGCTGGATCCGGAGGGCGGCTGTCGATGGGTTGTATGCAAGAATTATCTCATATTCAAAGTGACCAATACATCTTCAAACCGCCCGCTTCTTGCATGCACTGTTTCTCTGTGGATGGAAATTCCTCTGCCAGCACCCACAACAGCAAATGCAGCATCTCTCAAAGCAAGGCCCGGAAATGCTGCATTCTGCTAGTAACATGTCCACCGTTTTGTGTTTGTACCGGGGGTCTAAGTAAGTTGCCACCCTGTACTGGTTCTTGCCCTTTATGCTTTTTATACGAGGGTCCCTCTTCAAACACTGGAGCATGAAGGCCCCCATTTGCACTAAATTGGTGGAGTGGAGGACAAATTAGAGGAGAAGGAGAAGAGGCAGGACGTGGAGCGCAAGGAGTGTGGCTTTGTGGGTTCTGACGGTGCTGCTCCCACTGGACTTAGTGATGGGAAGCCAGGTGCCTTCTTAAGGCAGTCGTCCCTAGGTGAGTGTTGGGCTTACCGTGACTTATGCGTTGACAGCACAGGCTGCAGATGGCAACACTATTGTCAGCAGCTGACACGTTAAAAAAAGCCCACACTGCGGAGCCACGTCCTGGGAGCACCAGATGTGACCGTGCATGGTGGATGGCTCACTCCAGATACATTTGTAGTCTGCTTTTTGCCTCCTATGCACTGCGAGTTCTGCCTGCTTCTCCTCCTTCTCCTCTCTATCTGCTGATTCGTCTCTCCCTCTGAACTCCCCTCCTCTCTTGTGGGCATCGACACGTCATCATCGTCACCTTCACCACCACTGACATTAGAGATTTCGGAGAAGGCAGCAACAGCGGGGACCGCCCTCCTTGGGCTGATCTGGGTACTGTTGTCAGACCACTGGTTGGCGGCCGTTGCTACCTCCTCTTTCTCATGCTAAGAATGGCTGCGCATCGGTAAGGTCTGGGAATGGATTGGAAAATAATTCCTCTGACTCGAGTGGAGGGGCTATGGTGGTGGTGTCTTTGGAGGTGCACACAGCAGGGAGTGAGAAGGGTGCTGATACAGAGGATGAGAAGGGTGCTGAAGCGGAAGGCTGAGTGAGCCACTCAACCAAATCTGGTGCATACTTTGGTGTAATCGCAAGCACCTTCTCCAACTTCCCACTTCGGCCTGGTGCACCTGCCCGACCCCTTCCACCCCTGCCAAATGTCCTGCCTCTTCCTCTGCCTTTGCAGAGAACGTTCCATGGCGTAAAAGACCATTCACAGGTCACCAGGATCAGGAGTAAGGTATTTAATTGCAGTATTGCTGCAATAAAATACCTTACCCCTGATCCTGGTGACCTGTGTATGGTCTTTTGCGCCGTGGGACGTTCTATGCCTGCAAATACATACCTTCTTGGGGATTACAGGCATCTCCGATAAGAAGATTTCCTTTCCTGTGGCTGCAGACCACCACTTTCCAGGTTTTCAGGACCCTTCTGATGAGCGTAAGCACAACCCTACAAGGTGAGCCTTGCAATTTATTTTATATTTTCCTGTTTATGCAGAATTACCCTATGGTGCGCACATCTGTTTAATTATAGCACAAACCAAGCCTGCCTACTGAATCTTCCTCTGCCTGTCATTTTCAAAATGACCCTGTGACAAAGTCCCTATAGAAGAGCAGCATTTGTGGAAGCAGGTATATCGCAGGCCTCAATCAATATTTTGTGAAAGATGGTATATCAATCCCCTCTATCAGTATTTTGTGGAAACAGGTATATAGAACGCCTTAATGAGTATTTGTTGGAAGCTGGTATATCAAACCCCATAATCAATATTTGGTGGAAGCCAGTATATCAATACCCTGTATCAGTATTTTGTGAAAACAGGTATATAGAACCCAATAATGAGTATTTCCTGGAAGCAGGTATATAAAATCCCTTAATCAATATTTGGTGGAAGCCGGTGTATCGCAGGCCTCAATCAATATTTGGTGGAAGCTGGTGTATCACACCCCACAATCAGTATTTTGGGGCAACAGGTATATCACACCAGTTGCAATTAATTATTCAAATAGCGTTTGTCCCTCTATATAGCCGCGGTATCTCAGCAGAACCGCACACAACTGCTGCACAATACAAATGCACTATAATATATTTTCTATGTAAGAAGGTATATTATATGTATATCACACCCCTCAATCAGTTTTTTTTTTTTTTGGGGGGGGGGGGGGGGCAACCGGTATATCACACCAGTTGCAATTAGTTATTCCAGTTATTTGTTCCTCTATCTAGCTGCAGTATCGCACCAGAACCGCACACAACTACTGTACAATACAAATGCACTATAATATACTTTCTATGTTAGAAAGTATATTATAAGTAAATCACACCCCTCTGTATGTCACACCTATCGATAGCACACCTATACCAGTCCTTAAAAGGACTTTTGTGGCCCTATTAGCTAGCGTTTGGTGTCACTAACAGTCTGTCCCTGCTCCACACAGCAACCTCTCCCTACACTGGCAAAAAACTGAATGTAAAATGGCTGCCAGATCAGGATTATTTATAGGGTGGGGGGGTGTCCATGTGCTGAAACGTCTCAATTGGCTGTCCTATCCCACCTAATGGATGTGTCATGGGTCAAAGTTCGCCGCTATGCAAAAAAATATAGCGCGTGTGAATATCACCATATGTTCGCATGGTCGGCAAATCGCCAACAAGCAAAGTTTGCCGCGAAATGACCGCCGGGCGAACCGCAAGGCCATATTTAGAGCCAAATTGCGGGTGAAACCCATATGCCCCAAAAATGGCGACTTACCAGTGGACTCCTGTCTACGATTGTTTATGGAAAACTGCCAAAGACAGAAACGAGGACCATTCCTCCTGTTTCTCAGAGACAAAACATCTTAAGTAAGTCTCCAGACTCTGATTAGTGCGCTTTGTCTGTCTATTCGTCTGAGGATGAAAAGCAGAAGAAAAAGACAGTTGCACCCCCAGCCGAGTACAGAACGCCTTTCCGAATCTGGACACAAACTGAGTGCCACGATCCGAGACCACATCAGAGGGAATGCCATGAAGTTTTACAATGTTGTCAACAAACACTTGTGCAAGTGTTTTAGCATTAGGTAGACCAGGCAATGCTATAAAGAGCACCATTTTACTAAAACGATCAACTGCCACCAGAATAACTGTCTTTCCAGATGAATTAGGCAGATCAGTAATAAAATCCATAGACAAGTGAGCCCATGGTCTGGACGGTATGGTTAACAGAAGTAGAGATCCAGAAGGTCGAGTATGTGTGACACAGATACTACAGGCCAACACATAGTCCTCAACACACTTACACATCCCCGGTCACCAGAATCTACGAGAGATGAGATCGGCAGTGGATCTACTCCCAGGGTGTCTCGTAAGAACGGTGCAGTGATGTTCCTCAAACACTTTACGATGCTATTCGGATGGAACAAACAATTACCCAGAGGAGCAAGACTCCGGTGCATCTTCCTGAGCCTCTAACACCTTCACTGCTAGGTCAGGATATAGAGCGGATTGCCACGGGACGCCGAGGCGCTCGCTCTCCCCAGTAACAAGGGGAAGTCTGAGCACCGAGCTGGACACTCAGTGCTCAGCTGTTCTCCCTGGTACGGGTCATGTGGCGCTGGCCACGTCACATGACTTTAGCCTGCCAGTATTTAACAGGCAGCCTGCTGGCCACAGGTTGCCTGTTAATTAGATATCTGACGATTGTTTGGTTTCCTGCATACTTACCTGATCCTGTCTTCCCTGACGATTCTCTGCCTGCTCCTCCTGTACTGCGCATCTCTCCTGATATTCTGACACCGGCTTCCACCTGACGATTCTTTGCGGACTCCTGTTGTACTTTGTTCCACTTCTGGTATTTGACCTCGGCTTCTCCTGACTATTCTCTGCTTTTTCCTTGGTACTGCGTAGCTCTCTTGGTATTGACTCGGTCCGTTCACTATCCGTTACTTGTTTTTTTCTTTCCTCCTAGCACGTATCCTAAGTTAGGGACTGCCGTCCAGTTGTCCCCTGTTATCAGGACTTGTGAGGCAACTAGGCAGGGCCAGGGGTGAGGGTGGAGCGCAGTGGTCACTATCCTCCCCCGTGTGTGTGTGTGTGTGTGTGTACGTGACCGTTATACGGATATCGCCACCCCCTCTGACAGTATCGGATTTGGATTTTCAAAATCACCACCTCCAGGAAAAGTATTTGACAAGACATCTGCCTTGATGTTTTTAACCCCAGGACGATAAGTGACAATGAAATTGAATCTGGTGAAAAACAAGGACCATCTGGCCTGCCTCAGGTCAGTCGTTTAGCTGACTCCAGGTAAGCCAGATTTTGGTGTTCTGTGAACACTGTGGTCGGATGAATCACCCCTTCTAACCAATGACGTCACTACTCAAAAGCCAACTTAATGGCCAGTAACTTTCTCTTACTCACATCGTAATTTTTCTCTGCGGTGGGAAGTTTTTTAGAGAAAAATGCACATGGGCGCCATTTACCAGGTGACAGGCCCTGCGATAAGACTGCTCCTACCCCCAGCTCAGACACGCCAACTTCCACAATGAAAGGTTGTGATACATCCAGCTGCACCAATATAGGGGCAGAAGCAAAGCACTCCGTCACCGCAGAAAAGGCTCGCAACGTGGAATTAGACCACAATGAAACATACATCCCTTTCTTAGTCATGTCCGATAAGCGTTTCACCACTGTCGAACAGTTCTGAATACATTTTTGGTAATAGTTGGTGAACCCAAATACCGCATAAGAGCCTTCAGATTTTCGGGTCGATCCCAGTCCAATACAGCACAGACTTTCTCTGGATCCATTCGAAAACCCGAAGATGACAGCAAATAGCCCAAGAATTGCACCTCATGTACAGCAAAAACACACTTTTCTAATTTTGCGTAAAATTTATTATATCTTAGGATCTTTAACACCTGTCTAACCATCACCTGTCTCACCTGTCATCCAAATACACAACAAACCTCCCCACCAGGTGGTGAAAAATGTCATTCACAAAATTCTGGAAAACTACAGGAGCATTTGTCAACCCAAAAGGCATGAACAGGTTCTCAAAGTGACCCTCTGGGGTATTAAAAACCGTCTTCCATTCATCCTCTTCCTTGATCCTGACCAGATTATATGCCCTCCTTAAGTCCAACTTGGAGAACACCTTGGCATCAACAATCTGGTTAAGCAAATCAGGAATCAAAGGAAGCGGTTAAGGATCATGGACAGTAATCCGATTGAGCTCACGGAAATCCAGACATGGCCTAAGGGTTCCCTCCTTTTTTTTAACAAAGAAAAACCCTGCTGCCACTGGAGATTTGGAAGGTCTTATGTGTTATTTAGCCAAACTCTCGGTAATATACACTCACCTAAAGAATTGAACACCATACTAATACAGTGTTAGACCCCCTTTTGCCTTCAGAACTGCCTTAATTCTACGCGGCATTGATTCAACAAGGTGCTGATAGCATTCTTTAGAAATGTTGGCCCATATTGATAGGATAGCATCTTGCAGTTGATGGAGATTTGAGGGATGCACATCCAGGGCACGAAGCTCCCGTTCCACCACATCCCAAAGATGCTCTATTGGGTTGAGATCTTAGTACAGTGAACTCATTGTCATGTTCACGAAACCAATTTGAAATTATTCAAGCTTTGTGACATAGTGCATTATCGTGCTGGAAGTAGCCATCAGAGGATGGGTACATGGTGGTCATGAAGGGATGGACATGGTCAGAAACAATGCTCAGGTAGCCCGTGGCATTTAAACGATGGCCCATTGGCACTAAGGGGCCTAAAGTGTGCCCAGAAAACATCCCCCACACCATTACACCACCACCACCAGCCTGCACAGTGGTAACAAGGCATGATGGATACATGTTCTCATTCTGTTTACACCAAATTCAGACTCTACCATTTGAATGTCTCAACAGAAATCGAGACTCATCAGACCAGGCAACATTTTTCCTGTTTTCAACAGTCCAATTTTGGTGAACTCGTGCAAATTGTAGCCTCTTTTTCCTCAAAGCAATAGATCTTAGCAGAATTCTCTCCCTGACGAAGGCCACATAGCTTAGGCTTGGCCATGGAGGTACGATCCAGGTCATCATAGATGAGACCCAGAGCTTTGAAAAATTCATCCACCGACAGAGAAAAAGCCCATGACTGAGCGTCCCCTTTAAGCAACGAAATAACCACACTAACTTTCTGAATCTCATTACCAGATGAGTGTGTATGTAGCCTAAAATACAATTTGCACTCCTCCCTAAACAAAATGAAATTATCACTTCCCCCAGAGAATCTCTCAGGGAGGGCAACTTTAGGCTCGAGACAGGCCTGGTAACCACCACCACTAGGACCAGCAGCCTGTGGTCTCTGGATCTGTGAGATGGTCGTGCGGAGGTCAGCTACCTCCGAAGACAGCCCCTGCAGCTGTCCAGCTAGTGCAGCAATAGGATCCATGGCTGTACTGAAACAAGCCAAAAAATAATGACGGTTTTGGCAGTTTATAATGTCACGCACATGTGTGGGAGGAAAACACCACACCGAGCATAGGAGGGAAAGGGTTGAGGGAATAAGGCCTGGAAACTAACTAGGGAAAGGATATGGACACCTCCTAGTAAAACCCTAATCAAAGTCCTGACTAACTACCAGTATGAACAGACCCCAGAGGTAGGTGAGTTCAGACCGGAATACCTAGTGTCCTAACTCACCCTATAGGACCCTGGAACTAATGTCAGGACTGAGAAAACCTGTTCCTCCAAAAGTAAGGATTACCAGGCGTCTCGCTCAGGCCTTAATGCAAAAGACAGGGAAATGCAACACAAAATAACTCAAGCAAAATACAAAAGGGAAAGAAAACACTTAACTTCAAGTGGCTATGGCAGCACCAGGAACTCAGCCGAGATCCACACACCAGCTATCCCCAACTCCAACAGAAGCTATAAACATAGCATAGTGGGAGAAACAACAATAAATAGTGAAGGTTAAATGACCATAATAGCAACAACTGGGGAAAGAAGGTGTGGCAAGCACCAGAAACAACACAGACGTCATTTGATCCAAACGGAAAACATGTCAGATTAAACCACGTGTCGCCAGTCTCACCCATCTCCTTCTACCTGTCGCCGGAACGTCCGTAATAGCATCATGGAGAAGACTCGAGGGCTCATTCCCAGCATTATTCGTTTGTGTGCACAATCGAGTATAATGATAAAAATTACAGTATGAAAATAAGTGCCTTTTAAACTATTTCAGTAGTTTAGAGAGTTCTGACTCTCTTTTGACTTTGTGGATGCTGATATCCATTAATTTTTTTAGGACAGGATGTTCTCAGGATCTCCTAGTTCTACATTTTTTTTGTGCATTTTATGCAAGAAGTTTTTTACTTGTGACAAGTGATAATGCTATTAATTTGTTTTGAACCTGCTTTATAGAGATGAGCAAATTTCATATTTTGAAATTCGTTCACACTTCGTTTAGTGGTAAAAGGTGAATTGCGTTATGGATTCCGTTACCACAGACCATAACACAATTCTATGATGGAATGCATAACGGAATGCCTTTAAAGGCCTTCCGTTATTCATTCCGTCATAATAGAAGTCTATGCGCTGCAAAACAGATCCGTCCCGTTTCCGTTATGCAGGGGAGTCCTCTCCTGCATAACGGAAAAGGGACGGATCCGTTTGCAGCCCATAGACTTCTATTATGACAGAATGAATAACGGAAGGCCTCTAAAGGCATTCTATTATGTATTTCATCATAGAATTGCATCAAGGTCTGTGGTAACGGAATCCATAACACAATTCACCTTTTACCACCAAACGAAGTGTGAATAAATTTCATAAGTGTAAATTCGTTCATCTCTACTGCTTTACTATGTCAGGTCATTTAGGATTGTTATTAGTTTTTAAAGAAAAAAAATATTCCAAGCAAATTAAAGAGAGAAGAATGCATCACTTCCAACCAATTTGCTTGACAGTTTCCACACTTCATGTACCCATCCTGCTTCCTTTTAATCATATGTTTACACTGGTGCTGGAGGGGTGTTGACTGCATTGACATGTAACATTTTATTGTAGCATGGCGATGTAGAGGTTCTTGACATAAATTCTTCCAGCCTTTAATTACCAGTTAGGTCAAAGTCTTTTACACATCTACACAATGACACCAGCAGCTCAGCGGCATGTGCCCTCTCCTCCTGCGCTTATTACGTCTACTCTTAAGATAAAAAGGTCTCACCAAACACATTAAAGCTCCCTTCTGCAATTAGTCTTCCAAGTTCAAATTTAACTGTTAAGTATCTTTCCACAGTATTATTGTCCTGCAAGCCTCATGTTGTACCAAAGATAAAGTCTCTGGATACCTTTGGGGATCTTTTTGATTATTGCATTCTACTTATCTAGGGCTAAAATAATTTTATAATTGTTCCCTATTTCAAATGTATAACTTTATGTCCACTGCAGCCTTCAGGTTTCACAGCTCTGCATACTATTCTTTCTGCTTCTTACTTAAAGGTGTTATCCCATGATTATTGTAAAAAATTAAAATCAGACATCATATAGTACATGACAATCTTTCTCTAACAAAGCTAGAACCAATCCTATACCTCACATGGATCCAGAGATCTCCACATTCATTGCTCTGCCAGATTTATATTGTGCTGACAGCTCAAGGGGAGTGTCTTTTCTGCTGCAGCTAAGGGGGCGTGCCCATGCTCTCCCTATCACAGCTCAGGAGGCAGTTGAAGGATGAAACTGAGCATGTGCAGCCTTCTCAGTGAGCTGGACAAAGAAATAAGATAAAGAACAAAAAGGACATGGAGTTCTACAAATACATTTTATTGAATAACTCAGTGGTTATACAAAATTTTCAATTACATGCAGTTACAAGAGTATTCGGGCAAACTGCAGAATGTTTTCTAAAGACCAAATGGGAAAACGATTTTAATTGAAGATAATTGTCCCCAAAGGCTCCAGAGATTTTAACGCATACCTGAGTAAAAAAAAAAAAAAAGTTGGCAAGTCTGTCCTTAATTCTAGAATCATAACTGTGAAGGAACAGGTATTTTTTCAGCATCAATAATGTCTTTCTGAGCCATATTATTCCCTGTTTCACCTGCACATCTAGATGCATTTCTCTCACGAGCAGGGAGCCTCTCCCTTCTGTGTAATGTGCCAGTACTGTACTGCAGTGACCTCACTTCCCTAACTTCCCACTATATTTATTTTCCTACAAGAAAATTTTGACTAACACAATCATTGTCATAGGTGCATATCCATCAAGCAAGCATATAGAGAACTAATAAAAGCATGGCTGCACAACATTTCACATGCAAACAATAGAACTGAGAAATGGGGGTCATTCAAAATTAATGTGGTATTATACCTACCAGAAATGAAAAAATAGGAGCTCTTTACGCACATTTTTTATCAAACGTGTGTCAGGCCCATCTACCAGGCGTAAAGGTGGCACCCATGCTTTTATTAGTTCTCTATAATTATTTTCCTCTAGGCAGCTCAGAAAGCTGATAAGGAGGGGGGAAGGATCACACTTACAGACACACAGGAGCTTCTCTGCTCTTCAGAAGATGTGTAGAAGCAGTTCTTTTATCAGGCTCAGGAGCTCAGCTAGCTCTGACATGACCCATTTCCTGTGAGCCATCTTCTATGTATCAGTTAATATAAAGGAATCTAACAACAGCCAGTGGATTGCAAGTTAGGTAAAAGTGAGATCCCTAGTGGCCATGCCTTTACAGTTTTGTTTTTTTGTTTTCAGGTGGATGCAGGCCGTTTTTTTTAATGAAGTGATTTAGAAATGTGCTAATTACACCATTTTCTATTATATTAAATTGTGTGAAAGTACAGTGACTCTTTAAATCTGCCTAATAGCTGCTCTGACAGCTCAATATGTAACTATTATTAGTACTTTCCTAACTGCTCATAACCACTCATTTTATAAATCTACCTTATTATCAAAAGGTTAAGACTTCAGCTTACCCAAGTGTTTATGAGCTGTCAGGAGTAAAGAGATAAGGACCACAGATTGAGCGGTCAGAGCAGCCCACTGATGGATTTTAAAAGAAAGAACAGTCTACAGAGCAGTGAAAACTGAAGGCTGTAGAAGAAAAACCGTTTATTTTAATTTTTTTAAACCAAAGTGGAAAAATTATTTTAACCCAAGATAAGTAGAATGCAATAATAATTTAATAAAAAAACATCCCTAAAAGCTCTAGAACCATTAAGTCATTGTCAGTCTGGTTTAATTAGCTTCCAATGTTACAGGTTTTATTTATTTCAATATGCCCCAGTGTCAATAATTAAAGGGGTTTTTAGTAATAGACTTTGGCGGTCTGTTCTTAGACAATCAATGTGTTATTGCTGAGATACCAACCCTTTGGATCCCTACCATTCAGCAATAGTATCTCTATAATACAGGGGCATAGCTAAAGACTCATGGTCCCTGGTGCTGGAGTTTAGCTTGGGCCCCCCTTGGGCCCCGGTGCTTTGTGGCCAGGGGCGGGGAAGAGAATAGCCTTTGTGCTGCCTGAGGCAAAAATTTAAACAGCACCCCCCCCCTCCCCCCCATGCCAAATTCTTGACCTAACTCCTTCCCTCCAGCCAGAGGTATAACTTGACCAGCATGCACTTTCTATAATACTGGTGTATTCTTATGTGGCCAAAGGGTCTTTGGGACCCCTTAGGCTCCTGGCCGATGTAGCGACTGCTACCTTTGCACCCGCTATAGCTATGCCCCTGCTTCAATACGTGTTGCTCTGATTGGTACTGCAGCACAGACCCATTTAAGTGAATTCCTTTATTCTGAAGGTTGAGGGGGTCCCTGGGATTGATATAAACCATCAATGTATATTGCTTGAAAACCAATTTCACTTAGTAGTGGTACATCTAGATTCACAGTAAAGTACAGATAATTTTTATTGAGATTAGCTGTGAGAGAGGATACATCAATTACATTTGTATAAATGTCACCTTGCTCCAGATCATTCTTTTTTAGATCTTACTTTGAAGGACTTAACCAGTCTAGTATTATATGGTTTCCCATTCATTTTGCTTGATCCTATTTAATACTACATGTCCACTGTGAAATATATGGCTAGTCACAGCTTCCCCCAATGATTTTAGCTGATAACCCTAAAACTTTTAAGAGCCAGCTGATTTACAAGGTAACTGTTTAATATTTAGTTTCTAGAGTTCTAGAACAAAATGAAAATATATGATTATAGCATTCTGCTTATTTTTGGTCTCCATCGAATGAAAAAAGCCTGGCTAGATATCCACACAGATTTTCTCCCATTCAGAATCTCATTTTTAATTAACAAAATTAAGTTTTTTATTGAGCAGCGTTTACTATATGGAAGTTATTTTCGTATTTCCCAGATTTTTGCCATTGGCACTGGTATTCACGTTTGTATATCTTTGGATGGTCACAGAAATGTTACCTAATGTATGAAAAGAGAAGAAACAACTGAGTATTTTACAGTCCGTTTAGTTTCTCATTAGCACCGGATGACCTATTCAAGCTCTGCTTTAAAAACCTGTATAGCGCTCCAGCCTCTCAAAGGATGTGAAGTCACAAAGTGAGAAAGAGAAATATAAAGACAGGAAGTGGACTGGGAATATTCTGCATAGACTACCTGCTGGAATTCATTAGCTTTACCGCACAGAACTGCCGGCCTCATAAAAATTACAGGAGCTTCTAGGGCACTAACAGAAATAGAGTCATCCTCTTGGGAAGTCCTCTGTCTTCTTCCTGTGACCTAGCCCAAAGTTTAGGAACGTGAAGAAATCTGGTAATGTCTTAATTAAAATGTAACCTAAGTGCGAAAGACCATAGGATCTCTCCTAGGAAGAAGTGTTCAGATATTTGATTGAATACTGAGACATTAATTATACCACCCAACTCCAGCTTCATGACCAGGAAGTTCTGGCACAGTAGTATGCCCAGCGTTGTAGCTGCATTGGGCTCTGTTCATATAACACTAATGGTATATGTGAGAGGTATATACCAGCAGTATTCCAAGACATATACCTCTGACCGGGCCAGGGTCCATGCATATTCATCTCACCTGACTCTGCCAATCAAGAAGGAGTGGTTGGCAGAGGAAGCTGGAGGAGCCCTCAGGGCCCACCTGCTGGCCATGTTTTCAGTATTCAGCAGGTAATATAATTAGTGTCCATGCATCAGGACTTACCACAGTTATTCATTCTGTGGGATGTTCTCAAATCATGACCGGTAGGTGGGCTCTGAGAACTAGAGTTGAGGAACACTCCTGTATTGGACAGTGGGTGTGGAACTACTCCGCCAACCAACTAGTTTGACTTTGGGCTAAACCTAAGGGTGTTGTCCTGGCAGGTCCCTGGTTTTCACCCTTTAACCCCTGTAGAGGGATATGGACTTCACCACAGGGAACCAACCAGGCCCACTACCTCCTAGAGTATTCCTGGTGTAGTTAACTGCTGATCTACTGGGGTTAGAGACACCAGTGCGAAACACCAAGGAATCAGGCAAAATACATATTCTGAATACAGTCCAAGGACTGGGCAAGCACGTGCATATTTCAGATAATTCTAAGGGCAGAGGCAGATGGCAAGGTACGGTACATGGGTATTCAAACAAGAGATCCTACCTTATCTGGGGACTAGAGACTAGAAAATCTGAAAGCTCAGGCAAGGAGATTGATCCACAGCCCCTTAGTCAACAGCTGAACAGGCAAGAGGAAAGGATTAACTCTCACAGTGCTGAACGGATGTTTACGTAGCACTAGTCCTAATACAAACAGGGAGAGAGGAGCAATGCCTGTGCCTGTTCTGTACAGCAGGACAGCAGCAGGTATGGAGTGCCAGCGTGACAGATATACATAGTGTCTTGGACCCGCCCTCAGTGCACTTAACTGCTCATTTGCATATGGATTAAAGGTACTGTTTTTCAATAATGTTACAGATCACTATGTGAAAGGGATGATTTTATTCAGTAGAGCTTGTCCAACAAGACATTGTGCTTGGTTTAACAGTGAATTTCCTGCTGACAGGTTCCCTTTAAAGCATGTATACAGACATTTTGCAAATCATCACTGTTTTACCGTTATTAATATGAACCTATTCCTGTCCCAGTGACTAATCACAGATAATGAAAGCATAATTTTATCATAAAGTGATCAATAATTATTTCTGTGTAACCTATCTTTAGACATCTCCCAAGCAAAGCCGGTGTTGTGGTTTCCTGTTTAATTTTCCAGTGTATCTTTATCTCATAGGAGAACTGGAATAGAGGAAATACAATTATGCCAATTACGGTATTAGCCTGCATATTAAATCCTTCACATCATTGATGCAAGGGGGTATTTCATTGTATAGGGGAGCTACATAATGTGTCATATAATGAAACTGACCATTAAGACCTGAACTAATGTGGATTGTATTAATGTTGGTAATAGGTGTTATACATATGGATCACTGTGCATCAAATATTTCCTGCACTACTTGTAATGACCCCATTCTGGAAATAAATGACACTGTCACTTTATCATTAGAAAACCATTAATAAAAGAGGTAAATGCTCATTGCTTTTCCAAGAAGTGGTTTTCCAAGATTTATTAACTGATGACCTGTCCTCTGGATAGGTCATTAGTATCTGATTGGTGGGGGTCTGACACCTGGGCCCCCTGCTGATCAGCTGTTTGAGAAAGCATTGGTGCTGGCAGAGGCGCCATTACCTTCTTGCAGCTTACCAAGCATGGCGCCATACATTGTATAGAGGCTGTGCTTGGTTTGCACTCAGCCCCGTTCACTTCAATGGGGATGAGCTGTGCCTAGGCCATGTGACTGATGAATGGGACGTCACTGGCCTAGGAGAGAAGGCTGTGGCACTATTGAGTGTGCCGGTGCCTTCTCAAACAGCTGATCATGGGGGTCCCAGGTGTTAGACCCTCTCGATCAGATACTGAAGATAGGTTCTCAGTTAAAAAATCTCTAGACACTTACAGCTAATTACACATGAGTATGTTCATGAAACACACTTTGTGTGATGGCTATATTTCCTGGACTGATCACTGTTCCTCTGACCCAAACTTACAGCATCATAATGATTTATCACTAGAATAGTATTACGTGAATACAGTACAATAGACCTGTGGATGGGCAGGAACTTTCAGCATCATAAGTCATGATAATGCTGTGAGTTTGGGTCAGAGTAGCAGTGATTGCACTGGCAAATATGGCAATCACATGGAGCATGCATGGACCCAATTATCTTAAAGGGGTTTTCCTATCAACCTTTAGTCCAGGGAAACTTTTATGGTACATACTGTAAAATATCCCCCCAAATGCAGAGAATAGATACATAAGTAGTCATTAAGTTCTTTCTTGTCGACTTTGCAAATTAGCTCATACCCATCAAACAAGAGACCCTTGTCCATTATCATCAAAGAGCAAGGTATTGGTTGGCTGGATTAGATGCCTTAGATGCATCTTGGAGGGGAGGAGGTTTCATTGAAGAGACACGTTGGTGTACAGAGATGTAATTTTCAGGCAATGCACCATGGGAAAAAGTATCAAAATAAACTCATACCAGCCAAATCAGAGACACCCATCTGTAGACAGCATTGTTCAGGGGGGGTTTGCCCCTTTTCAGTACATAGCAGGCTGGATGCAACCCTATCGGTACTGTGGTTCGCAATTCGCAGATCCACTAAACACAGATCCTGCATGTGCATGCCAATAATTTTTTTTATTCCTGTAGAAATGTCCTATCCTTGTCCACAAAATGGACAAGAATAGGTCATGTTCTATATTCTTTGTGCGGCAGCGGAACAGACAGCACAAAGTGTGCTGCCCACATCCGATCAGCAAAAAATGTGGATTGGATGTGGACCACAAATATGGTTGTAAGGCCTTAGATGTATCTTGTGGGGGGTACTGTTTCTCATTGAATATACATAGTGGTGTATAGAAACTGGTATGAAGTGGGATAGTCAGTATGTTTGCCATTCAAGCCTATGATGGAAAAAAACTCTTTGAGTTAGAAATGAAATATTTCTATCTAAATTTTTGTGTTAGTCTCCCAGACATTCTGTCAGCTCAAGAAGCCAACAGTCTAGGGGTCCTGCAGCCTTTTGATTTATATACAGTTTTATCAACATTACTTAGCTAAGCATACACACTTTAATGCTGTGTTATGTTATATACAGTGATACAGTGTCCTTAAATGTTCATCAACATAATTGTATCCAATGCATTATTTATTGAATTAATGAATGGAATTTTCATACAATTTTATTATGTATACATGTTTGTGTGTGTGTATATATATATATATATATATATATATTACACACTTGTCTGTAGACTAAGAACTCACTATATATACTTTATTCACACGAGGACAAAATAGTTGTTACCCTTCTGTTAAAGAAAGAAAACCCACAATGGACACTGAAATAACTTGGAACTAACAAAAGTAATATTAAATAAAAATGTACAGAAAATCAGACGTGGCTTTTGAATTGTGGTTCAATAGAATAATTTATAAAATTAGTCGGTCTGCCTATTTAAAGAGTGAAAAGTAGCTGTTTGATATCATGATGTGTACCACACTAAACATGGAACAAAGAATGTTAAGGAGAGAGTTGTCTCAGGAGATTAGAAAGAACGTTATAGACAAAGTATTGGACAATTCTGTAGTGGCTTTTTTGAACCCTGATCTAAATCCTATTGAACATCTGTGAAAGGAGCTGAAACATGCAGTCTGGAGAAGGCACCTTTCAGACAGCTTGAGACGTTTTCTCACAAGGAGTGGGCCAAAATACCTGTGGACAGGTGCAGAAGTCTCATTGAGAGTTACAGAAATTGTTTGATTGCAGTGATTGCCACAAAAGGTTTTACAAGATATTAAGTTAAGGGTACCATCATTTCTGTCCAGGTCAGTTTCATTAGTTTGTTTTATACATTATTCTGTTGAACCAAAATTCATAAGCAATGCCTGATTTTTAGTAGCTGATTTTCAGTAGTTTTTTATTTATTAGTACTTTTGTCAGTTTTGAGTTATTTCAGTGACCATTCTAGGTTTCTCTTTCTTTAATGGAAAAGTACCAACAATTTTGTTTACCTGTGTGTATATATATATATATATATATATTATATATACAAACCGGATTCCAAAAAAGTTGGGACACTATACAAATCGTGAATGCAATGATGTGGAGGTGCCAACTTCTAATATTTTATTCAGAATAGAACATAAATCACGGAACAAAAGTTTAAACTGAGAAAATGTACCATTTTAAGGGAAAAATATGTTGAATCAGAATTTCATGGTGTCAACAAATCCCCAAAAAGTTGGGACAAGGCCATTTTCACCACTGTGCGGCATCTCCCCTTCTTCTTACAACACTCAACAGACGTCTGGGGACCGAGGAGACCAGTTTCTCAAGTTTAGAAATAGGAATGCTCTCCCATTCTTGTCTAATACAGGCCTCTAACTGTTCAATCGTCTTGGGCCTTCTTTGTTGCACCTTCCTCTTTATGATGCGCCAAATGTTCTCTATAGGTGAAAGATCTGGACTGCAGACTGGCCATTTCAGTACCCGGATCCTTCTCCTACGCAGCCATGATGTTGTGATTGATGCAGAATGTGGTCTGGCATTTTCTTGTTGAAAAATGCAGGGTCTTCCCTGAAAGACATGATGTCTGGATGGGAGCATATGTTGTTCTAGAACCTGAATATATTTTTCTGCATTGATGGTGCCTTTCCAGACATGCAAGCTGCCCATGCCACACGCACTCATGCAACCCCATACTATCAGAGATGCAGGCTTCTGAACTGAGCGTTGATAACAACTTGGGTTGTCCTTGTCCTCTTTGGTCCGGATGACATGGCGTCCCAGATTTCCAAAAATAACTTCGAATCGTGACTCGTCTGACCACAGAACAGTCTTCCATTTTGCCACACTCCATTTTAAATGATCCCTGGCCCAGTAAAAACGCCTGAGCTTGTGGATCTTGCTTAGAAATGGCTTCTTCTTTGCACTGTAAAGTTTCAGCTGGCAACGGCAGATGGCACGGTGGATTGTGTTCACTGACAATGGTTTCTGGAAGTATTCCTGAGCCCATTCTGTGATTTCCTTTACAGTAGCATTCCTGTTTGTGGTGCAGTGTCGTTTAAGGGCCCAGAGATCACGGGCACCCAGTATGGTTTTACAGCCTTGACCCTTACGCACAGAGATTGTTCCAGATTCTCTGAATCTTCGGATGATGTTATGCACAGTTGATGATGATAGATGCAAAGTCTTTGCAATTTTTCGCTGGGTAACACCTTTCTGATATTGCTCCACTATCTCTCTGTGCAACATTGTGGGAATTGGTGATCCTCTACCCATCTTGGCTTCTGCGAGACACTGCCACTCTGAGAAGCTCTTTTTATACCCAATCATGTTGCCAATTGACCTAATTAGTGTTATTTGGTCTTCCAGCTCTTCGTTATGCTCAAATTTACTTTTTCCAGCCTCTTATTGCTACTTGTCCCAACTTTTTGGGGATTTGTTGACACCGTGAAAATTTGAATCAACTTATTTTTCCTTCAAAATGATACATTTACTCGGATTAAACGTTTGATCTGTCATCTACGTTCTATTACAAATAAAATATTGACATTTGCCATCTCCACATCATTGCATTCAGTTTTTATTCACAATTTGTTTAGTGTCCCAACTTTTATATATATATATATATATATATATATATATATGTATATATATATTTCCACCCAGTATATACTAGGGATGGTATATACACTAGAAATTCATTGGTTTTCATGGACTGTATAACTGATGATTGTGTATCATGTGTTTGTGTTAGTCCTCATAAGGAAAATAAGCCTGATTTGTTCTCCTTTGTAGAGCCAAGCTGAAGCGCACTACAAAGGCAGTAAACATGCCAAGAAGGTCAAAGCACTAGAGTCCACGAAAAATAAGCAAAAAATGGGTTCTCCAAAGGACAGCACCAAGGCTATTACGAGCTCAACAGCCAGCCACAAATCAGGTTAATAAAGCTGTTGTGTTTTTTTGTGCATCGTTTCCTTTACCTTATCTGAAAGTGAATATGAGAATGTATTTGTGAACAAATGTAATGAATCTCATATATTCAGCAATAGTGTTGGGCGCGAATATTTGAATAGCAAATATTAATCGCAAATATCGGCACTTCGAGAATTTGCGAATATTTTGAATATAGTGATATACAGGTGAAACTCGAAAAATTAGAATATCGTGCAAAAGTCCATTTATCTCAGTAATGCTAATTAAAAGGAATTGCATTAATGCAGCTTAAAATTAGAATTTTGTGAAAAGGTTCAATATTCTCGGCTCAAAGTGTCGCACTCTAGTCAGCTAATAATCCATACCCCCTGAGCAAAGGGTGCCTCAAAATTGTGACTTTGGGGTTTCATAATCTATAAGCCATAATCATCCAAATTATAACAAATGAAGGCTTGAAATATCTCACTTTGCATGTAATGAGTCAATTTCATATATTAGTTTCACCTTTTAAGTTGCATTACTGAAATAAATGAACTTTGCACACTATTCAAATTTTTCCCCTGTATATTAGAAATTTCGAATATTCTACTTTTTTTTTCATCAGTAACCTCCTTTCTTTCTTGTGGGCCAATGAGAAGGCAGCAATGTCTTTGTCTGAGCTTAGCAACATCCCTAGCAACCAATAGGAAAGTTGCCTACCCCTTACTATATAAGAACCTCCCCAGCAGCCCTTGTATGCAGTATTTTGCAGATCTGAGAGAGAGAGCAGTGACATTGTTGTGCTCTCTGCTTTCCTGTGTCATTTCATTTGATAGTTAGTAAGTTAGTTAGAATATATATATATATATATATATATATATAATACAGATAGTTAGTGGGAGATAGTCAGTGTAGGTTAGATAGTGATATCGTGAACATACAGACATACCGATGTGATGTCGCAAGTTCACAACAATACTTAGTGCACCAATCACTAATAAGTAGTCAGACCTGTTAAAATGTGAAGTTGCACGCATTACGCCAAAATATTCGCATCATTAGTGACGATTTCGCAATAGCAAATATATTGGAGCACTCTATCTGCATATAACGCTAATGTAATGTTCTGCTGTGCCAACCATTTTCTCCAGTCTCAGGAAACTTCTAGCAGCTTGAAAAATGTAGCTGTAGTGACCCACGCCTGTATTTCACACACATTACGTGGGCCATACTTTACCCTTAATTTTACATGGAGGTATAAATAGTTTTATTTTTTCAGTTGGATTCATACAGGAACAATACAATCAGGCACATAAAATCCAGTTTGCCCAACCTACTGTTCACATCACAAATACATTAGGCATGTTGTAAAGAGCAATTCCATGTGTAGAGTATTACAATATATCAGCATTTGTATGGGTTTGGGAGGAGGGTTTAATTACAGAAAGAAATTACAACTTGAAGACGATCATGCTTTTTGAGAAGGGACCAAATTCAATCTTATTTGTAGACAGTTTTAAAGGGTCACTATACTTTTTTTTTTTTACAGTTTTTGATATTTCATAGGGACATATCAGAAGTGTTGATCGGTGGGGGTCCCAGCTATGAGACCCCCACCGATCTCTAAAGCAAGGGGTCTGAAGCGCCCAGCCGCTGAGTGTGAGACTGTAGATGGTTTTAATAGAAAGTCTATGAGCTCGACCGCAGTCTCGCGCTCAGCAGTGAGGGAAAAGCAGCGCCTAGTTGAGCGCTTTTGACCCCTCGTTCTAGAAATCAGTGGGGGTCTCAGAGCTGGGACCCCCACCAATCAACACTTCTGATATGTCCCTATGACATATCAAAAATTAAAAAAAGTGTACTTACTCTTTAAATTGAGTGGAATTGCTCTTAAATTAGTCCAAAAGTTGTTGATTAGAGGACGGCTGTATCTAGAAAGCACAGAAAGCTATAAAACAAAAAAATTTGCAGACATATGCAAGCAGTATACAATATTACTGAATATTAACAAATTATGGTAAACGATTGTACATTTTGTAGTGTATAGTGTATTAGTGTGTAGGTTAGATTATGTTCTTCTAGCTCTCATGAAACAGCCCCGTCTTCTTCACCCTTTTGCAATAAAATTTGTTACATTTAAACTGAATGTCAGAAAATAGATTTCTGACATTTCCACCATCGCATTGCTCCCTATTTATAGTTTTTACTAAGTTCTGGCCATTGATTTCTATAAAATGTCATCCAGTCATTTACAGTATCAGGGGTTACCTTCCAGACCCTGAGATTATCTGTTTCATGTTTTTATTGTTTACTCCCTGCATTCCCGGTGGCATTACTTTTTTATTTTTCCGCTCATATGTTTTTTTATGGACAAGTTACACTTTCTAATGCCTCCATTTAATATCGCGTATGATGTAGTGGAAAGTTGGAAAAAAATTCCAAATGAGATAAAATTGGAAAAAAAAACACACAATTCCGCTATAGTTTTGTGAATTTCATTTTTATAACTTTCCCTATGCAGTAAAACTGGCCTGTGCCCTTCATATTCTGGGTCAGTTTTAATACTTCACAAAACGTAAAACTTTGGAAAAACTTAAACAAAGGGGAATGTGTTTTTCCAAGCTTGCCTCAATAAAAAAGGTAATCTTTTGCTAGACTGTGGAGGAAGCTGTTTTTCCTTCATTTTTTTCTTCTTCTTCATTCGTGGCTATTTTATTCCTTTGGGAAGGTGGGTATTTTGCTCCTGGAGGACAAGCTACAGCAACAGCATCTGAATCTAACATCTGATGGGCTTACCTTAGAGTTGTGCCTAAGTTAGCGCATCCACCTAAGGTGACCCTCTGAGTACTGTGTTCATCCTGCAATGACGTTCTTGCCCTATGATGTCTTTTTGCTTTTGTTTTTGTCCCTGCTTCTAGCCCTGCAACTTGCTCTCCTGAGGATAGGTCATCAATATCTATAGCCCGGAGAACCCCTCAAATGACTTGGGGAGCTCTTATTACAATATCCTGATCTTTCAAAACTCTGAAGGCGCGGGCAGCTTGGTCCATTAGGAACCTTTTTCTCCAGACAATGCATTTTTCTTTTCCATTTATCCTTTCCCATGAAAGTGCTATTCCCATTGGACTTTTTTATGATTCATTATTTAATATTAACTCACAGAGGAATTAATTAGGCTTTTTGACACTTTTCACAAAAAGGGACTCTTTAATGTAACAGGAAAACAAATTATACAAAGTGATTTACATTCACTGTAGTTACTAAACCCAAGACATGATTCTGTATTTAGCAGAGGCACAGCAATTACAGCTGTAAATCTTTGTGGCTAGGTTTTCACAAGTTTTAGGTTTTAGTAGTTTTTAAGATTTAATGAACCATGAAATGATTTAAAGAAAAATTACAACTCAAAATTACAACTGGCAGACAATATCACTAGTGTTGATCACGAATATTCGAATTGCAAATTTTTATTGCGAATATTGGCACTTCGAGAATTCACGAATATTTAGAATATAGTGAAAAATTTTAGTAATTTTGAATATTCAAGATTTTTTTTAAATCAGTACACATGATCCCTCCCTGCTTCTAGCTTGTGGGCCAATGAGAAGGCTGCAATATCTTTGACTTTAGGAGTAGTGTTGATTGTGAATTTTAGTAATGAGAATTTTCGTAATGAGAATCAATGAGATCATGAAAACTCAGATCCGATTGTATATTCTAACCCCCAGGCATTCCCATGGTGAAGTGGACATGGATAATTATTTGAGAATACTGCCAGGATAGGATGAATGAAATCATGTGGGGAGTGACGTAGGAGCGCTTTTTTGAATAATGCCGAACTGGCCGGACTATTTGTGGTTTAGGATTGGCCTTTAAGATTACTATAGACTGATATGTGGGATATGTGAAGACCGACCATTATATCTGGTGTGTATTATGGGTTTATCTTTGTAATAAGAAGAAGTTTGATTACTATGGACCTTATGATATTTTGCAGAAGGTAAAGCTGTTATTGCAATCATTAACACTCTGGCTATATCTTTCTCTAGACAGAAGAGGAGATTGGGGGGCCATTACATAAATCGTGCTATCGATTATTGGAATCACTGTGGCTGTGCACAAGGGACTATTTTCTATGCAGGGAGGAAACAGTTAACAAGAGCTGACTACAATTCACTCCTGGGAGATGCAGGTGCCTGATGATTACATAAGACAAGCTGCTGCTGCCCGCCCACAGAGACCAAAGAGACTATAATAGACTGAACCACAAAAAATGCAGTTAGACTTTAGAGCGATTCATATATTATTCTTAATTTTAACAACATAGGGTGTTTTATAAAAACCAGTGTTAAGGAAAATTGACTTCCCACAGCAACCAAAAGGTTTCCCACAGCAACCAATCAGATTGATCTTTTCATTTTTGAAAAGAACTCTGAAAGGTGGAATCTAACTGGTTAGACAGGATTTCTTTGCAACAGTTTTGATCCATCTTGAATTTCGATTTTTGATGATTTTTTATTGACATTATTGCTGGTCATGAGGATTACAGGAGTTAGAACTCCCGGCAGTTCTGCAGACTTTTACCAGAAAGTTCCCACTGTTGAAGGAGGCTATTTGGGTAATGATCCATTATATATTAGATTTGCTATTTATGCAATTCCCTAAATTATTCTAAAGTCTGGAATCACACATGCAGTTTTCATGGCAGTTTTTGATGCACCATTTTGATAAAGGTGTGGATATAAAAGAGAGTATGAGTTTCTCAGTGTGTAAATAAAAAAATAGGTATTTTCTAAGGCTAGTTTCACACTAGCGCTATGGTCTCCAGCAGCCTGTTCCGACAGAGAAGAGTCTGCCGGAGTTCTTTGTATCTGGCATAGCTAGATGTCCGTCTGCTGGCCCGATTGACTATAATGGAATATGCCGAGATTTAGCTGGACAAAAACTGACCAAGTGGAGCAATGGCAGACCGTTCTATTGCTGCAAGTCCAGGAGAGTATTCCTTGCCACATAAGAATGGCGGAAATGCAAGGACATCCTCCTGGACATGGCACCCTCTGCAAGCCACCGTACTTTTTCAAAAAGCGTTGGACAACTATGATCACGTACACATGTGTTATTTCCCCCAAACGCAATGTGGCCACAATGTTCCTGCCATTGTTGCTGACCACCTTGCCCAGTTGAAGTTGGCAGTGAGACAGTCAGTGGGATGTTCGCTGCTTGATGCACTTTAGCAAATGATTAGCTGCATGGCAACACATCACATATATGATAGGAGGGAGGAGGAGTGGGAGTGATGCTCTGCCCTGCTGCTGTTGGGGATGGGAGGTTGTCCATGGAGGAGGATGTAGAGGAAGTGGATAAGCACCCAGTGTGGAATTCAGACTCACACAAACATTGAGGTAATAATAGGACCTGGCCTTCTTATTGAGGTGTTGCCTCGCTGCTGCCATGCAAAACATTGACCGAGTGTGTTGTGAAGGACATGTACTGAATTGCAAGGAGAAACCCACATGATCAGTGACCTGAGAGTACAAGGCAGAGATGGCTCTTTGGGAGAAATCAGGGACAGACTGGGAACCTAAATTGACCCTGGAAAGAAACCTAAATGTGGTCCCATGTTGTTGGCGGGTCCAAATTAATGGAAAGTGGGGCAACACAAGTAGGTGTGGCTAGCAATACTATAGCACAAAATACAGTTCCATCAAAACCATATACCACAGTGCAGCACCATATATTGCCCCAAAAGCTGTCCTTGGTGACCATTAATAGATGACATTTTATGTCCTCCTCCTGTTGTCTTTAATTAAAATATAGAGCAGGGGGCTTGGGAGGGGAGATACCAATAGATCTCATTTCGTACACAGCCAGCGCCAGAGAGGAGGTCCACTGTAAAAAATTTGCAATTGCTCATCAATTTGAGCAGAATGCTACTAGGGTGCTGACAATGTACAAACTTGATGTTTTGAAAGAGAAAGGTTAGATTATGAACACAGTATGGCGCTTCTTCTCGGTCAACATAGGGTTCTCCCTGCCTACAGTCCCTTTGATTGGCTAATCAGGCTGTCCTTTAGCCTCTGAGCCAATCAGTGCAAGCCCTCCACCCTACTTCCTCCCAGTGTCATGCAATCACCTGTCTTCTTCCTCCCTTGTTGTTTTCCTCATTAATATTAAAAGTATAATGGAGCTGGGCGCCATTTTGCAGCAATTCATGAGCTTTCAATATGTTGGGTCAAGGAAGCATTAATTTCAGTGGAATATATTATTATAATTATTGAAAAGAAGCCCAAGTGTTTATTCTTTGATGGAAGTAAGATATTGTATATTTTTCTCAAGTAAAGTCAATCAACAAAATACATTTTCTATTCCACCCTGAGAACAGGAGAGTAATCTTTGATTACCCAATAGGTGTCCCATTAAGAATAGAAGCATGACAGTAAAATGTATGTAGGAAATCTGCCCATTTCCTAGGAAACAGAGAGAACACAATCACCTGAACGAAATCCATCCACAAAGGAAGAGTACATTTCCATTATGTCGGCACATGGAGCTTCCACGCGGAATGAAAGGAGAAAATAGATGGACAATTTCTACGAGCATGCAGGGGCACAAATCAACTATGTCAACATACTGCCGTGCCGTACAAGACACTGCCATTTACAGCCAAGAGGAAAATCACATCTGTCTTTTAACTTCTATGTAATGTATTATGACAGAAAAAATATGACCAAAACCAATGTATTCTTCTTTGATTTGCTGGTGTTTGCTCATTGTTTTAGCACCGTAGATTGAAATAATATTGCCCGTATACCTTACAGAATGCAAATTTTCCAGATTTGCAATGCAGACAACGCTTCTTAGATGACCATAACAATTAGATAGAAGTTGGCTGATGGTTGAACAGCAGCTGAACAAACAATCATCTTTAGAATTATCATTTCGTAGACACGGCCATACATATTTTAGTCCATATTGGACATTACAGTTGTTCAAACTGACCATCAATGAATCCAGGCAATGAATGAAAGATCTTTCTAGGAATGTTCTTTGAAAGATCATCTATAAAAAAAATTCCTTGAACTAAGATATTTTATCCAACTATTAGAAGAATATTTCAAACATGGCTGACTTCTTTTCAGATGATGATCTATTCTGACTCTGATTGTTGTGATAGAGATCTATCCCTTGTAAGACTTCTATGCCAAGCCTGTATAAGCAGATATAATCACTGCGGACAATCCTCATCAGATAGCTGAACTCACCAATACCGTGTTCATCCACAAAGTTGCTTTATTCTGTACATCAATCAACAGGATACAGCAGAATGAATGGATCTTAGTATTATGCGGTCAAAAGATGATACTTTCTTTAGCATACCATGCAGAATACATGTGTCCCTGTGACATGAGGCTTGTTAGCTGCATCCATGACACAGGAAGTGCTGTACTCAAGAAAAAGGGTGGAGCATCAGACAAAGGAAATGTGTCTCAGGGAAGGGAACATGGAAAAAAATAAGTGCATTACCAAAAAAAGGCCACAAGATGTCAGCATGTAACTAACCTTGAAATATCCATAAGAAATGGTTCAAAGAATAAACTATATAAATTCCCATGAACAGTAATGTAAATATTAACTGTGTAACAGCATACTGCCTGTCTGGCATTGTAAATGTCACTATTTATACCATAATGGTAGTTATACAATTGCAAATAAACAACAGTGCAATTTGCTTGATGTCTTGAAGACCTGAAAGACATAAAAGAGAACATGCATATAATGCAACAACTATAATGTAAGGCTTCAAGTTGATGATAAAAGTCTTTACAGTCCCTTGTCTTGCAACTTTCACCTCCACCTTGCATACTTTACCGTCATCACTAGGAACGCTCTTTACAATAAGTCCCATAGGCCACTCGATTCTTTCGGCTTGCTGGTCCTTGAGCAGAACGAGATCTCCAACTTGTATGTTAGGGTTCAGGCATTGCCATTTCCTGCATCCTTGCAGAGTAGAAAGATACTCCATCTTCCAACGATTCCAGAAGCAGTTGGCGAGGTGTTGTGCTCGCTTCCACTGGTCATAGCACAGATTTGCAGGTGGAACAGGAACTGACCCATGCTTCTGGGTAAGCAGAATAGCTGGGGTAAGGATAGTTGAGGTCTCTGGATCTGTAGACACTGGAACAAGTGGTCTCGAATTGATTATAGCAAATGCTTCTGCCAGGAAGGTGGTTAGAATCTTGTGGGTAAGTCTTGTGGAGTTCAAGTCCATAATCATAGAGTCCAATATTTTACGTGTGATGCCTATCATTCTCTCCCATGAGCCACCCATGTGGGAAGAATGAGGAGGATTGAAAATCCATGTTTTCAGCTAAAAGATATTGGATTGGCCTAGAGTTGAGCTGTAACTCTCGACAGGTTCCAACGAAATTAGTTCCACAGTCAGATTTTAGTGTCTTGACTGGTCCTCTGATGGCAAGAAATCATCTTAGAGCATTGATTAAACTTGAGGCATCCATAGATTCTATTACTTCAATGTGAACTGCACGCATACTCATGCAAGTGAACAGCCCTGCCCATTGTTTGCTATTTGCTTGGCCACCTCGAGTTCTGCGGGCTGTTACCATCCATGGTCCAAAGACATCCAGACCTACATGAGTGAAAGGTGGGTCAGTACTTAACCTGTCAGCTGGCAAATCTGACATTTGCTGGTGCTGATGTTTACCTCTTAGTTTATGGCACTGAACACAGCTGTGCAGTGTAGCTGTAATCTTTCTTTTTGCTCCTATAATCCAAAGGCCTACAGCTCTTATGGCACCCTCTGTGAAGTGTCTACCTTGGTGCTTAACCCCTTTATGGTAATGCCGTATGAGCAGAGTGGTGATGTGATGGCGAGCAGGTATAATGAGAGGATTCTGTTCTTGCTCTCCCAACTCAGCCTTGTTTAAACGTCCACCAACCCTTAACATGCCATCACTGTCAAAGATCCTTTTAATAAAGACAATGAAATGGTCCTTAATTTCAGGCCTGTTCTTTAGTGGTCATTGAAGGGAGTTGAATCTGGATAGAGCCTGTTCATAATTGGTTGGGAGTTTGGCCCTTGCAGCACAAAGAGGTAATGGTGCAACCCAGCTGTTAGACTCATCCTGGAAGAATTCTTTGTCCATTATTTTGATGAACTCTCTGTCTTCAACTGACAAGGCTATTTTGTTGTCATCACTAGTAGTACAAAACACTGTGGTACCTAGGTTGTCATCACAAAGGACAGGGGTAACATTAGGTACTTGGATGATGTTAAGAGGCTTCTCCTTTACTTCATAATGGTGAGGGCACTGTTTGAAGTGGGATGCACGTCAATTTCCCAACACATATGTCTTGAAGAAGTTGATCTCAGATGACGTACTTATCCTGGCCCTCTATTACCCAGCCTACGTCAAGTCTTTGTGCATGAGGGGCATCGTCAGGTCCATTGCACTGGTTGCGTACTTTATGTACTCTGAGAATGTCTCTTCCTAGCAGGACTAAGATTTCAGTACTCATGTTTATTGCAGGAATCTCATCAACAAGGTGCCTTAAGTGAGGATGTTGATATGCAGCTTCTGGAGTGGGAATCTCTTCCCTTTCGTCTGGTATCTGGTCACACTAAACTAATGTTGGTAGGGGTATGCCCTCTCCCTCGTTGATATGAGAGACCATAAACCCATCAACCCTTCTGTCGAAGGTCTCTACACGACAAGAACAGGTTCTGAGAGTATACGTTGTGGCGTGGCCCTTTATGCCAAAGATCTAAAAGAATTTAGGCTTAACCAGGGATCTGTTGCTCTGTTCATCTATTATGGCATATATCCTAGCAACTTTCTCAGGATGACCCTTTGGTTATATCTTGACTGGGCATATCTTGGCACATCATTTGTGATCCATGCCTTCTCCACAGACTTCTCTGCATGAAGAAGAAACATTATCTTTGGCTGGGGCATGACTTTGTTGCTCCCCGCCATGATTTGAGACAGGGGTTGAAGTAGGTAGCTGCTGTGGGTTGTCTGGAAGTGGAGTTGGATGCATGGCTGTAACATGTCTGTCGCTACTGCATTCTGAGCATTTGATGACAACTTTACAGTCTTCAGAAAAATGGCTATAAGAAGCACAGCTCTTGTAGCATATTCCAAGTTTCTGGAGAATCTCCTTGCACTCTTGTAAAGTTTTTGTCCTAAGCCCACGACATTTCTTAAGAGGGTGAGGCTTTTTGCGAATAGGACACTGACGATTAGGGTCTTTATCTGTGTCCTCCACAACGCCCTGATCAGTAGGTGAGGTTGTGGGGGGTGAG
This sequence comes from Bufo gargarizans, assembly GCF_014858855.1. Taxonomy (NCBI): domain Eukaryota; kingdom Metazoa; phylum Chordata; class Amphibia; order Anura; family Bufonidae; genus Bufo; species Bufo gargarizans. The sequence goes on along the minus strand of NC_058087.1, from coordinate 42,230,265 downwards.
ACGTTTGTCTTTTTAACAGATATTGCTTTATTAAAGTCTCTACGTTTAGCTGCTGTGTTATCATACCTTGATGATGATGAGGATGAAGCAGGCAAGTTGGGTTCACTGAAGCTGAAGCTGGGATCATTTCTCGTCCAGGCTTGATCGCTAATGAACGTGCAAAAGTATGAGAATGGAGGAAAGGATATGTTATAGTCTCTTTTGTACCTTGAGCCCTGTTGTGCCCACTTATCTTGCAGGCCCCATGGCAGTTTAGACACCACTGGGTTGACACCATCAGCGGTGTCCATGAAGCTTAGTCCAGGTAGACGTGGGTCTGTCTTTGCCAACTCTAGCTCCATGAATAGGTCACTTAGATTTAGATCTTGGAGCTTGCGATGGTCTTTGTTCCCTATTTTTGGGAAGTTTTGCAGTCTCTTGAATAGAGCGCTTTCTATGGCTTCAGAGCTTTCATAGGCTTGCTCAAGTTTTGCCCATACAGCAACAAGACCTGCATCTGGGTGGTCAACATGTACCGTTCTCAGTCTTTTAACACGATCTGTAGATTCTGTCCCCAGCCACCTTATGAGCAAAACAAGTTCCTCCTTAGCAGTAAGGTTGAGATCAGCAATAGCAGCCCTGAAGGTTGATCTCCAGGCCCTGTAGCTCTCTGGACAGTCATCAAACCTTGAGAGGCTGGTGTTAATGAGCTCACGGCGTACCCTATATCTGCCTTCTACCTCTGCTTCCTTTCTGGTAAAAGAGCTTTGCGCTTTTTTGGGATTCCGCATCAGAGCGGGCCTCTATTAGCTTGTTGTTTAATGTTGAACTTCTGGAGTGAGAGGATCTAGAAGAAAGTGCAGTGTGCTTGGTTGAGGTGGATCTGTGAGATCTGGTCTCCTGCAGTTGAGTAATGCGGAGTTCTGCCTTTAAATTAGCATTTTGCACTACAAGATCCCTTTGTTGGTTCAGTGCATCAGTCCTGGTCAGTTCTGCTGAAGAATCCTCTATAGTAGAGTCCTGTAAGAAAGCTGAGTACTTTGTAGACAGCCTCTGGTAGCATTCATATGCAGCAAATAGGCGATCTATAGAGTCTCGTAATTTAGCTGGTTGATCATTAAAGTGTGACAAAACTGACATGCAGTGTGAAGTTCTGTCCCAGAGGTATGACAGATTACTGGAGAACTCATCTCTAGTGGCTTCATAGTTTTCTCTGAGTTTCTGTGTCGATTTTATTGTACGTTTGGGTCTTACACTCTGTTCGGGAATATCTGCAGAATCTGCTCCCTGTACGTCTGTAGGTTCAGAGGCATTGATGTATGGTACAGTCTCTTTAAGAAGACGAACAGCAGCTTAGACATTATAGCTGTCTAAATGAGGGCTAAGCCTAAACACTCTTGGTTCCTTCAAACATCCATGTTTATTTCAATGAAGACAGACAAACTGATGCCATGCACTTATCAGAGCAGCCTATCACCCTGTAAAAGAAAAGGTCAAGCTTTCCATCGAGGCCCCTTGTTGGCAAATTTATCTAATGCATATGCACAGATATAACTATATCACGGCTCCATACAAGCTCAGAGTTGTTGGCTTCCTTAAAGTCTTTAGGTCCAACTGTACCTTGCCATACCTCCAGTTCTACATGGAGGCATACACATGTTGTATGAAGGAGGCATGGACTAGTAGAAGCATTACTTCTAGAGGAGCATACAGTATATCTGTAATATGGCACCATATGTAGGGATCATATTGTGGCACGCAGAGTGCCTATGACTCCATAGCTAAGAGTTGGAGGACTGCATGTGCCTCCTACAGATTCTGTACGCTACCATGTGCATGAGACCCTATCGTTTTTCTTTTTCTCCAGGCAGAGGAAATTGTGATTTCACAAGTAGTCATTGGCAAAATCAAACCCATGATGACTAAAAATGACTCTCCCTTTTCATCCTGACCTGAATATAATTTAATCTATGGTTTCCACTGAGAGGCACTACTTGCAATTTCAAAGTGAATTTAGAGCTCAATCATAGAACACACTGTCCATCACATCAAATTGAAAATAAAGTTATGTGAACTTGGTGACAGTGAAATCTTGCAAATTTTAAAGATAAACCATTTGTGTTTTTATGAGCAGACTTTTCCGCCATTCAGAATCCATTAAACGTAATTGAAAACAGTTTGCTCCAGACAAGAAGCAAATGACACCGTATCATGTGTTGAAACTCTAGTCAGTTTTATTTTTTTCTGCAAGTCTGCTTGTAAGGGACTTCGCAGTCATTCACATTATTGGATTTGCCAGGGAGGGCATACACCAAACCGTGGCCCTCCACTTCCTTTCTTTTAAATCAGTTCAAAATCCTCTGATCAATAAATAATTGCACAGACAGGACCAAAGAAGTTTTTGGTGAGGAGCCTTTTTACAATAAACAGGGCAGTCAATGAGTCATTGTAATGAACGAGACTTGTCACATTGTCACATAAATGGCCATGTCCTTCTTTGATGACCACTCTATAGTACATTTAAAGGGGTTGGCCAAATTAAAAAAAAAAGGTTCCCCAAGGCAGCAATTGTGACAATGTATAAATCATGTCCGTTTCCAGCACTGCCGCACTAATCATCCTCACCAGGCTTTGTTTGACTGCAGTGGAGACGAACGCATATACTTCACATGACCGCTACAAAAGTCACTGGCCTTAGCAGTCATGTACCCCTGAGGCTGATGTGTAAGGGCCAGTTATCGCTGTAGCCAAATAGATGATGTAATGGCTGCACTAGCAGGGAAAAATTGGAGTGGCAATGGTGGGAGATGAAATAGGTCAATATTCATTCTTTTACTATTTGTATCAGAATTGTTGTTTTGGGGAACATTTTTTAAAAGTTGGACAACTGTTTTAAAAAAAAATACTCTAATTCAATGAATAGGGCTTATTGCAACATGCATGCAATGAAAATATTGTTCCTTTGTTATGTACATTACATTTCCCTCTCTAGACCGCCCTCTGTCTCTTGAGTGAAATTCTGGTCCACCTTCTCCTGCATTCAGAGGTGGACTAACATGCTCAGTAGCCTTCCTGCTCTCTTCTTCCTCTCAGTGCCAGTGTAGCGATTTCCTAGTGAAATCCCAGACACCTTTCTTTCATTCATCCCTACTCCTAAATTCTTAGTATATAGCTATGGCTCTCTCTAGACAGTGGGGTAGGACATTGCAGTACATACCTTAAGGCTATTTAATACTGGAATCGCTGGGGCAGTGTGTGAGGGAATATTTTCTATGCAAAGGAGTAAAGGGGCGATTGTATTGCACTTCTGGGGTTGCAGGGGCTTGATGAGCTGCTGCCTACCTACAGAAATGGAAGACTGAAGTTCTCCAGATAATCTGTGAAAAGAGATGAGAACTGAAAGTTGCAGCTTATCTTGCATATGATATGATGAAGATAATAGTGTGTGTTACTTGAATTTTTTTTTCGCTAAATAAAACCATTAGAAGACGTCTTTCTATGAAATAAATAAAATGCTGTGAAACCTGGTATGCTGTGGCATTCACACTAACATATTATGACTCCTTACAACCTCTGAGTTGAAGTCTATGGGGCCACAGATGTCAAGTGAAGACGTTTAAAGGGTTTTGATAAATTCCGTCAAATGTTCCATTGCCTGCCATATTATGGCAGAACCAAAAGGCATCATAAGCAGTGCCTCTGTATACACTGTGGTGGGTGCACTCAGATCTGCAATATCCATGAGGGTTCAGGCAGTGAAATGTAAATTCGGATAAATAATTTAATAGATTTGTACTTGTTAGAGTATTAGTATTGTATTTGTATAGTTATAGTGGACTATAGTTATAGTTTGGGGAGCGGACCGGTGGTATTGCTGCACGATACAATCAAATCAATTGGTCAGTATATATAATGGTTTCCATCATGTGTCAAATACAATTTTGATTATTGTTATTGCCCTAATTTTGATAACTTTGGTGTATATCTTCACACCGGCTTGTGGCAAATTCTGACACATATATACATGTGGATATTTGTGGTGTCTAACAGCTACAGCTTTTGGATACTATATGCCCACTACTTATGACCATTTGGGTATAATTATGCACTTGCACTTTACCTTAGATATATGTATTGGCAGCCCACCATCGGTTCACTTGGTTAATAACATGTATTGTAACCTGTATGTATTGTCTTATTTGTGACCAGTGCTGATCATGTGTCTTTTGTGATTTTCTTAATAAAATTGAGTATTTTTGTACTATTGCAGTATATTTTCTTTGAATTAAAGTATACCTTACTTACCTTACTCCTTCAGTCGGCTATATATAGTTATAATATTACAATGTTTTGCAGTAAATCAATCTTTACTGGGAACTCGAGGCTGTCCCAATTTCATCCTATTTTTTAAATAGATTTACATCTTAAACCCAAGGCATTAGAGCTCTTAGCAGCGACCTCCTGCATGCTGAGAATTCATAGAAACCCTCTAGTTTCAGCACAGTACATTTCAGATGTAAGGCGACTGAGTCCTGTTAAACATTTTTCTATTTTCTCTACGCTGTTCAAACACCACACACCTGCAGGTGAAAAACACGCTCGGTTCCTTAAATAATACAGCCGCCCGTGATCTCATTATTCAACTCATTGGGTTTTCTGAAACCATAGTGAGATGAAAGTAGCAAAAAAAAAAAAAAAAAAGTTCTAATATAGACCTTTGTTCATTATAAAGAAGATTGGGAACGCGCTGTTCATTTTGTTCCGTTCGCTTTCCTTGTGCAATAATTGTATTCAATTTTGTTGATTGCTCAACGAGGTCGGGGAAGGTGAACCAGTACAGCTCTGTTCACCCTGTCGTGGCTGAGTATTCAACTTTACCACCAATAGTATGACACTCCTTTAATTTATTATCAATTAGGGTTCATTCACATTGTCTGCAGTGTTTTGCGGATCTGCAAAACACATGGACGGCACCCCCATAGAAAAGCCTATTCTTCTCCGCAGCTGCGGACAAGAATAGGACATGTTCTATTTTTTTGCAGAGCCGCGGACTGGAAGTTCTGGGCCGCGGACCGGAAATGCGGATGCGGACAGCACACTGTATTCAGCACCCCACAGTATACAGTAGAGCAGTATAGCACCCAGTATACAGCACCCCACAGTATATAGCACCCAGTATATAATCTCATACAGCAGCCCCCAGTATATAATCTCATACAGCAGCCCCCCAGTATATAATCCCACACAGCAGCCCCCCAGTATAAAATCTCATACAGCAGCCCCCCCAGCCCCAGTATATAATCCCACACAGCAGCCCCCCAGTATATAATCCCACACAGCAGCCCCCCCAGTATATAATCCCACACAGCAGCCGCCCAGTATATAATCCCACACAGCAGCCCCCCCAGTATATAATCCCACACAGCAGCCCCCCCAGTATATAATCCCACACAGCAGCCCCCCCAGTATATAATCCCACACAGCAGCCCCCCCAGTATATAATCCCACACAGCAGCCCCCCCAGTATATAATCCCACACAGCCTCCCCCAACATACAATCCTTAGACCCTCCCCAGTAGTCACATCCACCTCTCCAGCACTGACAGACTCTCTCCCCTCTACAGACGCTGCTGAGCAGCCATCCCTGATCTTCCTACTCTGCAGACAGTCGGCCAGTGCCTGTGATAGCAGAGCACTGCCGACCCACGTGACCTATCCTTTTGAAGAGACTGCTGGGCTTCAGTGAGTGTTGCGACCTCCTTGCAGATGGCCTAGGCCATGTGACCAATAAACATGATGTCAATGACCAAGGGAGAGGCTGTGGTGCACTGTGAGCACTGCGGTCTCTTCAAAGCATCTGATCGGCTGGGGAGGTTGGGAGTCGGACCCTCACTGATCGAATACTGGTTACCTATACTGCGGATAGGTCATCAGTATTAAACACTCGGACAACCCCTTTAATAATGAGTCCTTCAAACTGTATAAACTCAATAGCTCTTAGACCCTTAAACATTTCTTTATTAAAGAGGGTTGTTTATTAAGGATAATCCCTTTCCATCATCACTATTACTGCCTATGTCAACTCAAACAGTGTCACGGCTGAGGATGGGGGAAATCCTCAGCCGTGTGATGTCAGAGGATGTCCGGTTGCTGCTTGGCCAGGACCACAGCATTAGGGAGCTGGTCACCTCCTAGTGCGTCCCTAACGCTGACCCTGTCTCCTGTCAGTATGAGCCGACCTTGATGGTAGGAGGGCTCATACGCTGGAACCTACTGGTCCCTACAAGCCCTCAAGTCGGCCCTGACCTAGGGAACAGAGTAGGACAACCCACTCCTCCAAGACAGGGAGGAGCAGGAGTCCCAATGGCCAAGCTGTAGGGAAAGGGGGAACACGAATGCAAACCAATGTATATGGCAGGCGCTGCACTAGTTCCAGCCACCTGCCACAGCCCTGCTGACTGGATCCGTGTGCAAGAAAGCTGAAGTCCACAAATAGCAAACTGAAGTCAGCACAAACTCATCCACACACCGGAACCCAGATACATGGCAGCACAGAAATATACCAGAAAACATAAACCGAACATCACACAGACAAAGACAAACTGAACTTAAACATATGACCACAGTGGTGGCTCTCACAGGCAGCTCAAATACACAGGAGGCTGCTCCAGCTAGCAGGGCTGAAGCAACCTACTGAACCCTGCAAGAGACTCAAGCTATATAGGCCAAAAGGCCACACCCACCGGTCAACCACACCCAGTGACATCACACACACTGGGAAGGAAGTTAACCCTTCCAGCACACAGAAGGGAAAACACACATATAAGGGGAAGTGCACACAAAACATAATACACCGTGCACACAACACACACACCTAACAAAAAGGGAGTCAGGTGAGACCGCATGCCAGGGCAGCAAGCTGCCTAGCGACGCTCAAGCTGCTCTGCTGCAAAATACCACACTCGTTGCCTGCGGCAACCACAAGTGAGGCCACACACCAGTGGCCCTCACCCATGGTTGAATACCCATACAAAACCGCAGGCAACCGCATGCGGTCAAGGAGTCACAGTCATGGGCATGGCCGTGACACAGAGGCTCTCACTATGATGGCACTCAATGGCCATGTATATTATGACTGGGAAATTTAATATATATATATATATATATATATATATATATACATATAGAGAGAGAGAGAGAGAGAGGCACAAAGATAGAAACATCTCCTCCTGACCAGACAACCACATTCAATATTTATGCAATATTGGGAATTTGAGATGTTCCTCTTACAACTTCACACTGGCAAAAATATTGCTATGGTTGGGGGAATATAACATACAAAATCATTGTATTATAGCACACATACAATTTAAAACTTTTTTCATTCGAGTATATGGTAAATTATTGATTTTTCTAATTAAATTCTAAGAGCTGAGAAATTAGAGTCCTATACATTTTCTTTAAAGGATTTTTTAACTGGTCCACAATGAGTCAATAATGACCATGTCAGTGAAGATGATAACACTAGTAGAATGATCTTCACGACTGTGGTCACCCCCAGGATTCAGACTTATATAATTGAAAAAGACATTCCTAAACCATCAGGCGTCCTCGGTTCTCTAGCTTCTGTCTTCAGGACATTGACTTGATAATACTCTCATTTGTCTTTTAAAGTGAACAGAGACACAGGATATTCAGGAAGAAAGATAGATGCTCAGGAACTAAAAGCTCGAATATATTTTGGGAGTTATTCCTGACTCATCTTATGTGTACTTTATTTTTTAATCAGTTTTGACAGGAAAATGTGCTGCTGCAAATCTCTAGAGAAATTAAAGAGGACTTTTCATGGTTTTTTATATTAATTGAGATAAATACCTTAACTTGCGGGATACCCCCGCTGATGCTGCCAACCTGCCTGATTTTTTAAAATATCTCTCCTATCACCCGCTGTGCCCCTCTGCACTTTTCCCGCTTAGTATGCCAATACTGAGCATTGGTACAGGGAGGAGGAGACGCCAGGGTTTTTCCAATGGGCGTCTCCTTCTCCCTGGCTGTGCTGCGATCCAATCACAGCGGAGAGTGTATCAGCCAGGGAGAAGGGGAGTTTTTTTTCTCCCTGGCTGTGACGCTCTTCGCTGTGATTGGATCGCGGCACAGCGAGGGAGAAGGAGACGCCCATTGGGAAACCCTGGCGTCTCCTCCTCCCTGTACCAATGCTCAGTATTAGCATACTAAGCTGGAAAAGTGCAGAGGGGCACAGCGGGGCATAGGAGCGATATTTTAAAAAATCTGGCAGGGTACCCTGCAAGTAAAGGTATTTATTTCATTAACCATGAAAGGTCCTCTTTAATAAACAAATACAGCACAAACATTAGAGAGGAGGATCCATCATCAAAACTGTACATGATTTTTATCTACTGTGTGAAATGTCTATTAATATCTTATTTATGACATTTTCTTTGTAGAGCGTCTAGACCAGTATACAATTAGAAGTCACCATGTTCAATGGACTCATATCTCTAAAGAGATTTCCTATTTGTAGCCCTAGTGTTTCTGAGCATTAAACGGGTATTCCCATCTAAGACAATGGGTGCATATCGCTAGGATATGCCCCCATTGTCCCACCGCTGGGACCCGCACCTATATCGAGAACAAAGAGGGGAAGGTGGTGACCGTAGCCACCACCAATCCCTCTCCCCATAGAAGTGAATGAGTGCGCACCGCACTTGCGTGGCCACAGCTCCCAATTACTTCTATGCAGCCGACGGAAACAGCCGAGCCAGCGCTCAGCTATTTTCGGCTGCCCCATACAAATGAATGGAGGGCGGCTGTGTATGCGTAGTGTGCCCTCCACCACTTTCAGGACTCCGTTTTTGGTGTAGGTGTGGGTCCCAGGGGTGGTACCCGCACCTATAAGACAATGGGGGCATATCCTAGCGATATGCCCCCATTGTCTAAGATGGGAATACCCCTTTAAGCTAGGTGTACACTAATTTTAAATCTTCCGACAGAGGAACAGTGTATCCGGCATAGCCAGAAAGGGCCGGAGCACTGCCAGGGCCTATTGACTATAATGGGATCCAGCGGGGATCTGGCTTGTTTCCAGCATTAGTGTTGGGATTCAACTGGAAAAAAATCGCTGTGTTTGTTTGGATGGTTAGTGGTGGGAAGTAGGTAGAATGCTAAGCTCCTAATGGTTGTTGAAGTCAAGTTTTGCTAATGACCCCTCTTGTCCTCATCCCTTTCCCTAGACACTTGCCAAAACAGTCATAATATGCATATACATTGGCTCATACCATTGTTTTAAGCAATTGACAAAGAGCATAGTTTTATGGCATTTTTATAGCATTCTTTGGACTACATAAACTTCCTGCTGAAGTTGTGGTGGATGGTTGAATTCAAAAGGAGCAGTTTGCATTTCTCCTCGTTTTGTTTCAAGTGAGGGATAAGCAGCTTTAGGTTATAGAACCATTATATCTATCTGTAATTTGCTATTGAAATGTAAAAGATTTATTACTGATTCCATTTACAAGATAAAGAAAGACACACAGGGTAGGGAGAAAAACATTATCCTGTTGAAGGAGGTTACGGCCATGAATGGGTGTACTTGGCCTGCAGCAATCTTGAGGTTGGTGGTAAATGTCACGCTGGGTTCACACCTGAGCGTTCGTGATGGAGCGCTCTGTATGCGCGATTGTACGGGCGTTTGCAATCGCGCATACAGAGACAAGCGAACGCCCATTGTCGCTCGTTCTCGGAAGTCTATGTACAGGAACGCGCGACAAGACGCCCCAAAGAAGCTCATGTACTTCTTAGGGCGCGCTGTAAAACGCCCAGGTGAGAACCATTCCCATAGGGAATCATTGGTTTCTCCTTGTTGAGCGTTTTACAGCGCTTAGGAACGCGCTGTAAAACGCTCAGGTCTGAACCCAGCGTTAAAGTAGCATCTGCATGAATGCTGGGATCCAAAGTTTCCCAGCAGAGCATTTTCCAGTATCACACTGACTCCAACGACTTGTCCCCTTCCTATAGCACACCCTGGTGCCATCTCTTCGCTGGGCATGCACACACCTGGCCATTCATATGATGCAGAAGAAAACATGATTTTTCAGACCAGGCCACCTTTTTCCATTGTTTTATGGTCCAGTTCTGATCCAGCTCAAATGCTCATGGTAGGCACTTTACATAGCGGACTGAGGTCAGCATGGGCTATCTGACCAGTCTCCGATTATACCGCCCCATACACAGCTAGCTACAATGTCCTGTGTGTTCTGACACCTTTCTATAATAGTCAGCAGTACATGCTACAGCAGGTGTCCTGTGCAATTGGACAAGACGGGATAGCAGTTGTGCCACATGTACAACAATGAGCTGTTGGTGCCCCTGTCCCTGATTTTTTAGGCCACCAGTATACCATTTGTGCTTCCTTGGACCTCTTTTGTCAGGTACTAACCACTGTACAGTGGATATAAAAAGTCTACACACCCCTGTTAAAATGTCAGGTTTCTGTGATGTAAAAAAATTAGACAAAGATAAATCGTTTCAGAACTTTTTCCATCTTTAATGTGACCTATAAACTGTACAACTCAATGGAAAAACTAACTAAAATCTTTTAGGTGAAGGGAAGAAAACAAAAAATAAAAAATAAAATAATGTGGTTGGGGATGTAGCTGTGTTCAGAATTAAACAATCACATTCAAAATCATGTTAAATAGGAGTCCGCATACACCTGCCATCATTTACTTTTTATCTTTTGATACATGCGTGAGCTCCGCATTTAAAGGGACCTTGTTCATGAAATGGACAATATGAATTGTGTTTTTTAGACAAAATAAATGTAGCGATAGTTTTTAATGTATTGTGTTATATATTAAATGGTGGAATTGTGTGCAAATTACTGTGAGCCAGCCATTACTATTATCTTGGTTATAGCAATTCTGAGGGGTGGTCAGTGGGCTCCAGGGTAACTGGTGAGCTTCCTCTACTATATTGGTCATTTTTCTAACTTATAAATGTAGTTAACCTATAAGTGACTAGTAGGGTAACTCAGACGCTGGCTTATAATGCCCAAAACTATTTATAATCACGACTTTATACAAACCATTACACTTTATGGAGCTGTTGCCTTGTCCTCTTGCTATGTTGAATGTATATTTCAGTACTGAGTTCTAGCCCTTCGCCTCTTATGTGGATCCTGTGTTCAGAGCACAGCTCCAGCTATGATGGGTATATTTTAACACAAAGCTGCTCTATTTAAAGCCTACTTGCAGAATAATTGCATGTTCTCTGCCCCATACTAAGCCAATCTAAAAATTAGCAATTCTCACAATAGACTCAGCTGCCGGCGGTTATATTGCTTTAATATAAATGGCAGCTTTAACTATCCATGCTTCAGAATCGTTGGCCATTTCAACAGATTCTTGCTTTTTTTTGTCTATGACTTGAATAGATAGATTAAATGCTGCCATTTGTTGCCAATTTATATGCAAAACCAAAAACAAGCCTCAATATGTGAAACAATAATTCTGAGCAAAAATTGGAACACCAATATGTACCTCCTACAGTGTTGTTTACAAACAAACAACGACAAAATGCCCGAAATGATCATAAATATAGTTCATTTTATTACAACAAATTCATAACATATCATAAGGTACATAATAAAAATCAAGGAACACCAGCAGAAAGGCAAATGCCAGAATCCACTGGCCTATGCCGCTATCACCCACCAAAAGTTGTAAAACATGTCAAGCACAATTAAGTTGTGAATGCATACATTAAAGAAGTAATATCAATAATTATATGGCCCAATATGTAGCAAATGTCGCGGACGGTGTACAGTAAACAAGACAAAGCAACATGCATATATGACTCACTGGATCCAAAGCTAAGGAACCAAAAGGGAGACCCCTGCACAAGACCTAGCACTTTCCCTGGCTGCTCAGCCTATGCAAAGATCCCAAAGGTGGATGGTTGCATATCCACGTACCTCGACTATATAACCCCTGAACACCCTACAATAGTGAGGGGACACGACCACCGGCTCCCTACACCAGACACGGAGGGAGTCAGGGTCACCTGGGATCCAGCAAACAGAAAATAACAGATAAATGTACAGCACTTAACTTTGTAGCAGACTGGGAAACAGGATCAGCATGCACACACACTCCAGGAAGAAGTATAAGCCGCCCAGTAATGCATTATGGGGAGGAATTTAAAGGGAAGCAATCAGTCCAACTACATGACAGCTGAGAGAGGCTAACGAGATGAGGAACTGAAGACCACAACAAAGAAAACTCAAGGAGGAGGTTCTGAAAGGCTTCTGTCAGAGCTTCTCAGCTGTCTGGTTGTGACAGTACCCCTCCCTCTACGAGTGGACTCCGGACACTCAGAGCCCACCTTCTCAGGATGGGACCTATGGAAAGCCCTGATGAGACGAGAGGCCTTAATGTCCGTCACTGGGACCCACATCCTCTCCTCAGGACCATAACCCCCCAATGAACAAGGTACTGAAGAGAACCGCGGACAAGATGAGAATCCACAATCCTAGAGACCTGAAATTCAAGATTCCCATCAACCATAATCGGAGGAGGAGGCAAAGGCGAGGGTACAATGGGTTGAACATAAGGTTTCAATAAGGACTTATGAAAAACATTATGGATCTTCCAAGTCTGAGGAAGATCAAGACGGTAGGCAACAGGATTGATGACAGACAGGATTTTGTAAGGCCCAATAAACCTAGGACCCAACTTCCAGGTATGAACCTTCAATTTGATATTCTTGGTAGACAACCACACCAGATCACCAACATTCAGGTCCGGACCAAGCACACGTCTCTTATCTGCCACACGCTTATATCTCTCACTCATGCTCTTTAGATTATCCTGAATCTTTTGCCAAATAGATGACAAAGACGAGAAGAATCTGTCCTCATCAGGTAAACCAGAAGACCCCTCTCCCGAGAAAGTCCCAAACTGCGGGTGAAACCCATATGCACCAAAAAATGGTGACTTATCAGAGGACTCCTGACGACGGTTATTTAAAGCAAACTCAGCAAGGGACAAAAAAGAACACCAATCCTCTTGATTCTCCGCCACAAAACAGCGCAGATATGTCTCCAGATTCTGATTGACGCGCTCTGTCTGGCCATTCGACTGCGGGTGGAAAGCAGAAGAGAATGACAACCGAACCCCCAAGCAAGAACAGAAAGCCTTCCAGAATCTGGAAACAAACGTGCCCCTATCAGAGACTATGTCTGAAGGAATACCGTGCAATTTGACAATGTGATCAATAAATGCCTACGCCAGCGTCTTAGCATTGGGCAAACCAGGAAAAAGGATGAAATGCACCATTTTGCTAAAAAGGTCCACCACCACCAGAATCACAGTCTTCCCCAAGGAACGAGGCAGGTCCGTTATGAAGTCCATGGACAGATGTGTCCAAGGACGGGAAGGAATGGGTAAGGGAAGGAGAGGACCTGATGGCCGTGAATGAGGGACTTTGGCACGAGCGCAAGTTTCGCAGGCTGCCACAAAACCCTCAACCGACTTACGAAGCGCAGGCCACCAGAATCTCCGAGCGATGAGATCCAGTGTGGCTCTTGCCCCCAGGTGCCCAGCAAGGACCGTATCGTGGTGTTCCTTAAAAATCTTGTGTCTTAAAGCGAAATAATAGATTTAGGACCTAACCTGGGCAAGGTTAATAACAACTTTATTTACAAATGCCTGCATGGGCAATAACAACCTATCTTGGCCCAAGTACAAATTTAATACTTCACTTTTATTGTTTAATTCATTAAAAAGTGTCACTGATATATGTGATTCACATGTGATGGGACACAGACACACAAACAGAATAGCCTACTAAAGTGTTAAAAACACAGTCACACAACCCACTGTGAGAGACGGTGGATATGGCCGGTAAGAGGCGATACATATAATCGCTTGCTCCAATATGCGCGAAGAGCAGAGGAGGATGCAGTGCCACCACGTCCCGCATATATTGTACCAGTTAGATTCTACTGGACTGTCGGTCCAAAAACCATAGTGGGAGAGTGATACCTCAATCCCACTATGTGGATCAAGAAAAATATATTAAACCCACCCCTGTTTATTAATGCCAGGGTGTGTTTGCCACGTCCGCAGGTGCTGGTGACCTGTCTGACTATCCAAATTGTTGCCCTTTATTTGTGAGGGAAAGGGGGGGGGGGATTTGTTTCATCACCCCACTACTCAACTGGAAGTACTATTTGGCACCAGTACTTGAATACAGACAGTGGCTTCACTATTAACCACCTAGAATGGTAGTACATTCAGGGTTAACATTAGTATTTTCCTCTTAAATGGTACAGCCTGTTTGAAAAACCAGGCGCATACCTATGGTACTAACGGGACTGGTGACACTACTCTCCCACTAAGTGGACAACCTGCTGGTGGTGCCAGACAGGTTACAGTGCAATGATCAGCCTACTGACACTCTCCAACAGTGGGAGACATGACTGCTATTTAAAACTTAAATCTGCCCCCCGACATGTTTCGCCAGTTACACTGGCTTCCTCAGGGGTAACGGGCAGCAATGGATTACATACAGTGCCGGAAGTAGATGTAGTGTTCTAACGATTGACAACAAGAGGCGCCCTATCCGCAACGGAGGCGGAACTTTCCCCCAACCAATTACCGCGACAGAGGTAAAGGGCAACAATTTGGATAGTCAGACAGGTCACCAGCACCTGCGGACGTGGCAAACACACCCTGGCATTAATAAACAGGGGTGGGTTTAATATATTTTTCTTGATCCACATAGTGGGATTGAGGTATCACTCTCCCACTATGGTTTTTGGACCGACAGTCCAGTAGAATCTAACTGGTACAATATATGCGGGACGTGGTGGCACTGCATCCTCCTCTGCTCTTCACGCATATTGGAGCAAGCGATTATATGTATCGCCTCTTACCGGCCATATCCACCGTCTCTCACAGTGGGTTGTGTGACTGTGTTTTTAACACTTTAGTAGGCTATTCTGTTTGTGTGTCTGTGTCCCATCACATGTGAATCACATATATCAGTGACACTTTTTAATGAATTAAACAATAAAAGTGAAGTATTAAATTTGTACTTGGGCCAAGATAGGTTGTTATTGCCCGTGCAGGCATTTGTAAATAAAGGTGTCTTAAAGCGAGAGGCACAAACAACCTCCCAGGAGGACAAAGATCAGGAGCCTCTGACTGGGCTGCCTGCACCTCTGCCTCCAATTCAGAAAAAAGAGCAGAGACCACCACACCTTCAGCCAAAATGGGACCCGGGTCTTCAAAATTCCCGCCTCCCGGAAAACAACGTGACAGGGCATCTGCCTTCACATTCTTAACTCCAGGGCGGAACGTGACAACAAAATTAAACCTAGAAAAGAACAAAGACCATCTGGCCTGTCTCGGGTTCAGACGCTTGGCTGACTCCAAGTAGGCCAGATTTTTATGGTCAGTAAATACGGTAATAGGGTGTCTGGCTCCCTCTAGCCAATGGCGCCATTCCTCAAAAGCCAACTTGATGGCCAACAATTCCCTATCTCCCACATCATAATTTCTCTCTGCGAAGGAGAGTTTTTTCGAGAAAAAGGCACACGGTCGCCATTTGGCAGGAGAGGAACCCTGAGACAAGACCGTCCCCACACCCACCTCAGAAGCATCAACCTCAACTATGAAGGGTAAAGAAATATCAGGTTGCACCAAGATGGGAGCGGAAGCAAAACTCTCCTTGATATTAGAAAAAGCCTTACTGACCAAGAAGAAAAATCTACCCCCTTTCTGGTCATATCAGTGAGTGGTTTAACAATAGAGGAATAATTCAAAATAAACTTCCTGTAATAATTGGCAAAGCCCAAAAAACGCATCAGCGCCTTCTGATTCTCAGGAAGCTCCCACTCAAGCACAGCGCGGACCTTCTCGGGGTCCATGCGAAAACCAGAAGCGGAGAGAAGAAACCCCAGAAATTGAATTTCTGGAACCGCAAACACACATTTTTCCAGTTTCGCATAGAATTTATTCTCCCGCAGGATGAGCAAGACCTGACGTAAATGTTCCTTATGAGTTTTGAAATCAGGAGAAAAAATCAAAATGTCATCCAAATACACTAATACAAATTTTCCCATCAAATGATAAAAAATGCTGTTCACGAAATGCTGAAAAACGGCTGGGGCATTCATCAAACCAAAAGGCATAACCAAATTCTCAAAATGGCCCTCAGGGGTATTGAAGGCCGTCTTCCATTCGTCTCCTTCTCTGACCCTGACCAGGTTGTATGCCCCTCTTAGATCTAATTTGGAAAATACTTTAGCCCCAACAACCTGGTTAAACAGGTCTGGGATCAGAGGAAGCGGATAAGGGTCACGAATAGTGATACTGTTCAGCTCCCTGAAATCCAGACAAGGTCTTAAAGAACCATCTTTTTTCTTAACAAAGAAAAAACCAGCGGCAACAGGTGACTTCGAGGGTCGTATGTGTCCTTTTCTCAGACTCTCAGAGATATAAGCACGCATAGCGATCCTCTCAGGTTGGGAAAGATTGTATAAACGAGATTTAGGCAGTTTGGCGCCTGGGATGAGATTAATAGGGCAATCGTACTCCCTGTGCGGGGGCAAATCCTGAACTCCACTCTCAGAGAAGACATCCGAAAATTCAGAGAGAAAAGATGGTACAGTCTTAGTAGCAACCTCAGAAACAGATGTCGTGAGGCAATTCTCTCTGCAAAAGTCACTCCAACCATTTATTTGCCTCGCTTACCATCAATGGTGGGGTTATGTTTAGTGAGCCAGGGTAGCCCCAACACTAGAGTAGTAGGCAAACCGCTAAGGACGAAACATAACACATCCTCAACATGAGCATCACTCACAATTAAACGGATATTGTGAACTATGCCCTTTAATGATTTCTGAGAAAGTGGAGCGGAATCAATAGCAAAAACAGGAATATCCTTTCCCAAAGTGCGCACCTGGAAACCATGAGTTATTGCAAATTGATTATCAATGAGATTGACAGCTGCTCCACTATCCACAAAAATCTCACAAAAAATGCTCTTGCTCTCTAGTGCCACCCTAGCAGGCAGGACAAAACAGGAACTACAAGCAAACGGAAAACCTTCAATTTCCGCCTCAACCCTGCCAATAGTAACAGACAGAACATTTTTAAAAGATTTTCTCCTGTTTGTTTCTTTATTACTCCCAGAAAACTGCCTGAATCTCCTAGAGGGGCAAACATTTGCCAAATGATTTATACCTCCACAACAAAAACAAACCCTCCCATGCGAGCTGATTCTTCTATTGTCAGAAGCAATCAACCCCAGCTGCATGGGCTCCTGCTCAGAAGGGGCTGACAGCGACCGAGACCCCTGCGCACAGAATGAGACCGCTGCACTGTCCTGGGACTGAGTATGACAGGAAGGAGACATCTCTCCTCTCTCTCTAAGACGCCTGTCAATACGAACGGCCTGAGACATAGCAGAGTCCAAAGAAATAGGCCTCTCATGAAAGGCAAATGCATCTTTCAATCCCTCTGAAAGACCATGGCAAAATTGACTTCGGAGTGCAGCATCATTCCAACCAGTATCAGCTGCCCATCTCCGAAATTCTGAGCAGTATATCTCTGCGGATTGTTTACCCTGGCATAATAGACGTAGTCTAGACTCAGCCAGAGCAATACGATCCGGATCATCATATATCTGACCCAGGGCTAAAAAGAATTCATCCACTGAACGGAGAGGCCGTGCCCCCTCCGGCAGCGAAAAGGCCCAAGACTGAGCGTTACCCCTGAGCAGCGATATAATGATCCCCACCCTCCGTTCCTCATCACCAGAGGAATGGGGAAGAAGGTGAAAATTGAGTTTGCAAGCCTCTCTAAAACGCACAAAATTCTCACTACCCCCGGAGAACGTATCCGGGAGCGAGATCTTAGGCTCAGAACAAACTCCATGAACACAAGCTGAACCGGTCACTTGAAGCTGAGAAAAAGTCTTACGGAGATCAGCTACCTCCAATGAAAGACCCTGGAAGCGTTCAGTCAAAAGTGAAACCGGATCCATGCTTGAGACGGTTTTGGCTGCTTATAATGTCGCGGATGGTGTACAGGAAACAAGACAAAGCAACATGCATATATGACTCACTGGATCCAAAGCTAAGGAACCAAAAGGGAGACCCCTGCACAAGACCTAGCACTTTCCCTGGCTGCTCAGCCTATGCAAAGATCCCAAAGGTGGATGGTTGCATATCCACGTACCTCGACTATATAACCCCTGAACACCCTACAATAGTGAGGGGACACGACCACCGGCTCCCTACACCAGACACAGAGGGAGTCAGGGTCACCTGGGATCCAGCAAACAGAAAATAACAGATAAATGTACAGCACTTAACTTTGTAGCAGACTGGGAAACAGGATCAGCATGCACACACACTCCAGGAAGAAGTATAAGCCGCCCAGTAATGCATTATGGGGAGGAATTTAAAGGGAAGCAATCAGTCCAACTACATGACAGCTGAGAGAGGCTAACGAGATGAGGAACTGAAGACCACAACAAAGAAAACTCAAGGAGGAGGTTCTGAAAGGCTTCTGTCAGAGCTTCTCAGCTGTCTGGTTGTGACAGCATATGAAAATATCATCTAAACGTGTACAAATCCCTAATAGGAACAGAGCTCTAGGGTGAAAGCTATCACTCAATAGAGCCAATAGCCAGAGACAGAAATACAGCAAAGACTAAATTTGTAATTATAAAAAACCCCAGAGCAATGAAGATAAGGAAATCTACAAGATTAGGCAGAAAGAGGCCAAGCAAGTTATAAGAACTTCTAAAGCTCAGGCAGAAGAAAAACTAGCTCAGTCTATGAAAAAAGGGGATAAGACATTCTTCAGATATATAAATGAAAAAAGGAAATTAAAACAAGGAATAACTAAATTAAAAATAAAGGACGGAAGGTATGTAGAAGAGAATAAAGGGCTAGCCAACTGCCTTAATGAATACTTCTGTTCAGTTTTTACAAAAGAAAAAGAAGGAGAAGGACCTCCACTAGAAAGGATGACTATTAAATTGTTTGATGCATGTGTCTTTACAGAGGAAGATGTTCTAAGTTTGCTGTCTAAAGTGAAGACAAATAAGTCACAGGGGCCTGATGAGATACACCCAAAATTATTAAAAGAGCTTAGTGGTGAGCTGGCAAAACCGTTAACAGATTTATTTAACCAATCATTAGTAACAGGAGTCGTCCCGGAAGATTGGAAATTGGCAAATTGTCATGGTCTTACCTTCTTGCTGTCTCCTTCGTTTGACATGTGCTGGCGGCCATCTTGGTTTCTGGGTTTCTTGTAGCCTCCCACCCTGCGGCTTCTCCTTCCCACTGGGAGGAGCTGGATGCCTAGCTCATATATATAGGAGGTCTGTGGCTTCAGTTCCTTGCTTGGTCCTCCTGTGTGCACATGCTTCTAAGACTGCTGCTGCTTCTGGTTCCTGATCCTGGCCTCGTCTGACTACCCCGCTGGTTCCTGATCCTGGCTTCGTCTGACTACCCTTCTGGTTCCTGATCCTGGCTTCGTCTGACTACCCTTCTGGTTCCTGACCTCTGGCTTCGCAAGACCCTGCTTCGGTTTAGCCATCCGTTTGGACTTTTGCTTACAGCTTGATTTGCAATAAAGCCTTCTTATTTCCACGTATCTCTTGTTGTACGTCTGGTTCATGGTTCCTTGACATTAGGACCAAGCCATGAATTCTGACGGTACAGGGCCATCCTCGCTACTTACGCTGGTTGCCAGACTTGATCAGCAGGATCACCTGTTGGGTCGGTTCGCTGTGGCGTTGCAAACCCTGCTTGAACGCACGGCTCATTTCGCTTCCGTTGCCGATGGGTCGGTTGTCGCTCCTGGGCCCGCTCCTACTGCCGCTCCGGTTGTTGCGCCAGAGTCTACCCCGACACCTGTTGCTGCGCCTGCGGTGTCTCGGGGTATGACCGGTTCTGCCCCCCTTCCACAGCGCTTTGGGGGAGAGCCAACTCAGTGCCGAGGTTTCCTTAACCAGGTGGGCATTTATTTCGAGTTGCTGCCACATGCCTTTCCTACTGAGAGATCAAAGGTGGGCTTCTTGATCTCGCTGCTCTCGGACAAGGCCTTGGCCTGGGCCAGCCCTTTATGGGAGAACAACAATCCGGTGGTTGCCGAGTTTTCCGGTTTTGTTGCTTCTCTTTGGAAGTTATTCGATGTGCCGGCTCGTGCTGCCTCTGCTGCGAAGCTCCTTATGTCCATCAGACAGGGTTCACGATCCGTAGCTGAATACGCCATTGAGTTTCGTACCCTGGCAGCAGAGGTGGGCTGGAATAATGAGGCTCTGGTCGCTGCTTTCTCTCATGGTCTCTCGGATGCCTTGAAGGATGAGGTTGCAGCTAAGGACCTACCAGTGGAGCTCGAGTCTCTTATTTCTTTCCTGATTTTGATTGACACCAGACTCAGGGAGAGACCTTCCTTTAAGGAGAGCCTGCGGAGGTCTTCTAACAGATTGGCGCCTACGTTTGCTGTCCCACCCGTGCCTCCCTCTCCTCCCACGCCTCCTGGGGATGACTTGTCTGGGGGTGAACCCATGCAGCTGGGGTTTGCTCGCCTGTCCGAGGGGGAGAGGGTACTCCGGAGACGCGAGGGCCGATGCATGTACTGTGGTCTCGGTGGGCATTTTCGGTTGGCATGTCCGAACCGTCCGGGAAACGCTCGCACCTGAGATCCTGTCGGGGGCAGATCTTGGGTGGAGTCTCCTCGTCCCCGGTTTCCCGTGTTGACAAACCACTGATCACTGTTGTCCTCTCCTGGGTCGGGGGCTCGGTGACGACCCAGGCGTTGGTGGACTCTGGTGCTGGTGGTTTGTTCATTGATAGTGAGTTCGCTGCCGCCAATTCCATTCCTCTGCAGCCTCGAGGTTCCCCACTGGCTCTTGAGGCGATAGACGGCAGACCCCTTCTGCCGCCACACGTGACTCATGAGACCCTTCCAGTGGGGATAGCCATTGGTGCCGTTCACAGAGAGTCGGTCTGTCTCCAGGTTATTTCGTCTCCACACTACTCGGTGGTCTTGGGGTACCCCTGGCTCCAGAAGCATAATCCGACTTTCGATTGGAGATCGGCCGAGATCCTCTCGTGGTCACCGCAGTGTGGGGCTAGTTGCATCCATGGGCCTGTCAAGTTGCTGTGTACTTCCTCGGACTCTCTGTTGCCTCCTGAATACGAAGAGTACCGGGATGTATTCGATAAGGTGCGCGCGGTTGCCCTACCTCCGCACCGCCCATACGATTGTGCCATAGAGTTACAATCTGGTGCCGTTCCTCCTCGTGGCAAGGTCTATCCACTGTCGGTAGCGGAGAATGAGGCCATGGAGGAGTACGTGAGGGAGGCGCTTTCACGCGGACACATCCGCAAATCCTCGTCCCCGGCAGGGGCTGGATTTTTCTTTGTTAAAAAGAAGGGCGGTGAGTTGAGGCCTTGCATCGATTACAGGGGTCTCAATCGCATCACGATCAAGAACGCTTACCCGATACCCTTGATTTCCGAGCTGTTCGATCGCCTCAAAGGGGCCACGGTCTTTACCAAACTCGACCTGAGGGCGGCATATAACCTGGTAAGGATCAAGGCGGGCGATGAGTGGAAGACCGCGTTTAACACCAGGACCGGTCATTATGAATCCTTGGTTATGCCCTTTGGGTTGTGCAATGCGCCCGCAGTCTTCCAGGAATTCATCAACAATGTTTTCCGTGACCTGTTGCAGCAGTGTGTGGTGGTCTATTTGGATGACATCTTGGTATATTCTGAATCCATGGAGGCCCACATTATGGATGTCAGACGAGTGTTGCAATGGTTACGAGAGAACAGGCTGTTCGGTAAGCTTGAGAAATGCGAATTTCACCGATCCCAGGTAACCTTCTTAGGTTACATCATTTCCGCTGAGGGGTTCTCCATGGATCCTGAGTAGGTTTCGGCTGTCTTACAGTGGCCCCAGCCCAGTGGTCTTCGTGCCCTGCAGCGCTTTTTGGGCTTCGCCAATTATTATCGGAAGTTCATCATGGACTTTTCTATGCTAGCCAAGCCTCTCACAGATCTGACCAGGAAGGGCAGTAATTTCCAGGTCTGGTCGCTCGAGGCCATCCGAGCTTTTGAGGCTCTAAAGTCCGCCTTTGTGTCGGCTCCGATTCTGTCGCATCCCAACCCTGGGTTGCCCTTTGTCCTCGAGGTGGACGCGTCTGAGACGGGAGTAGGCGCCCTTCTGTCTCAGCGTAGAACACCAGAGGGTCCTCTGCTTCCTTGTGGGTTTTACTCCCGGAAACTGTCTTCCGCGGAGTGCAACTATCAGATTGGTGACAGGGAGTTATTGGCCATCGTGCAGGCCCTTAAAGAATGGAGGCACTTGCTCGAGGGTTCGGTGGTTCCGGTTCTCATCCTGACGGACCACAAGAATCTGACCTACCTTTCTGAGGCCAAGAGATTGACACCACGTCAGGCCAGATGGGCTCTGTTCTTGTCACGTTTTAATTACGTGGTCTCCTACCTACCCGGTTCCAAGAACATCAGAGCGGATGCCTTATCACGGCAGTACTCCGAGCTGTCCGGGGAGGAGTCGATTCCGACTTCGGTCATACCTCCGAATCAGATCCTGGCCGCCATTCGCACCAGCCTGACCTCTCCCCTGGGTGAGCAGATTTTGGCAGTTCAATCTGGTGCTCCCTCTGGGAGACCCAACGGCAGATGTTTTGTGCCTGAGGAGTTGCGCACTCGGTTGCTGCGAACCTACCATAACTCCAAGGCCGCGGGGCATCCTGGAAAGAATCAGCTGTCCTGGGCTGTTTCACGTCTGTTCTGGTGGCCTTCTCTACGCTCCGACATCGCCGCATATGTAGCGGCATGCTCCGTTTGTGCCCAGAGTAAGTCCCCTCGGCACCTTCCGTTGGGCCTTTTGCAACCCATAGCCACCGGGGAGCGCCCATGGTCACACCTGGGGATGGATTTCATTGTGGACCTCCCTGCATCCCGAGGCCATACGGTCATTCTCATGATTGTGGATCGGTTTCCCAAAATGTGCCACTGTCTTCCTCTCAAGAAGTTACCCTCTGCACAAGAGTTGGCCACGATTTTCGCCAGGGAGGTCTTCCGGTTGCACGGTTTGCCCAAGGAGATTGTGTCGGATCGGGGGAGTCAGTTTGTGTCCAGGTTCTGGCGCGCCTTTTGCTCCCAGTTGGGGATTCATCTCTCTTTCTCCTCGGCCTACCACCCTCAGTCCAATGGGGCCGCAGAACGATCCAATCAGGCCTTGGAGCAATTCCTTCGTTGCTATGTCTCCGATCACCAAGACAATTGGGTTGACCTCCTGCCTTGGGCTGAGTTTGCCAGGAACACGGCGGTGAACTCTTCCTCTGGGACGTCTCCCTTCATGGCCAATTATGGGTTCCAACCTGCCGTGTTACCGGAGGTATTCTCTCCCCAGGATATTCCGGCTGTGGAGGATCACCTTTCCGTCCTACGTGCTTCTTGGGTACAGATCCAGAGGTCCCTTGAGGTCTCTGCGCAGCGCCAGAGACTCCAGGCTGATCGCAGACGAGCGCCCGCTCCTTCCTACCAGGTCGGAGACCGTGTATGGTTGTCCACCCGCAACCTCAACCTTCGAGTGCCCACTCCCAAGCTGGCGCCTCGCTTTGTTGGTCCCTTCCGAGTGCTTCGCAGGGTAAACCCGGTAGCCTATGCCCTTGCGCTTCCTCCTGGCATGCGGATCTCCAACGTGTTTCATGTCTCCCTGTTGAAGCCATTGGTGTGTAATCGTTTCACTTCCTCGGTTCCTCGGCCTCTTCCGGTCCAAGTGGGCAATCGTGAGGAGTATGAGGTGAGCAATATCCTGGACTCACGCCTGGTCCGCGGTCGGTTGCAGTTTTTGGTCCATTGGCGTGGTTATGGTCCAGAGGAGCGTTCCTGGGTTCCCTCCGCAGATGTCCATGCTCCTGCCTTGCTCCGAGCCTTCCACGCACGCTTCCCTCAGAAACCGTTCCTTACTCCGTGGAGGAGGGGCCCTTGAGGGGGAGGTACTGTCATGGTCTTACCTTCTTGCTGTCTCCTTCGTTTGACATGTGCTGGCGGCCATCTTGGTTTCTGGGTTTCTTGTAGCCTCCCACCCTGCGGCTTCTCCTTCCCACTGGGAGGAGCTGGATGCCTAGCTCATATATATAGGAGGTCTGTGGCTTCAGTTCCTTGCTTGGTCCTCCTGTGTGCACATGCTTCTAAGACTGCTGCTGCTTCTGGTTCCTGATCCTGGCCTCGTCTGACTACCCCGCTGGTTCCTGTTCCTGGCTTCGTCTGACTACCCTTCTGGTTCCTGACCTCTGGCTTCGCAAGACCCTGCTCCGGTTTAGCCATCCGTTTGGACTTTTGCTTACAGCTTGATTTGCAATAAAGCCTTCTTATTTCCACGTATCTCTTGTTGTACGTCTGGTTCATGGTTCCTTGACACAAATGTCGTGCCCATTCACAAGAAAGGTAGTATCGAGGAGGAATCGAGCAACTATAGACCAGTGAGTCTGACATCAATAGTAGGCAAATTAATGGAAACCCTATTAAAGGATAGGATTGTGGAACATCTAAAATCCCATGGATTGCAAGATGAAAAACAGCATGGGTTTACTTCAGGGAGATCATGTCAAACAAATCTTATAGATTTTTTTGACTGGGTGACTAAAATAATAGACGGTGGAGGTGCAGTAGACATCGCATATCTAGATTTTAGTAAGGCTTTTGACACTGTCCCACATAGAAGACTTATCAATAAACTGCAGTCATTGAGCATGGACTCCCATATTGTTGAGTGGATTAGGCAGTGGCTGAGTGACAGACAACAGAGGGTTGTAGTCAATGGAGAACATTCAAAACAAGGTCATGTTACCAGTGGGATTCCACAGGGATCTGTACTGGGACCAATTTTGTTTAATATCTTCATAAGTGATATTGCAAAAGGCCTCGATGGTAAGGTTTGTCTTTTTGCTGATGACACAAAGATATGTAACAGGGTTGATGTTCCTGGAGGGAAACGCCAAATGGAAAAGGATTTAGGAAAACTAGAAGAATGGTCAGAACTCTGGCAACTGAAATTTAATGTGGATAAGTGCAAGATAATGCACCTGGGGCGTAAAAACCCAAGGGCAGAATATAGAATATTTGACACAGTCCTGACCTCAGTATCTGAGGAAAGGGATTTAGGAGTAATTATTTCAGAAGACTTAAAGGTGGGAAGACAATGTAATAAAGCAGCACGAAATGCCAGCAGAATGCTTGGATGTATAGGGAGAGGTATAAGCAGTAGAAAGAGTGAAGTGCTTATGCCGCTGTACAGAACACTGGTGAGACCTCACTTGGAGTATTGTGCGCAGTACTGGAGGCCATATCTCCAGAAGGATATAGATACTCTAGAGAGAGTTCAGAGAAGAGCTACTAAACTGGTCCATGGATTGCAGGATAAAACTTACCAGGAAAGGTTAAAAGACCTTAATATGTATAGCTTGGAAGAAAGAAGAGACCGAGGGGATATGATAGAAACTTTTAAATACATAAAGGGAATCAACTCGGTAAAGGAGGAGAGCATATTTAAAAGAAGAAAAACTACCACAAGAGGACACAGTTTTAAATTAGAGGGGCAAAGGTTTAAAAGTAATATAAGGAAGTATTACTTTACTGAGAGAGTAGTGGATGCATGGAATAGCCTTCCTGCAGAAGTGGTAGCGGCAAATACAGTGAAGGAGTTTAAGCATGCATGGGATAGGCATAAGGCTATCCTTCATATAAGATAGGGCCAGGGACTATTCATAGGATTCAGATATATTGGGCAGACTAGATGGGCCAAATGGTTCTTATCTGCCGACACATTCTATGTTTCTATGACTAAATATAAGAGCAAGAGAGAAAAGTTAATCCCTCAAGAGATAGCAGTAAAAGACCCTATAGTAAAAGGGGTGAAATGAGCCAAATACATAGTTGTAATCAAATCAATGCATACCGCAGGACATGATGGGGGGTGAGAGGAGCAGCACAGGTCAGGATAGGAACCTCGACGCGCGGTTCGCCTCAGCTTCGTCGGGAGGTAAATAACATGTAGCCATAAGCCCCTATTTATATCTCCCACAAATGCCAGGTGCATATGATATTAGTATAAATGAAAAGCAGCTGCTGCCTAATATCGAGCGCTTCATACCTGGTGATGCACGCCGAGCCAGCAATGGAGACGCCTCACTCATCAGGAGGAGGGGTGGAACGCAAACCATGCGTTCCAGCACGCCTCCCAAGGATACGTAGCGGGGTCTCCACGTGACCGGACGCACAGTGCACCACGGCAGAGGGCTGCATCATCTGATCAGGTAACTAAGATACCCAGGTAAATAATAATATACCCGGCGCACAGACCATGTAATATGGGATCTAACATGTGGGAGATATGAACCACTCAAATATAATCTAAACAATAAATATAAATATAAACAGAGAAGTGAAGACATCCACCTAGATATTACCAGGCGGTCTCAAAATAGCATGGGATACGTCACTGAATACGATAACCAAACATTAAAAATTACATACATTACATGATTAAACCATATTGCATAGCATAATAATGTATCCTATAATACATCCTACATAATTAATAGTCATGATAAATATATAATAAATAAATAAAACAATAATATCATGTAAATAATATTATAATAGATACGTACAAGTGACAATTCATAATACTAGCACCATAACAATTAAAGTGACATAGTGCAATAACCAACAGATACTTATAATCATAGTGGTGTCAAAAAATACTGGCACCTCAACAGTTAAAGTGCCACAGTGCAACAAAAACCGAATATTTGTGAACATGTCAATGGTAACTGAACCAAAGAGCTACTAGATATAAAGTGACAAGTGCAAAAATGTGAAATGCAACATCAACACAAAACAAATACCCCATTATAATATCGCAGCAATGATTCATCTTCATGTTCTTATTCCATGCAGTCCTTCCATCTCGTAGCATACCAAAGATAGTGGTTTCATGATCATAAGGCCATACGGCTACAAAGAAAAATGTATAAAAATTAGAATCACTAAAAATCAATATAATTTTTTTTTATACATTTTTCTTTGTAGCCGTATGGCCTTATGATCATGGAACCATTATCTTTGGTATGCTACAGTCTTTGCTGTATTTCTATCTCTGGCTATTGGCTCTATTGAGTGATAGGTTTCACCCTAGAGCTCTGTTCCTATTAGGGATTTGTACACGTTTAGATGATATTTTCATATGCTACATATTGGGCCATATAATTATTGATATTACTCCTTTAATGTATGCATTCACAACTTAGTTGTGCTTGACATGTTTTACAACTTTTGGTGGGTAATAGCAGCATAGGCCAGTGGATTCTGGCATTTGCCTTTCTGCTGGTGTTCCCTGCTATTTTTATGTACATAATGATATGTTATGAATTTGTTGTAATAAAATGAACTATATTTATGATCATTCTGGCCATTTTGTCGTTGTTTGTTTGTAAACAACACTGTAGGTACATAATGCCAATTTATATGGTTTGTGTAATGAAAATCGGCCCCTGCAATTTAAGGGGACCCTCTGGTTCAAAGAAAGAAATGTACATTAACTGGAGAAGAGCAGTACACTTACATGGTGACCTCTTTTCATTTTTTTTAGCTGCAAATCTGCTGATTATTGGGCATCTTTTCTGCCATCCGATATGGCCGCCCCACTTCTCGGACTACCTGATGAGCACTGTGCATCAGTAGCCCAAGAAACTTCTGCTTGGCCAGCTCTGCTCTTTGATTTGCCTGCTCTGTTCATGTGACCAGTGCTGGCCAATGAAACGGCAGCAAGAAGTGTGCAGGGTACCAAATGTACAGTATGCATCAGATAGTCTCGGAAGTACAGCCATCTTGGATGGCAAAAGAGGAGCCCAAGAATTAGCGGATCTGCAGCTGAAAGCATGAAACTATGTAAGTGTTCTGTTCCTTTCACAGTCAATTTTTGTTTTTTTGAAGTGGATAGTCACTTTAAGGCCTCCTGCACACAAAAGTGTGCTTCCCGTTGCCGTATTGCGAACCGCATTTGCGGATCCGCAATACACGGGTGCCGTTCCGTGGGCATTCCGGATCACGGATGCGGACCAATTCACTTGAATGGGTCTGCAAATCTGGAGATGCGGAATGGTGCAGAACAGAAGCACGGAACGGACCCCTACGGAAGCACTGCGGAGTGCTTCCGTGGGGTTTCGTCCTGTACTTCCATTCCGCAAAAAGATAGAACATGTCCTATCTTTTTGTGGAACGGCCGGATCGCGGACCCATTAAAGTGAATAGGTCCGTGATCCGCTGCAGCTGCCCCACGGACTGTGTTTGTGCATTGTGGCCCGCATTTTGTGTGCAGGGGGCCTAAGACAAATGTACAATGTCACAAGCAATCTCTGCACTGATGTAAAGGTGTACAGTGCTGCCCATAATTATTCATACCCCAGGCAAATTTTGACTTAAAGTTACTTTTATTCAACCAGCAAGTAATTTGTTTTACGGGAAATAACATAGGTGTCTCCCAAAAGATATTAAGACGATGTACAAGAGGCATTATTGTGGGAAAAAAACATTTCTCAGCTTTTATTTACATTTGAGCAAAAAGTGTCCAGTCCAAAATTATTCATACCCATCTCAATAATCAATAGAAAAGCCTTTATTGGCTATTACAGCAATCAAACGCTTCCTATAATTGCAGTCCAGCTTTTTGCAGGTCTCCACAGGTATTTTTGCCCATTCATCTTTAGCAATGAGCTCCAAATCTTTCAGGTTGGAGGGTCTTCTTGCCATCACCCTGATCTTTAGCTCCCTCCACAGATTCTCAATTGGATTCAACTCTGGACTCTGGCTGGGCCACTCCAAAACGTTAATGTTGTTGTCTGCTAACCATTTCTTCACCACTTTTGCTGTGTGTTTTGGGTCATTGTCATTCTGAAAGGTCCACTAGTGCCCAAGG
Source organism: Bufo gargarizans (assembly GCF_014858855.1). NCBI lineage: Eukaryota > Metazoa > Chordata > Amphibia > Anura > Bufonidae > Bufo > Bufo gargarizans. The sequence continues at coordinate 42,201,226 of NC_058087.1, read as the reverse complement.
CCAAGTTTCTCTGCAGACAGCCTGATCTTGTCGTTGAGAATCCTCATGTATTGCCCTTTTTTCATGGTGCCGTTTCCTGTGATTAGGTTCCCTGGTCCATTGGCTGAAAAACACCCCCAAAGCATTAGGTTCCCACCACCATGTTTGACAGTGGGGATGGTGTTCTTTGGGTTAAAGGCTTCTCCTTTTGTACGCAAATGAAGGAAACATCATTGTGACCAAACAATTACATTTTTGTTTCATCTGACCATAACACAGAAGACCAGAAGTCTTCTTTGTCCAGATGAGCTTTTGCGAAGGCCAAGCGAGCTTTTGTGTGCCTTATCTAGAGAAGTGGAACCCAGCAGTGTGCAGTGTCCGTTGGATTGACTGCCTTGAGACATTGCCACCAGCAGAGCCCAGATTCACCAGGATGGCCTTGGTAGTGATCCTTGGATTCTTTCTCACCTCTCTAACTATCCTCCTGGCCAGCACAGGTGTCACTTTTGGCTTCCGACCACGTCCTCTGAGATTTTCCACAGTGCGGAACATCTTGTATTTTTTGCTCAAATGTAAATAAAAGCTGAGAAATCATTTTTCCCCACAATAATGCCTCTTGTACATCGTCTTATTATCTTTTGGGAGACACCTATGTCATTTCCCGTCAAAAAATTACTTGCTGGTTGAATAAAAGTAACTTTAAGTCAAAATTTGCCAGGGGTATGAATAATTATGGGCAGCACTGTATATGTAACTGATAACATATAGAAAACCAGGTCAGTGCTAGGTGTGAGGACTTATGCACACGGCCATATGAACAATGCAAACTGCACCAATAAAGTGTAATACCAGAGAATTACTCTAGCAGCATATTACAGCTATGTTGTTAGGCTGGTGACCCGAGTCCACCGCTATCCTGCTTTCCCAGGCAGATGCAGGCGTTGCACCACTCTCCCTTCTGTTCAGCACTGCTAGAGGTAATCCTTTCCCCTTATTTTCTGTCCAGCTGCTGGCTAAGGTGCTGGTCATCCTTCCTATTTAAAGGGAATCTGTCACCTGGTTTGACCATATTAAGCTCTCACCGTTGCCATGTTTAATAAAATACCTTATCTCCTGCAGTGGTCATCTTTCTTATATTCATGCTTTCATTTTGCTAAAAAAGCGATTTTGTTATTATGCAAATGAACCCTGAAGGTGCCCAGAGGGGCGTTATTCTTCACCCTCTGAGCCCAGTAACGCCCCCCTGCAGTGCCTAGACCACCTTAGTTTAGAGCCCAAGCCTCCTCGTTATGTATTATCGTCCCACAGCCTAGTTTAACAGCGCCGCCCCCTCTGCTACGTCAGCTAATTCATTCAAGCTACGCACCTGGAATCTTCAATTCGTCCGTCTGAAATCTCGCGCAGGAGCAGTACCGCCTACTGCCTGTGCGGTCCAACCTCTCCTGAGGGCCCTCAGGAGTGGTTGGATCGAACAGGCGCAGGCAGTAGGCGGTACTGCACCTGCGCGAGATTTCAGACGGACAAATTGAAGGGGGGGGGGCGTTACTGGGCTCACAGGGTGATGAATAAGCCCCTCTGGGCACCTTCAGGGTTAATTTGCATAATACAAAGCATGAATATAAGAAAGAAAACCACTGCAGGAAATAAGGTATTTTATTAAACATGGCAACGTCGAGAGCTTAATATGGTCAAACCAGGTGACAGATTCCCTTTAACTGGGCTGGTTGTTCCACCTTCTTTGCTAGCCCTAGTGGAGGGGCCCATCAGAGGACATGAGCTGGAGGACTCATCCTAGAGTTATAGTGATTGAGTACATGTCTTCATATAATTGTATAATAAATTCTGCTGTTAACATACAGGGTATACAGGCAGAACATACAGGTTAATTGTGAATTAAGACTCATTGACAGATCTGTTGAGCAGCAGATACCACTGGCACGCCACAGATACCACCTGTGCATGACGGATCCCACAACATTCAGTCCATGGGTTCTAACAAAGTCTTTGATTTTACTGCCGAGAAGAAGAATGATGCATGCAGAGCTATAATTCCCATATCAGATGGGATTTGGGACAGAGCCTAAGGCCTCTGTCACACGAGCGTGACAGATTAGGTTCGGATGTGTTCAGGGTGCGTTCAGTAAAACTCACACCATTTTGCAAGCAAGTTTTGTCTGCGATTGCGTTCAGTTGTTCAGTTTTTTCCGCATGAGTGCAATGCGGTTTGATGCGGTTTGGTGTGGGTGCTATGCGTTCATGTCATGCACTGCACCCGGGCGGAAAACTTGCTCATGTGAAAGGGGCCTAACTTAACTAAGCCAGAAGCAATCTATTCTGGTGTCACTTTCGAATGAAGTTGTCTGCTCTTTGACGCCATGGACCTTCTTGTGGTTAGGTCTTAAAGGGGTTATCCCTTCTTAGACAATGGGGGCATATCGCTAGGATATGCCCCCATTGTCTGATAGGCGCGGGTCCCACCTCTGGGACCCGCATCTACAAGGAGAACGGAGCCGAGGAGAGTTGTGGCTGGAGGATCCCGGGTTTTCCGGGGTCTGTCCACCACCAGGCGCAGCTTCCCGCCTCTCCCATTTAAGTGAATAGGAGCGCACCGCGCATGCGCATCCACTGCTACCATTCATTTCTATGGGGCCGACAGAAATAGCCAAGCCAGCGCTCGGCTATTTTCGGCAGCTCCATAGAGATGAATGGAGGGCAGCTGCGCATGCGCAGTGCGCCCTCCTCAACTTTCTCCGCTCCGTTCTCCTTGTAGGTGCGGGTCTCAGAGGTGGGACCCGCACCTATCAGACAATGGGGGCATATCCTAGCGATATGCCCCCATTGTCTAAGATGGGATAACCCCTTTAAGCTTTCTTTAATACTTTGATAGGTCAACTGTGCCAATGCTTCCTTCAGCTATAAATTAGTGTACTGCCAACTGTACTCATCATTTTCTTTTATGACAATGTATCAAATGATTTTGAACAATTTTATATTATTAAATCTTTTAATGATGTTCACATGTTGAGATTTTTTAAAACTCCAACAGACGTCTCGACGTTGAGAACAAGGAACAGCAGCTCATTTTTCTCAAGATTAGTTGAAGTCATAAAAGCTGGAACCATACAAATCACATTCCTATTAGATGATCTAACTGAGGTATTTTTGGGCATTTTTCAGCACTTTTATGAGAGCTGTCTCCTATCAACCAGGCCTGAGATTTCAGTTAGTATTGTAGGCTTTATACTGTGCAATTATGAGATTTGAATTTTGGATTGTTTTTTTTTTGGATTTACTCATTCGCCTGCTGTTCCTGTTGATATTAACTCTCTGGTAACTGACCTGGCTCTCCTCTGGATTACCCATTTGTGCTCTGCATTTACTGTGTATGTCTTTTCCTGGTTTTGACCCTACTTGTTTTGTACCTCCCTGGTCATCCTGGAAGGTCTTCTATTTGTGTGCTTTCACCAGCATTCTGTTATCAGCTCCGCAGACATATCCTGGATCCCTAGTAGCCAAGTCCATCTTGCCTTATAGCAGGTTCTGGTAAATACCTAAGGAAAGCCTTAGTCTCATACTACCGGGAGGACTTTCAGAAGGCTGGTAGCTGTTTTTAGGTTCAATCACTGTGGTTCGAATGGCGACTCTAGGATGTCCTAGCACCCTAAAGGAATATCTATATTATTCCCCTCCTTGAAGAACACGGTTGGTGGATACAAATTTGATTACCATTGAGAATCACTTTATTTTTACTGACAATTCCATAATGTCTTATTTTTTTACATTTACTTTGTGTTAATCTTTTTGGAAGAAACTCAGAAGACATTCTTAGTCTTGATATACTGTAAATAAAAGCTGGGTCTATCACTTCTGTACAGGAATGTAATATAGTGACACACAGATAACCTGTATCTTGGCATTCACTGCAGTTTTACATGCAGTCCTAGCACACATATCATTTCAAGGATAAGACCATTATCAAGCGTAGAAGCAATATTTTTTATTCTAACCTGAGAGATTGTGTAGCCATGATAAATGTGAAAATGTACAGTAGTTCAAAGCCTTGACTGCAGCTATAGCTACCAATGCAGCCGCTATAGGGCCCAGCCAGAAATGGTTTGTAACTTTATTAAAAATAAACTTCTCCAGACTAGTGCATAAATACTGAGATTAAAAAGAATTTTAATATCAGTAGTTGTGAGTAACAGCTGTAATGTTCTCCTGGTTGGATGCTAAAGCGGTCACTTAGAGCAGAGGGGAGAGGCTTTGAAGCAGCTCAATGTAGAGCGCACTTCATAATGACGCTCCACCCTGGGCACTTGGAGGAACAGAATTCAGCAGAATAAAACTTCTTATTCACACTACTACTGAAAATGAAAGCTCTACAAGGTATGTTTGCATTGCACTCAACAGCCCCTGCCTGGTGCTGTCAGCAGTTTTAGTCAATCTTTCTATTCTGTGTATTTTTCCTTCAAATACAATAAAAAAATGGACGCATCCATGGATTATAACTTGTAAATTATAATCATTATTAGTGATGAGCGGCAGGGGTCATATTCAAATTTGTGATATTTTCGCGAATATTTTGCACAATATTCGTTTAATATTCACGAATTCGAATATTCATATATATTCTACAACCTTTTTTTTTTTACTCACGGCAAGGTAATGCAAATATTACGCAATCAATACAGGCGTGGGTTAAAAACTAATATATAGCACTATAGAATATAGTGCTATATATTAGTTTTTAGAATATTTGTCATTTTTTCCATCTGAACACGATTCCTCCCTGCTTCTTGGTTGTGGGCCAATGAGTCATTGGCCCACAAGCAACTTAAGCAGGGAGGAATCATGACTTCAGATGGAAAAAAATTACGAATATTCTAAAAAACAAATCTATAGCACTATATTCAATATAGTTCTATATATTTGTATTTTAGAATATTCATCATTTTTTTCCATCTGAAGTCATGATTCCTCCCTGCTTAAGTTGCTTGTGGGCCAATGACTCATTGGCCCACAACCAAGAAGCAGGGAGGAATCGTGTTCAGATGGAAAAAATGACAAATATTCGATATAACGAATATATAGCACTATATTCTAAATATTCGTAAATTCTCGAAGTGGCGATATTAGAGGTAAAAATTTGCTTTTCGAATATTCATGCTATTCAACACTAATCATTATAATTATTTATTTTCTCTTTGTCAATATGAAATTATGGCATATGGTACAATATCAATTCGCCATTTTTACCTTTACATTTACAGATTACGGGGGAAATTTCTCATGAGAAGGTTTTTTAAAGTCAGTTTTGCAGGAATCTGCGTTGCTGTAATTTACACCAAATTTATCAAATATTGTATGATGTCTAACACTTGTGCCCCCACTTTGGTTACTCCACTTCCTTTGCCACCTCTTTACTGAAGCAAGGCTACTTTCACATTGGCGGCACAGCTCACTGGCAGGCTGTGTCGGCACAAAACAGCCTGCCAGAGTTCTCCAGATCAAGCATTTGCCAGATGTTACCAGAATGCCTGTCGGCCCCATTGACTATAATGGAGTCTGTTGGAGAATCTGTTGCTAACTGGCAACCAGGGGTAAAGCTAAAGGCTCTTGGGCCCTAGTGCAAGAGTTCTGCTTGGGCCCCCTTCCCTCAGTGCTTTGTGGCCAGGGGCAGGGAAGCACATAGACTTCGTGCTCCCTGGGACAAAAATTGAAACGCCCCTCCCCCCCTTCCATGCCAAATTCTTGACCTAACCCCTTCCCTCCAGCCAGAGGTGTAACTTGACCATCAAGCACTTTCTACAGTATAATACTGGTGTCTTTTTATGTGGCACAAGGGTCTCTGGGCCCCCTCAGGCTCCTAAGCCTGGTAGCAACTACTACCTGTGCACCCCCTATAGCTACGCCCCTGCCTGGATTCGCCCAGACAAGAAACTCTCCAGGCAACATTTTTTGTCCAGCCAATTCCCGTTATTCTGTGACAGCCTAACGGTAAGACGTGGCACCAATGTAAACCAAAAATTTTTGCAACTTTTTAATAAGTCTCAGTTGATTAAACTAACCGTGCCCACTTTCCCACCCACTTTTTTAGAATTGGAGTGTGAAAATTTTGTTCAAATAAGCCCAAAAAGTGGCAAAGACCTATTTTGCAACTTTTTGAAACCAAAATTCTGGAGTCGTAACTTGATAGATTTCCTTCTAAGTTTATTTTATGGTTACAGATTTTGTCCAACATAGGTTAATATGCAATATAGCGCTTTTAGAGATTCCCAATTACATGTTTGGTTCTATTCTTTCCACTGGAAATTAGTCATCCATTGAAAGTGACAATGACGCTGGGACATTTATGTGCAAAACAGAATAATCAAACAAATTATACTGGTGGACCCTTCTCCTTCTGATGGATAAATATTCTTGCGTTTCAAACAATTTACGTCTCTGTGTAATTGCTTGTAAATGTCAAATGTCCCCTGTAATAGAAGCTCTGGACGAATACTTCACGATGAGTCTGTGGATGGTGGCTGAATAGTTTCTGTTTTATTATTTCTAGGAGATGAAGAACGATTAAAAGCCAGCAGTTCTGTCAGCCTCAATATGGCTGAGATAAGGTCTTTCATCGCCAAGTCAGAGATTGCATTAACAGCAGTGATACCGGCAGCACTCGTGAAGAGCACCAACGGCAGTGCGATCATCGCTTCTGAATCAGAAGAAGAGAAAGCCAAGAAGTTATTGTACTGTTCACTATGCAAAGTAGCAGTCAACTCGTTGTCACAGTTAGAGGCACACAACACAGGTACTGTATGCTACATATTTTCCTGCTGTTTAGTTGCCAATAAAGCCCCATGGTGCCACCAGGGGGATCTTACTGTACTTCCATTAGATATAACGGTAGCTTTATAAACCTGTGTACTGAGCACCCCCTAGTGGCAGCTGTACTGGAAGATGATTTAGAAAGTTATATCAGGAGATGGGTAACTCTAACCTTTCAAAAATGTATAATGAAATTAGTTAGTGACACTTCAACCCATTTACCACCCTAAATGACCATGGATGTTTCCATTAACCCCTGTACTGCCATGGACACGTCACACATGGAAGAGAGCTTTGGATTGCATTGCAAAGAGGATGAAAGCCAAAGCCCTTTTGCTACATGTTCTATGAGATGTCAATACAACATAGTAAAGGAAGCAGGAGGCTCTATGAGGCAAACATGTGTGTCAACATGCCGGCAGAATTAAGGAAACTGCACAACCTCTGTCTATTCCTGACTTTGAATGGATCTCTGAGAGTCCAGGTATTTTGGTACTAGAGGTAAATTAAAAAAAATATGTTCTTTTGGATGATAAAGGGGGATGTTATTTTTTTATGCTTGGAAAACCCCTTTAAGTAATTGAAAGTGATTATACCTTATATGTAATGGTATAGAATTCTTAGCTTTAAAATGTTGATGGTGATTGAGTAACCTACTTCACATAATATCTGAAAGTCATTGAGAAGACCTCTACTTTCATTTCTTAAGGTTCTAAACACAAGACAATGCTCGAGGCCCGGAATGGTGCAGGTCCAATTAAATCCTATCCCAGGTCTGGATCCCGACTAAAAATTCTAAATGGCAGCAAAGGTTCAGGACTGCAAAACAAAACCTTTCATTGTGAAATCTGCGATGTCCATGTAAACTCAGAAATCCAGCTTAAACAGGTAATGTGACTAAACATTTTAACCATAACCAATAAGTTCATGCAGGCAGTTCACTATTTCTTTTTACCCTCTTTTTTATTGTATTTTCCACTGTTGACATAATACACATTAGATGGTGGATCCTGTAGAGGCTAGATCACTATGATAACGTAACTGAAGTCCATGAGCTTTGACCACCAAACATTTAGAGAAGGAAGAGGTACTCTTTCACGTGGACTGATACCTTTAGATAACTGTGGGTCGACCACTTGGTCAGCCCACAGCTATTCTTCTCAACCCCCCATACACATGCTCAATGTATGTATTCTTAATGGGAAGAGTGGAATAATCGTCTGTCCGACCTGTCTTGCTGTGGCTTATCTCCTGTCGTAATAAGGTAAACAGCATGTTGAAATCCAAAATACCCAATCTTTCTTTCACCTGATATCTGTCATCAGGTAAGAGTCAGGACACCCCAATACACTTTAGATGGTTAGCGGTCCCACCTGTCAACAGGTTTGACGCCGCATTCTATGCAAAGGGACCATTCGGATCAATACCGTATTTTTCGCCCTATAAGACGCACTGGCACATAAGACGCACCTAGGTTTTTAAGGAGGAAAGTAAGAAAAAAAATATTTTGAACCAAAAGGTGTGCTTTTGTTGGGTTTTGAACTAATGGTGGTCTGTGGATGACACTATTATGGGGGATCTGTGGATGACACTGTTATGGGGGTCTGTGGATGGCGCACTGTTATGGGGGATCTGTGGGTGACACTGTTATGGGGGATCTGTGGGTGACACTGTTATGGGGGATCTGTGGGTGACACTGTTATGGGGGATCTGTGGGTGACACTTATTGTGGTCTCTGGATTGCACTGTTATGGGGACCTGTGGATGACACTGTTATGGGGGGATCTGTGGATGACACATATATAGCATCTTATGCTATGTGTCATCCACAGATCCCCTCCATAACAGTGTCCCTCTAGTGTGAATGACCCCCCAATACAGGGGGTGGGGGTCGCATCTGCTTTTATAATGACAGCGGGGCTCGTGCAGTGACTGTATTCTACTACACGGGCCCCGCTCACTGTATATAATCGTATCTGTAATTGTTATGTACAGACGTGGACAAAATTGTTGGTACCCTTTGGTCAATGAAAGAAAAAGTCACAATGGTCACAGAAATAACTTTAATCTGACAAAAGTAATAATAAATTAAAATTCTATAAATGTTAACCAATGAAAGTCAGACATTGTTTTTCAACCATGCTTCAACAGAATTATGTAAAAAAATAAACTCATGAAACAGGCATGGACAAAAATGATGGTACCCCTAACTTAATATTTTGTTGCGCAACCTTTTGAGGCAATCACTGCAATCAAACGCTTCCTGTAACTGTCAATGAGACATCTGCACCTCTCAGCAGGTATTTTGGCCCACTCCTCATGAGCAAACTGCTCCAGTTGTGTCCGGTTTGAAGGGTGCCTTTTCCAGACTGCATGTTTCAGCTCCTTCCAAAGATGCTCAATAGGATTGAGGTCAGGGCTCATAGAAGGCCACTTTAGAATAGTCCAATTTTTTCCTCTTAGCCATTCTTGGGTGTTTTTAGCGGTGTGTTTTGGGTCATTGTCCTGTTGCAAGACCCATGACCTGCGACTGAGACCAAGCTTTCTGACACTGGCTAGTACATTTCTCTCTAGAATTCCTTGATAGTCTTGAGATTTCATTGTACCCTGCACAGATTCAAGACACCCTGTGCCAGACGCAGCAAAGCAGCCCCAGAACATAACAGAGCCTCCTCCATGTTTCACAGTAGGGACAGTGTTCTTTTCTTGATATGCTTCATTTTTTCGTCTGTGAACATACAGCTGATGTGCCTTGGCAAAAACTTCGATTTTTGTCTCATCTGTCCACAGGACATTCTCCCAGAAGCTTTGTGGCTTGTCAACATGTAGTTTGGCATATTCCAGTCTTGCTTTTTTATGATTCGTTTTCAACAATGGTGTCCTCCTTGGTCGTCTCCCATGTAGTCCACTTTGGCTCAAACAACGACGGATGGTGCGATCTGACACTGATGTTCCTTGAGCATGAAGTTCACCTTGAATCTCTTTAGAAGTCTTTCTAGGCTCTTTTGTTACCATTCGGATTATCCGTCTCTTAGATTTGTCATCAATTTTCCTCCTGCGGCCACGTCCAGGGAGGTTGGCTACAGTCCCATGGATCTTAAACTTATGAATAATATGTGCAACTGTACTCACAGGAACATCTAGTTGCTTGGAGATGGTCTTATAGCCTTTACCTTTAACATGCTTGTCTATAATTTTCTTTCTGATCTCTTGAGACAGCTCTTTCCTTTGCTTCCTCTGGTCCATGTCGAGTGTGGTACACACCATATCACCAAACAACACAGTGATTACCTGGAGCCATATATATAGGCCCAATGGCTGATTACAAGGTTGTAGACACCTGTGATGCTAATTAGTGGACACACCTTGAATTAACATGTCCCTTTGGTCACATTATGTTCTGTGTTTTCTAGGGGTACCATCATTTTTGTCCATGCCTGTTTCATGAGTTTATTTTTTTACATAATTCTGTTGAAGCATGGTTGAAAAACAATGTCTGACTTTCATTGGTTAACATTTATAGAATTTTAATTTATTATTACTTTTGTCAGATTAAAGTTATTTCTGTGACCATTGTGACTTTTTCTTTCATTGACCAAAGGGTACCAACAATTTTGTCCACGTCTGTATATAATCGGGTAATCAGCGCCTGTATACTTACAAGCACTCGGTAGCAGAGCGGAGGGAGGAGGCAGGCCGGGAGGACGGGCGCTGGCAGCGTGAGTCACTACGTCATGCGCCCACGCCGCCTGCTTCATTCATAAAGTGGGCGGCGCAGGCACGTGACGTATTGACTCACGCTGCCAGCGCCCGTCCTCCCGGCCTGCCTCCTCCCCCCTCTCTGCTACCGAGTGCTTGTAAGTATACAGGCGCTGATTACCCGATTATATACATAACAATTAACAATTACAGATACGATTATATACAGTGAGCGGGGTCCGTGTAGTAGAATACAGTCACTGCACGGGCCCCGCTGTCATTATAAAAGCAGATGCCGGCCCCCAGCCCCTCCTCCCTCTCAGCTGATACACCCGCCGTGCGGCATCGCGTATCATTGAAAATTCTGCAAAATGCAGCATTCGCCCCATAAGACGTACTGCTATTTCCCCCCCAAGCTATTTCCCCCCCCTGCTCAATAGTTTGGGAAATCAGTATAAGCTGGCAGACTCTGATATTGTTTACTCATACATATCTATAAAGAAAAAAATGTGGGGGTTCAGTCAGCACAACCCTATGCAGGTGCTCTTTGCTATGGCAAAATACACATACAAACGCAAAAAACACAAATGTAATCGCACTCTGCAAACCAGCACTCTGCCCTGCCTTTATGCTGGATGTTGAATGAGGCATTGGTGTACATTTTGGCCAAAGCGTAATAAGCCACTCACCACGTCAAGGTCGCCTCCATGAGTGGTCCCTAACACTAGTTCCTACCTGTTATGGGCCATGACAGCCACACAAAGTCCAGGGAGTGCAGGTACAGGATGCACGCCAAGCAGCATTCGCCCCATAAGACGCACTGCTATTTCCCCCCCACTTTTGGGGGGAAAAAGTGTGTTTTATAGGGCGAAAATGTATTTGGGTGCTCAATAGTTTGGGAAATCAGTATAAGCTGGCAGACACTGATATTGTTTACTCATACATATCTATGGTATGCTAAAACATAGAATTGGGTACATTTGCCCTCTAGTATACATTGATTCTAACAAAACTGGGTTGTCTTTTATCATTTCAGCACATCTCCAGCAGAAGACATAAGGACAGAGTAGCAGGAAAGCCAATGAAGCCTAAATATAGTCCATACAACAAACTTCAGCGCAGCCCTAGTATTTTAGCGGTGAGTAAATTTAATCATATAAACAACCAGATAGCTTCAATAGCAAAGAATAACATCTCAGCATTTGACGTGAGCAGCATAAAATCATAGAAAGTTTGATTTAATACAGACATTTAACTCATATTGTTATTTTTTTCCCATCAATTATTCATGTATAATCAATTTCATGACATTCGTTTATACTTGCTTAAAGGTTATACACTTGCAAAAAATATATATATTGCCCTAATCCATCTGAAATGAGAAAGCAAAAAGGCAACTCAAAAACTAATCTTCCCATTTTGCGCCGTTTATACAGATCTAGGCATCTCCATGGTAACCGACTACAAATAAACTGTGCAGTTTGATTTTGCAGTCATGCTGTCTTCCATCTTTACCCTACTACTTGCTAGCTTTCATTCTGTAGGTTATCAAAAGGTTGGGGTCAGATGAAAGAGAGTATGACTTCAGGATCAGACTTCACAGGGTTTATTTGTAGTCTGTTACCATGGAGACACATGGATTTGTATAGCCAACTAGCACATTATGGTGATCCTCCATGAAAAAATTAAAATGCTACTTTTGCCTGGAGAGACAGAACCCCCACTGCCCCAGACGCTATATTTATTTATATAGGATAAGCAGCTCGTGACTGAAGTCATGTTGTTTTGGAAAGCTGACCATCTCGTGACGCATATATCATGACATGTCCAGCCAAAAAGAATGGTAAGAAAGGATATAGAGTTATTTTCTGTACAGAACACTGGGCACCTGTGCAGCCATATAGAAGGAGCTGACTGTATGATGACCTCCATTGATCTGATGAATGGCAGGGTCCATATAAGCAGAACTTTGGTGGTGGGGCACCTTTCCTCTGAGCAAAAGTAGCATTTTTTCATCATTTTTTCCAGAAGGGTTACTTATGATATAAATTTAGTTTGGCCAAGTTTAATAAGCAAAACCACAAGTGGAACCTAAACAGAAGAGGACTATTGAGGAGGGACCTCTCATTTGTGGTGGAGGGCACACAGAAAACCGTACGATAACTGCAGTGCTGGATCATACTATGTATTTACATTTCTTTCAAAAACATCTTGGAGGTAAAATTAAAAGTGAAAAGAACTGTTTAATGTATTTCTTCTGATTTTATATGGCAGCAGCAGCTGGAGACATGCACTAAGATGGGTGAAGGCAATTACTGTTGTACTTTTCTTTACATACCGCCGCTTTTATTACACAGTACATTGTACTGTGTGGAACATATAACATAAGGTGCACTTGCTTCAATTGAAAGTACATTAACTAATGCATTTCATACTGGCATGCAATTTGTGTTAAATGCACTCTCCACAGACTTTCCTCTGCATTTGAGAAAATGTAGAAAACTTTCAATATTGTGTAGCCTCGGCGGTAGAATCTGTAATGGCTTTGACTGTGGATAGCCACTCCTTTGTGCTCTCTGCAGGGGTCAAGTGCACCAATCAGCAACCTGCTGAACCAGACTCCGCACTAAAAGAAAATGAAAAAAGATGCAATCAGCCTTGTAATATAGGAGGACATACTGAAAGAGGTTCTGCAATTTAGAAATAAAGTGGAGGTCTTTAGAAAGGCTGAAACACTGTACTTTACGTGCTAACAGCACTATCATTTTAAATGAACATTCTCGTACAACATGGCAGTTCATTGCTCGACAAGGGAGAGTATATTGCTGTGATACTGTGCTTTGCATCCTACGCATGCTTTCCATTTTTATGCTCCGCTCACATTAAAACTTTTTTCTAGCATCTAAAAATGTCAAGGTTTTTAAGGACTTTATGAGTACTGATGAGCGGCCGGGGCAATATTCGAATTCGCGATATTTCATGAATATTTGGGCGAATATTCATCATATATTCGCGATTCGGGATTATTTTCTTGATTGTGAAAATCGGCAATGTAATATGCGCTTATTGCGCGCGCAATACAGGCGTGGGTCACTGTTGCTACATTTTTCAAGCTGCCAGAAGTTTCCTGAGACTGGAGAAAATGGTTGGCACGGCAGAATATTACAATAGCTTTATATGCAGATAGAGTGCTCCAATATATTTGCGATTGCACAAATTGGCAATTAATGATGCGCAAATTTTTGCACAATATGTGCAACTTAACATTTTAGCAGGTCTGACTGCATATTACTGATGGGTGCACTTAGTATTGTTGTGAACTTCTGACATCACAGCACTATGTATGTATGGACAGCAGAACCTATCACACTACCTAACACCCTGCACTGGAACCAGCTACACTATATCAGGATATAACCTACACTGATCTCCCACTAACTATCTGTATTATATATATGAGCTAACTAACTATCTAATGTAATTGAATAAGGATCCAGATGAAAGCACAGAGCACAGCAATGTCACTGCTGTCTCTCTCAGATCTGCAAAATACTGCATACAGGGGCTGCTGGGGAGGTTCTTATATAGTAAGGGGTAGGCAACTTTCCTATTGGTTGCTAGGGATGTTGCTAAGCTCTGACAAATATATTTCAGCCTTCTCATTGGCCCACAAGCAAGAAGGGAGGTTACTGATGAAAAAAAATCTAGAATATTCGTGAATGCAAATATATAGCACTATATTCAAAATCTTCGCGAATTCTCAAAGTGACCCATGCTCAGGAACCTCGGATCCCTAACTCACCCTCCGACCGGTCCCTGGACTAGGAGTCAGGGTAAGACGGCCTGTTCCTTCTGGACATGGAGGAACAGGGGTCTCACTGGCCAAGCTGCAGGGAAAAGGGGGAACACTAACAGTCTTACGGATATGGCAGGTGAACCGAACTAGTTCCACCTACCTGCCACAGCCTTGCTGACTGGATCCCTGTGCTGGCAAGCTGATGTCCACACAACCTGAGATGAACCCAGCAACCACACATCCACGCACAGGTACCCAGATCCATAAGCTGCAATAAAGAAGCATAAAGACAAACACATCTTCTAAACACCAAACAACATTATTTTTATGACCAGAAGGGTGGCCCCCACTGGCAGTTGGTATATAACCAGGAGGATGTCTCCAGCAAGCATGGCTGAAGCACCCTCTCTGACTACTGCCTTCAACAGAGGCTTTATAGGGCCAAGAAGCCACACCCAACAGTCAGACACACCCAGTGACTCACACACATACAGGGAAGGGAGTTAACCCTTCCAGCACCAGGGAAGGGAAACACAAACTTAAAGGGGAAGTGTCCAAGCCAAGAACACACTGTGGCTGTTGCCGCAGGCAATGACATGGGTGGCAACCATGTCCTGGGAGTCAGCTCGAAGGCCGGGACACTGCCACCACATGTACACAATACAACCAAACGTTGCCACGGGCAACCACAGTGAAGGGAAGATGTCGGTGCACACCAAACATAAAAAACAGAGTGCACAAAGACATACAAAAGTGCATACATACACGCACACAAACTCCAAGGCAACCGCACACATATCCGTTGTCCGCGGCAACCGCACTTGAGGCAAACAACAAAATGTCTCCAGCTGCGGTTGGCACAACAACCCAAACCGCGGGCAACTGTATGCGGCTCCCAAGGAGTCACAGCCATAAACATGGTCGTGACAGTGGGTCATCTTGACCATAAGTTCCAGGAAGAGAGGTTAAACTGCCCCTAGCCTCAAACACTGATTACTAAAAAAGGTTGCCACTTTTACCCACGGTCTACTGTAACTGCCTTGGTCTAACGATCAGCAGCACTTGAAAGACTCTAACACTACACAGACTCTGGAGATTCAGACCTTGGGAAATAGAGGCCATAGTGTGGAAACCAGCATCTACTAGGACAAGCAGATGGGGCCCATTGGGACTTCCATAGCACTGGAACCAAATTCTGTATGCGGACCTGGACATAAGTATACAATTCCAAAAGATCTTGCTTTATCGTGTTTGATGACCTGAGCAATGAAAAGCCTAGAAAGTGCCACTTCTACTAATAATTAGTGGTTATAAATAAATATTCTGTTCAAATTACAAAAAAGTGAGATTGGCACTACTCCAGGCTAACCTTATACCTTATAGGAATCCTATAGAGTCAAAGTGACAGGGATGGACTGGGAACTTAAAGGGGTTATCCAGCCTTTACTAACTAATGTCCTCCCAGTGCAGGCAATTGTGAATCGAGCTGCCCATGTCCTAAGGCAGGCAACCGCAAAGATGTCAAAGCACAGCCTGAGACCTGGTACAGACTGTCACGATGATGTCACTGCCTCTGACATACTACTGTCTCCTAGGGGTTATCCAGTCCTATAAAAAGCCTCCCAATATGCCAGGTTCCCCACACTGAATATACTTACCTGGCTCCCTGCTCCCTGCGCTGCTCCTGGTCCCCTCACCGCCGCTGCTGCTTCTTCCTGTGTGCGGGGAAAACATCCAGTGTCGGGGGGGAGCAGTCAATAGCAAGCAGTGACGGAGACGATCCCTCCCTAGCATCGCGGGTGACGCTAGGGAGGCTTGTCCCCGTCCCTGTTTTATTAGAGTAAGGGTCAGAGGTGTTAGAGCTACCATTATACCTAGAATGTGTTTTATGTAAATTCTGTTCCAATGTGTTTTTCCTCCTTCTTTACTTTTTAACTGAAAGAAGAAAATGTGATAACGTATGTCACCATTCTTAGACGTCTCACTTGTCATTATTAGTTGTGATTTAAAGAGTGTATCCCATGAACAAAGATAAAAAAAATGGAAACATCATATATACATGTATAAAACTAGAAGAAGTAGGGGTAGTAGACATGGCTGCAGCCTGAGAGAGCAATGCACTGCTTTTTGAGTGCATTTTTCATGGTCTGCAATTGTGATAACGAAGACACATATGGAAGTTATGTTAAGTTTGGCTGGTTCTTTTTTTTATGTTTGGATTCTGGTTTTAGTTCCTCTTTAAAAAGTGAAGGTAAAATATATCAATAAATGTGAATTTCTGTTTAACTCATGCAACATTTCCTTTTTTTTTTAGGCTAAACTGGCATTCCAGAAAGACATGATCAAGCCTTTAACACCAACCTTCTTGTCTTCACCTCTTGCAGCAGCTATGACTTCAACCCTCTCATTACCACCGAGGCCCCACAATTCTTTGTTTCAGGGGTCTGCATTAGCCCCTACCTTTCTAAGACCAGCACACGCCTCCATTCGAGCAACTACAGCCTCCATTCTGTTTGCACCATATTAAGAGTATCGTGGCAGTAGTAGCTTAGAACAAAGGACTAGAACCTACAGCTCCATTACAGACTCCTTGCACTGTCGTTGCTTCTCTTAAAGGGCCGTCTAAATATCAGAGAGCACATGTGCTCAGCCATTCTTTGCCATGATGAAAAGCTTAGTACATAATTATGGAAATACTTGCAGTCTGCCTTCTGAAAAGCAAGCTCTTTCTAAGCTCATGTTGGATTGATTTTGCAACTTTGTGATTTTTTTTGTATCATCAGCGAATGCAGTTGTTGTTTTTTTGTTTTTTCCTGGCAGACTTGAAAAAGGGGGTCTTCCTAGTCCTTTGATGTAAATACATGTTTGGAATCCAAATGTCCATCTTGAAGTGTGGAATCTATAGACTTAAAAAAAAGTGCTTTATTGTGGATAACACCAAATCAATGGCTAACATAAAGTATTATTCTATGTGATCAACTTGTAAAGTTTACAGGGAACGTGTAGTATTGTTCTAGACCCAAATGTTGTTGTGTCTTGTATAGTTCTAGACTCTAAATGCTGTGTTACAAATGGAAGGCAACTCAGCTTTGATGCAATTTTATTTTTCATTTTCGTCCTAATTTTGATAGCTAATCCAACCTAGAAAAGCCATATTGCATTATATTGTCATTCGGTGAAATCATCAATGTTGCTTTAGTCCATGAATCAGCTAAGAGACTGGAATAGTAGAGAAAATATATATTTAATAGATGTACTCAGAAAGTTAGATGAGCACACAGAACATTTCGTTATTCTCATAAAGAGCTAATAAAAGTTCTCTACGTTTTTAAATGGTCTATTTTCCGTTGTAAAGCTATTTTCTTTATTTTTATGAAAGCCACTTGCTTTTTTGTGGCTCCTTAATGCAATAATGTACAGAGTATAAGGTATTTCTAGTTGAATATCTGTCCTTTTTATTTCTAAACATTTATTGTAATACTGGTGTTTTACTGAAGATGTATTCAACTAAAAGGGTAATATTTGAAATGTTCAGTTATTAAGGTGTCACAGCCAATTGAACTATGGAGCACAAAAGAGAGCCTTTTCAAGCACATTCATTTAGATCATTGACGGTTTCAATCTCTGTGTACTTTTTTAATGTTCCTTTTCAATAAAAATAAAAAAAATCATCAAAAGAGTTCAGCATATATTGTATGGTTTTTGCAATCTTATAGAGTATGTCATTCCCAAATATATCCACAAGGTGGCAACACTAGATATCATAAGTTATGCATTTATTTAACTGATTAAAAAAATCTTGATGTGAACAACGAATTCAAATGGTAATGAAGTAGAAATGTTAATCAGAGGAAAATGGTTTTAAACAATATAATATATATATATATATATACTGTATATATATATATATATATATATATATATATATACTGTATATATATGTATATATTGTAATGGATCGCTCTCTCTCAGGGGGTCACAATCACAGATTTCTTTGCAGACAACAGGATTTAATGTCCAAACTGGTGCTTTTTTTTTTTGGGCACTTCAGCACCCGCACAAACAAACATCAAATAAACACCTGCTCGTCTAGGCACTTTCTAATACACAGTAGTTTTCCCTGACTCACCTCTAAGCACAGCTTGTACACAGGGTCTCAGGCTCCAAGCCTTAACAGGTCTGCTCATCAGACACATGTCCAGACAGAGAAGAGATCGGGCTACACGTAGCCTTGTGGCCCTTAGCCACATACGGTCCAGTAGCCTCCAGGCTGTGACCACACCAGCACCCTTGGGGGGAGATGGTCCAGAAGTCATCCCGACTCTGACCGTGCGACCCTCTTTTTGTAGGCGTCGCTGGGCCCCCAAACTTTAGGCTTTATAAAGCCTTGTGGCTCCTCAGCCCTCCTGGCTGAGACCATACAGAGACTCTGTAGGCCTTTGTTTCCAGTTTTTTCTCTTCCCACACTGACACACAGAGGGTTAGTTTTATCCCTCCTTAATTACAGCAGGCCTCACCTGCGATCACCTCAGTTAAAAAACAACACCTGTACTGGAAAGGTGTGGACTGGCAGATCCCATTACCAACCCTATCCACCAGTCCAAATCAAATCCAGCCCAGAACAAGAGCACCTGGATGTCTCAGCAAACTATGCTTTGCTGAAACCCCTGCAGCTTTCTGGATTTTATTTAGCTCACCCAGCTGAGGTATCTGGGTGGAATATACACGCTTTCCAGCACTTATACTGTTCACATCACCACTTTATACAGTTGCAAGAAAAAGTATGTGAACCCTTTGGAATTATATGGATTTCTGCACAAATTGGTCATAAAATGTGATCTGATCTTCATCTAAGTCACAACAATAGACAATCACAGTCGGCTTAAACTAATAACACACAAATAATTAAATGTTACCATGTTTCTATTGAACACACCATGTAAACATTCACAGTGCAGGTGGAAAAAGTATGTGAACCCTTGGATTTAATAACTGGTTAAACCTCCTTTGGCAGCAATACCTTCAACCAAATGTTTCCAGTAGTTGCAGATCAGACGAGCACAACGGTCAGGAGTAATTCTTGACCATTCCTCTTTACAGAACTGTTTTAGTTCAGCAATATTCTTGGGATGTCTGGTGTGAATCGCTTTCTTGAGGTCATGCCACAGCATCTCAAATCGGGTTGAGGTCAGGACTCTGACTGGGCCACTCCAGAAGGCTTGTTTTCTTCTGTTTAAGCCATTCTTGTTGGTGATTTACTTCTATGCTTTGTGTCGTTGTCCTGTTGCAACATTCATCTTCTGTTGGGCTTCAGCTAGTAGACAGATGGCCTTAACCCCTTAAGGACCGAGGACGTACCGGTACGCCCTATTTCCCGAGTCCTTAAGGACCGAGGATGTACCGGTACGTCCTGACTTAAAATCTGCATTCCGGCGCCGCAGGGGTTAATCGGAACGGGACGCCGGCTGAAATCATTCAGCCGGCATCCCGTAACAACGCAGGGGGGGGTCATTGGACCCCCCGTATCGGCGATCGCAGAAAACCGCAGGTCAATTCAGACCTGCGGTTTTCTGCGTTTCCGGTCCATTCGGGTGTCCTCTGACCCGATGAACCGGAAAAAGACTGCGATCGGTGGCGTAATTTTACACCACCAATCGCAGTCCGAGGATTTGCAGAGGCGGAGCTGGCCCTGGTGCTGAACGCCGCTGTCCAGGGTGCTGATTGGTGCAGGGGAGAGAGGTGCGAGATTCAAACTTCCTGCGCTCCTCTCTCCCCTCCTCTTCCTGTCCAGCACCCTGACCGTGCAGCATCGTCCAGCACCAGCTCCTGTGTCCCCCTAAATCGGCATCCATCACCCTCCTGCACCCATCGCCACCCAGGTAGGTTAGGGTCAGTGAGGGAGAGGCACCGTTAGGCAGGGAAAGAAGGGAAAAGTTAGAAAAAAAAAAAAAAAAGCACATTTATTCCAAACTTTTTTTTTTCAACTTTCAGACCCCAGACCCCCCCTGCCACTTGCCCCCCCCGCATCCCCCCCACCACCAGCCCCCCCCCACCCACCAACCCCCTCCCCCCCCACCACCAGACCCTTCCCCCACCACCACATTTTTATTTTTTCTGCGTGCGCTGACTGGCCGGCACTTTTTAGCGTCCGTCCACTGTTAGCGCATCGCCCGCCCGCCCCACCACCCCACCGACCGCTGATCAGCGTTGAACCGCAGATCAGCAAGTTTGAACTTTTTTTTTTTTTTTTTTCCTAACACTTGCCCATTTTTTTTGCCTGGACTTTTTAGTACGTGAACACCCGTGCCCCCACACACACGCACATAGAATAAAGGTTTACACGCACGCACATACACACGCACACACACACACCCATGGCCCGCCGGGTGTTCTCAGCCGAGGAGGCATATGCCCAGATTGCCTCCGACTCTGAGAGCCCCAGTGAGGATGAGGATGACCCCACGTTCCTTTTGTCATCCGCATCCTCCTCATCATCATCGGATGACGATGAGCCACCAAGGCAGCGGAGACGCCGCCAGGCGGAGCCAGGGGCCACACATGCTAGGGATCCTGTGGCCCACCCTAGTACGAGCCGCCCTGGGGTTCGTACTGGTTTCCCGGCCCACCAAATAAGTTCACCGGAGCCCCCTGCCGATGAACTTAGCTGGTGTCCCCCAGTGGACTTTGAGCCTGAGATTCCGGATTTCGCTGGCAATCCTGGAATCCAGATTCCCACAGTGGGGTTTACTGAAATAGACTTTTTTAGTTTTTTTTTCAGTAACCCACTGGTGAATTTGATGGTGGAGCAGACGAATCTGTACGCCCAACAGTTCGTCGCTCAAAACCCAGGCTCAGTTTTGGCTAGACCCGGTGGCTGGACGCCGGTCAGTGCAGCCGAGATGAGGACATTTTGGGGCCTCGTGCTGCATATGGGTCTAGTCCAAAAAAAGTGCAGAGTGTGTCACAAGAGGGGGATACGGAAGGACACCACAACTCAATGTGACACGTGCCCCGATCATCCGGGCCTCTGCATTATCGATTGCTTCAGGGAGTATCACACTTCCATGGAGTACTAAATTTTTATAATCCCCAACAGTTCACTAGAGTTTTAGTGCAGGCATCCTCAAACTGCGGCCCTCCAGATGTTGTAAAACTATAACTCCCAGCATGCCCAGACAACCTACAGCCATCATCAGGGCATGATGGGAATTGTAGTTTTACAACATCTGGAGGGCCACAGTTTTAGGATGCCTGCTTAGTGTCTCCAAAGTCTGAGAGCCATACATATTGGGCATCGTCGCGTGCGTAAAAGTCGTCGCTATAAAAATAACTTTTTACCAAACGCCTCGGATGAACGGTGTTAAAAATATAAAATAAAAACGGTGCCAAAACACCTATTTTTGGGCAAAATTTAAATTTAAATCCATTTTGCCAGTAATAAAGCAAGGGTTAACAGCCAAACAAAACTAAACATTTATTGCCCCAATTCTGTAGTTTGCAGAAACACCCCATATGTGGTCGTAAATGGCTATATAGCCGCACGGCAGGGCATAGAACGAAGGGAACTCCATACGGTTTCTGGAAGGCAGATTTTGATGGACAGTTTTTTTTTTTTTACACCATGTCCCATTAGAAGCCCCCCCTGATGTAGCCTAGACTAGAAACTCCAAAAAAGTGACCCCATCTAAGAAACTACACCCCTCAAGGTATTCAAAAATTACTTTACAAACTATGTTAACCCTTTAGGTGTTCCACAAAACTAAATAGCGAATGTAGAAACAATTTTAGAATTAAATTTTTTTGTTACATTGCCTCAAAAAAGAGTAATATAGAGCAACCAAAAATCTAATTTACCCCAAAAATTGTCCCAAAACAACAACCACCTTATCCCGTAGTTTCCTAGATGGGGTCACTTTTATGGAGTTTCTACTCTAGGGGTGCATCAGGGGGCTTGAAAGGGTACATGGTGTAAATAAACCAGTCCAGCAAAATCTGCCTTCCAAAAACCGTATGGCGTTCCCCTTCTTCTATGTCCTGCCGTTTAGCCAAACAGTAGTTTACGACCACATTTGGGGTGTTTTTGCAAACTACAGAATCAGGGCAACCCATTTTGAGTTTTGTTTGGCAGTTAACCCTTGTTTTACTCCTGGAAAAAACTGATTATATTGGAAAATTTTCCAAAAAATAGAAATTTCTAAATTGTTTCTCCATCTGCCATTAACTCTTGTGGAACACCTAAAGGGTTAACAAAGTTTGTAAACCCAGTTTTGAATACCTTGAGGGGTGTACTTTCTTAGATGGAGTCACTTTTTTGAAATTTCTATTCTAGGGGTGCAACAGGGGGCTTCAAATGGGACATGGTATAAACAAAACCAGTCCTGCAAAATCTGCCTTCCAAAACTCATATGGTGTTCCCCTCCTTCTATGTGCTACCGTTCGGCCAAACAGTAGTTTACGACCACATATGGGGTGTTTTTGCAAACTACAGAATCAGGGCAACCCATTTTGAGTGTTGTTTGGCAGTTAACCCTTGTTTTACTCCTGGAAAAAATTGATTATATTGGAAAATTTTCCAAAAAATTGAAATTTCTAAATTGTTTCTCCATCTGCCATTAACTCTTGTGGAACACCTAAAGGGTTAACAAAGTTTGTAAACCCAGTTTTGAATACCTTGAGGGGTGTACTTTCTTAGATGGAGTCACTTTTTTGAAATTTCTATTCTAGGGGTGCAACAGGGGGCTTCAAATGGGACATGGTATAAACAAAACCAGTCCTGCAAAATCTGCCTTCCAAAACCCATATGGTGTTCCCCTCCTTCTATGTGCTACCGTTCGGCCAAACAGTAGTTTACGACCACATATGGGGTGTTTTTGCAAACTACAGAATCAGGGCAACCCATTTTGAGTGTTGTTTGGCAGTTAACCCTTGTTTTACTCCTGGAAAAAATTGATTATATTGGAAAATTTTCCAAAAAATAGAAATTTCAAAATTGTTTCTCCATCTGCCATTAACTCTTGTGGAACACCTAAAGGGTTAACAAAGTTTGTAAACCCAGTTTTGAATACCTTGAGGGGTGTACTTTCTTAGATGGAGTCACTTTTTTGAAATTTCTATTCTAGGGGTGCAACAGGGGGCTTCAAATGGGACATGGTATAAACAAAACCAGTCCAGCAAAATCTGCCTTCCAAAACCCATATGGTGTTCCCCTCCTTCTATGTGCTCCCGTTCGGCCAAATAGTAGTTTACGACCACATATGGGGTGTTTCTGTAAACTACAGAATCAGGGCAACCCATTTTGAGTGTTGTTTGGCAGTTAACCCTTGTTTTACTCCTGGAAAAAATTGATTATATTGGAAAATTTTCCAAAAAATAGAAATTTCAAAATTGTTTCTCCATCTGCCATTAACTCTTGTGGAACACCTAAAGGGTTAACAAAGTTTGTAAACCCAGTTTTGAATACCTTGAGGGGTGTACTTTCTTAGATGGAGTCACTTTTTTGAAATTTCTATTCTAGGGGTGCAACAGGGGGCTTCAAATGGGACATGGTATAAACAAAACCAGTCCTGCAAAATCTGCCTTCCAAAACCCATATGGTGTTCCCCTCCTTCTATGTGCTACCGTTCGGCCAAACAGTAGTTTACGACCACATATGGGGTGTTTCTACAAACTACAGAATCAGGGCAACCCATTTTGAGTGTTGTTTGGCAGTTAACCCTTGTTTTACTCCTGGAAAAAATTGATTATATTGGAAAATTTTCCAAAAAATAGAAATTTCAAAATTGTTTCTCCATCTGCCATCAACTCTTGTGGAAGACCTAAAGGGTTAATAAAGTTTGAAAAAACAGTTTTGAATACCTTGAGGGGTGTAGTTTCTAGAATGGGGTCATTTTTGGGAGGTTTCTATTATCTAAGCCTCACAACCTGAACTGGTCCATAAAAAGTGGGATTTTGAAGATTTCTCAAAAATTTCAAAATTTGCTTCTAAACTTCTAAGCATTGTAACATCCCCAAAAAATAAAATATCATTCCCAGAATGCTACAAACATGAAGTAGACATATGGGGAATGTAAAGTCATCACAATTTTTGGGGGTATTACTATGTATTACAGAAGTAGAGAAACTGAAACTTTGAAATTTGCTAATTTTTCAAAATTTTTGGTAAAAAATGTATTTTTTTATGCAAAAAAAATTAACTTTTTTGACCCAATTTTAGCAGTGTCATGAAGTACAATATGTGACGAAAAAACAATCTCAGAACGGCCTGGGTAAGTCGAAGCGTTTTAAAGTTATGAGCACTTAAAGTGACACTGGTCAGATTTGCAAAAAATGGCCTGGTCCTTAAGGTGAAAATGAGCCTGGTCCTTAAGGGGTTAAGTTCTCCTGCAACATGTCTTGATAAACTTGGGAATTCGTTTTTCTTTCGATGATGGCAATCCGTCCAGGCCCTGACGCAGCAAAGCAGCCCCAAACCATGATGCCCCCGCCACCATACTTCACAGTTGGCATGAGGTTTTGATGTTGGTGTGCTGTGCCTCTTTTTCTCCACACATAGTGTTGTGTGTTTCTTCCAAACAACTCAACTTTGGTTTTATCTGTCCACAGAATATTTTGCCAGTACTGCTGTGGAACATGCAGGTGCTCTTGTCCAAACTGTAAACATGCAGCAATGTTTTTTTTGGACAGCAGTGGCTTCCTCTGTGGTATCCTCCCATGAAATTCATTCTTGTTTAGTGTTTTACGTATCGTATATTCGCTAACAGGGATGTTAGCATATGCCAGAGACTTTTGGAAGTCTTTAGCTGACACTCTAGGATTCTTCTTCACCTCATTCAGCAGTCTGTGCTGTGCTCTTGCAGTCATCTTTACAGGGACGGCCACTCCTAGGGAGAGTAGCAGCAGTGCTGAACTTTCTCCATTTATAGACAATTTGTCTTACCGTGGACTGATGAACAACAAGGCTTTTGGAGATACTTTTATAACCCTTTCCAGCTTTATGCAAGTCAACAATTCTTAATCGTAGGTCTTCTGAGAGCTCTTTTGTGCAAGGCATCATTTACATCAGGCAATTCTTCTTGTGAAAAGCAAACCCAGAACTGGTGTGTGTTTTTTATAGGGCAGGGCAGCTGTAACCAACACCTCCAATCTCATCTCATTGATTGGACTCCAGTTGGCTGACATCTCACTCCAATTAGCTCTTGGAGATGTCATTAGTCTAGGGGTTCACATACTTTTTCCACCTTCACTGTGAATGTTTACATGGTGTGTTCAATAACAACATGGTAACATTTAATTCTTTGTGTGTTATTAGTTTAAGCAGACTGTGATTGTCTATTGTTGTGACTTAGGTTAAGATCAGATCACATTTTATGGCCAATTTCTGCGAAAATCCATATAATTCCAAAGGGTTCACATACTTTTTCTTGCAACTATATATATATATATATATATATATATATATATATATTAGTTTTGGGGGTTTTTTACACTGCAAATGCAGTTCACAAATGTCTCTTCTCTGTCGCACTCAGATTTTCTTCATATTCACTTCTAGTGAAAGTGTGTCTGGTGCTTTTCATTTTATTTTCTTCCTTAAAGAGTAACTAAACTTTTAATCAAGTTTTTTTCTTAAATGTCCCAAATGCCCTAAAAATAAGTTTTCTCATGTACTTTATTTATAGATTTTTGCATTTTTACTAAAGATATCCCCCCCCATTGAATCGCAGATTTCCTGCTCGCTTTAAATTCCCTTTTCTCCACACCACTGACGTCTCAGTATTAGCTGAGCGAAGCAGGCTCCTGCTTCGCTAAGCTAAAAGCTGACATGAAGGACTCTTAGAAAGCAGGCACAGGCAGGAGCCCGCTCAGCTCAGCTAATCCTGGCATAGCACATGGTTACAGGGTAGCCATGTGCTATGCCAGCATTTAGTAAACCTGGGGGGCACAGGCAGGAGCAGCAATGTGTGCTCCTGCCAGTACTTCCTTCTCTGTTGCCCCATTGATAAAGTGTACAGTCTGTACTCTGTACACTGCTGAGTAATCAGCATTGTGGAGAATAGTGAATTTCAAGCACGCAGGAAATTTGCGCTTTAGTGGGGAATATCTTTAGTACAAATGCAAAATCAATAAATAACGTGCATTAGAAAAACAATGTATGGCATTTTGGACATTTAACACAAACTATTAAAAGTTTTTCATGAGGCAGATCTGCTGCACAAAGGTATGTGACTGAAAGTCAGTTCCATTCATCCGAATGGGGTTATTTCAGCAGCATGTGCATTGAATTCTGCAAGTTTAATTTAGATGAATGGAGGCGTCACAAATATTTGTGCAACAAATCTGTCACGTGTATATGCAACATGCCGCCCTCAGGGCCGATCGAGTCCCAGGTTTTTATGAATGCTGAGTGGTGATGCAGCCTTACTAGTTCTGTGGAGAGTGATAGTTGGTGGAGTAGGAGTTCAGACTCAGTAAAAGTTCAACAGCTTTACTTGAATAAACTTGCATCCAGACAATCTTTGGTCTTTTTCTTGGCTCCAACAGGTTTTAGGGTAAACTGGCAGGAAAACTTTGACACCTTGGCTTCAGTCTGGTAGCTCAAATCTATGACAGTTATGGTACCTTTTGAGCAGGGTGCCTTTGGCTGTTGATCCCCTTGTGATACTATGTATCTGTAAGGAGTCAAGGTGCTCTAAGAGCTGCTTTCCTTGGAAGACTCCTGCTGCAGGAAGTGGGGGGGGGGGGGGATTCTCCTCACTGCCCGATGACTTGACCCGTCTGCTTCCAAATCTAGACTCAACTAACTGTAGCTTCCTGCAACCCTTCCTTAGTAGGAAGCAGGACCAGCCCACTTCTACCCAACAGGGGGCAGAATGGAATGGTAAGTTCCATTCTAACTAAAGATCTCTCTCTGCCAGATACACTGACACCTGCTGGACAACCAGGCACTGTACATGTAATAAAATACATAAGTTACATAGCAATGTTATTAAGGCATAATATCAAGGGGCCAGGAATTAAATACAGAGATTACATTATTGGTTAGCCATTAGAGACAGGTGTAGGAATGGTAGTGCCTGCTTTGGGGCACTACATATATGCTCTATGTAGCAGAGTTTAAGATATTAAAACTGGAAACTATGGGGCACATTTATTAAGGCCGGCATGTTGGATCCGTCGAAATTATGAAGAGGTGCAGAACTCTACATAACTTCGGCTGATCCTCCGCCAGTTCTAAATGTGAGACAGCTTCCGAGCTGCCTTACATTTAGACCTTTTTTCTATGCCCCTTCCCGCGCACACCGCACCCACAATTTTAGACCTGCCGTGAGCAGGGAAAAATCACAGATAGCACCACCTAAAACATGCCAAATTTAGGCGTATGTCAGCATAGTAAATGACCCCCTTTGTGACAAAAATGAACTTAATCTGTATGCAATTTTTATTTCTATTTGACGTCCTGCAACACAAATAGTTACCTACTCTTTCTGTGCAAGACAGAGAGCCCATGCTACGCCACATACTGTTAATTAATAAATAGACCGTTTGACAGTTGCAGGCCAAGTTTGTGCTGACATTATATACCCACTAGAGGCCGCTGTGTAACCCAGGTCATATTGTTACTCGGCTATCTGCTATTGCACTATTGACAGACTATTGCTAGTAATCCAAGTCGAAGCCGAGGTTAGAGGGAATGTGTCGTCAGCAAATGACCTTTTCTTTATTTTTTTTCTTTCTTTTAAAAAAATAAATAAATAAATAAATAAAGCGGGAAAAAAAATAGATAAGAGGAGTCCTAATTAGTTAGTCGTGTCCCAGTCTTTCCATAAGCTATTCCACTTTAAATAAGATCCTCTTTGTTTGTGCAGGATCTTCTCATAACTTTTCACTTTTTCCACTAGGCTCAGCCAGTTATTACAGTCTGGGGCGGAAGAGCAAAGCCAGGATCTCGAAATCAGGAGCCTAGCCAAAAACATCACCTTAATCAATAAATGACTTTTTATAGGTTGATAGTTAACCTCAGATAAGTCTCCCAGGACCCAGATCCTGGGAGACAAAGGAACAACTATTTTAAGTTTACACGCCAGATTCTTTTGGACCCGGCTCCAGTACCTACTCACCATTGGGCAGTCCCAGAACAGATGTAAATGATCTGCCTCGGGATCGCCACAGCGTGGACAGTCAGAGGAAGCCCTAAATCCTCTTCTATATAACCATGTGGGTGTCACATAAATTTTGTGCAAAATATTGAATTGTACCACAATGTGGTTAAAATTGTGTGAAACCAGTTTTAGGCTTTCCCCTATATTCTCCCAGTTTGGAGAGCCCACCTCTGAAAGAAGAGAGGACCAGGCTCTCTGTCCTCGAGAGAAAACATAAAAAAAATAATTATGCATTAAGTGTCTATAACAGTGCGATAGTTTAATTCTCATAACAGTTTTCTTACTAATTAAGTCGTGTAAAAATACAGGGGTATCTATAATAAAAAGGTGACTGTTCAAAGTGCTATAGAGTGCTAACCTCAGTTGAAAATATGCAAACCAAGCCACCTCACCTAACTTTGCCCTTAATTCCATAAGGGACAAGATTTGTCCACTACTAACTACTTGATGTAAGTACTGCACATTTTTGGTCCTCCAGTACTGGCGGCAGCTTGAGTCATTTAGATTAAAAAGTTTTGGGTTATGCCATAATGGGGTGCAAATAAGCGAGGCCTTAACTCCACACCAACTCCTTATGAGAGACCAAGTCTTCATAGCCATTCTGCAGAAAAATGTGTACCCGCTCAGTATATTTAATAGATAATCAGATTCCAGTACGGTGAAAAAATCGGAAAAACCTGCATCTTTCACCACTTTACTGCAGAAGGGACTATTTTGCCAATCATTAAAAAGGCAGAGTTGGGAGGCCACAAAGTAGCCCCTAAAGTAGGGGAGGTTAAGACCTCCTCGACTATAGGGCATAGAAAAATATAGTGCCTTCAGTCTCACACGCTTCCTCCCCCATAATAAATCATTGAGTATCCGCTCTATCAGTCTGGAATCCATATAGGCGAATTGCGGAGGACATAAAGAACCTGGGGGAGCACTACCATTTTCATCAATGAAATTCTGTCCGCTCTTGCTAGCAGAATTTTTTGCCATATCTTAATTTTCGCTCTTAACTTCGTCAACAAAGGAATCAAGTTAAGTTGTAGATATTCCTGAGGTTTAGCGGAAACTATTATACCCAGGTACTTTATTGAATCAGAGATCGTTAACTGATTATTAAATTCGCCTCGCAACTCATCTATAGGGAGGAGGACGGTCTTCTCCCAATTGATCTCAAGTCCAGATAGATCGGAAAAGTGATCGACCAGGTCCATTATACGAGGGAGAGTGGTATCTGTTTGATGAATAAAAACCAATATATCATCTGCATAAAGGGATACACGGTCATGCTTCCCCATTATGCCAAAACCAGCCACCTCCGGATCTTGTCTTATCATAACCGCTAAAGGCTCAATATAAATATTGAACAAGAGGGGGGAGAGGGGACAGCCCTGGCGAGTGCCTCTTCCCATAGTAAAGCTCTCTGTTATTAAATCATTGATCCTAATCCTGGCAACTGGGGAGTTATAAAGTAACTGAACCATCGCAATGAATCTTGGGCCAAAGCCCATTTTTTTCATTACCTACCAGAGGAAAATCCACTCCACCCTGTCGAAGGCTTTGGTAGCGTCCAACGACAGGATGGAGCGGGCACCACGCCCCGGGGATTGAATATTCATAAATAACCTGTGCAAATTGTGAAGGGTGCCCCTATTCGGCATAAAGCCGTTTTGATCTGGGTGAATAATCGTGGGCATAACCCGCGAAAGCCTCCTAGCCAGGACTTTTGATAGTAGCTTAGCGTCGGTATTTAATAAGGATATTGGTCTATAGGAGCTCAGTTCTACCGGATCTTTATCCTTTTTTAGAATTAAAACAATGAGAGCCTCCATCATGGAATGTGGTAGTTTCCCACCCTGAGCTGCTTGGGAGAAAACCTCTAACAGCTGAGGGAGAATCACATCACTATACTTGCGATAGACCTCATATGGAAGGCCATCCGCCCCTGGCGATGAGTTCCCCGAGACAGACCCGAGGGCCTCCTGCAACTCAGTAAGAGACAGCTCCTCCTCCAGATATCCCCTTTGAGCTTCATTTAACATAGAAAGTGGAATTCTCTCTAGGAACCGCATCGCCAGCCCAGATGACAGACCAGAAGAGGATCTATATATCTGAGCAAAGTATTGTAAAAAGGTATTCCCAATTCCCTCTGGATCTGTTATGGTTTCACCCTCCGCATTACGGATTGAAATAATGGGTTGTTTTTTCTTGTCTTGTTGTGTAATTATTCTAGCTAAGAGCTTACCTGGACGTCCGGACTCGATAAAATAATTGAGCCCCTTGAAGAATACCCTATGGTTTGCTTTCTCTGTTACGTATTTCTCCAAAGAACAGCTAGCCTTCTGCATTCCTTCCCTATTGTACTCAGTAGGGTGGCTAGCATATCGCTCAGCTGTAAGTGCGGCAGTCTTAACCAACTCCTCCTCTTTCTTCCTAAATGTTCTCTTTGCTGCGGCAATCTCACTTACAAAGACCCCCCTCAAATATGCTTTAAAAGCGTCCCACACTGTGTTGATGCTGGCAGAGGGAAGATTCACCTCCCAAAAGGAGGACATCAGTAATTTCATTGACTGTAAATTGTCCATGATAGTGAGCCAATATGGATTCAACTTAAATCCTAGCCCCCTGGTATCCTTGTTCTTCCCGCTGCGAACCTCAACCAGTACGGGTGAGTGATCCGAGACTGTTCTTACTCCATATCGCATCTTACGGATATTGCTCAAGTTGCTCTCATTAGTAAATGCTAGATCGATCCTTGACATTGCTCTGCCCCCCCTACTGACACAGGAGTATACTCTCTTTCCTATTCCCATAAATCCACCACTCCTAGCTCCGTGCAGAATTGGGGCAGCGGGGAATTACAGGGATTCCTCCCCCTTTCAGCATCTAATGAAAATCTATCTTTTTTAGGGTCAATGACCGCATTAAAATCCCCCATCAGGATTAAGCGGCATTCTGGTCTCTTTTCAAAAAAGAGCATTAACTGAAGCAATGGATACATTGAGAATGGCGGAGGTATATAAAAAAAAGCTAAGATATAACTATCACCCTGCAGCATACCATGCAAGAAAATAAATCTACCCTGATCATCTATATAAGATTTTATAAGGGTAAAATCTATAGAGTTGTGGATAAGAACCGAAACACCCCTAGAGGAGCCACTAAGGGTAGAATGATACGATTGGGACTGCCATCCCGTTGTCAAACGGAGCAAGGTTTCTTTGGTTAGATGAGTTTCTACTATACAGATAATTGCTGGGAGGTATCTTTTTAATGCATCCATGATTGCTTGTCTTTTAACTCTTTCCCCGAGTCCTCTGACGTTCCAAGCTACAATTCTAGTGGACATCCCTCAAGAAAGAAAAGAAGGAAAGAAAAAAAAGGAAAGAAGAGAAAAAAAAAAAACCCTGCATGGTGGATTCCATTCTGGTCTCTTTTCAAAAAAGAGCATTAACTGAAGCAATGGATACATTGAGAATGGCGGAGGTATATAAAAAAAAGCTAAGATATAACTATCACCCTGCAGCATACCATGCAAGAAAATAAATCTACCCTGATCATCTATATAAGATTTTATAAGGGTAAAATCTATAGAGTTGTGGATAAGAACCGAAACACCCCTAGAGGAGCCACTAAAGGTAGAATGATACGATTGGGACTGCCATCCCGTTGTCAAACGGAGCAAGGTTTCTTTGGTTAGATGAGTTTCTACTATACAGATAATTGCTGGGAGGTATCTTTTTAATGCATCCATGATTGCTTGTCTTTTATCTCTTTCCCCGAGTCCTCTGACGTTCCAAGCTACAATTCTAGTGGACATCCCTCAAGAAAGAAAAGAAGGAAAGAAAAAAAAGGAAAGTGGTGCACAATTTCAGATGCCCATTTGATCCATCCAATCTGATGCTTGTTGTGGTGTCTCAAAAAAAAGGGAAGTCCCGTTGTGGATCACTCTTAATTTTGCTGGATACTGTAGAGAATATTTAATCTCCTTAACCGCCAGGCGTTTCTTTATCTCTACAAAATTTCTTCTTCTTTCCTGGGTCTGCCGCGCAAAGTCAGGAAAGAAGAGCAGTTTAGTGCCCTGGTATTCAATCGGTGTGCATTCTCTTGCTCTTCTCAAGATCATATCTCTATCCGCGGATAGTAGTAATTTGATCAAGATTGTACGCGGCGGTCTCCCTGGGGTAGGTTTCCCCCCTGGAATTCGGTGGGCTCTTTCTATTTGAAACATAGGAGAGAAATTATCGCTGCCAAGACTTTTCAAAACCACATCTTTAAGTTGTTCCTCTAGATGTCGGCCTTCAGCTCCTTCTGGAAAACCAATTATGCGAACGTTATTACGCCTTGACCTATTTTCTAGATCCTCTAACTTGTTTTGAAGTGCTTGCTTTTCTGAGGCAAGAAGCAGAGTTTTAGATTTTAACATGCCCATTTCAATTTGCAAAGAGTCAGCAATTTTCTCCACGCTAAGGACTCGATCCCGAATCTTTACTAGATCGTCTCTTATTAGTGAAATATCGCGCTGCACTGACCCCAATTGGGTGGACATTCCTTGCACTAGAGTGCCGTTGTTTTCCACAGCGCATAAGATTTTGTCCAAAACGGATGGATCATATTCTGTTCGCATTTGTGCAGAGAGACTTTCCTCGCCTACCTCCTGGTCTGCCTCCTCCAGTCCATCCTCAGAAAGATCCTCGTTTTGGGAAATTTTAGCAATTTTTTTCACCTTGGCGGGAGGTTTAGTTTTAGCGGGGTTCTTTTCATTTAAAAAGGGTGATTTCAAAAACTTATCGATTTTATTCTCTGGGGTCTTGGCCCCAAGCTTAATTACGGAAGAGTCAACTGAACGTCGCTTTGGGGCCATTCTCCCCAATTTCCCCCCCCCCCCTTTTTTTTTTTATTTCCCCCCCCCTTTTTTTTTTTCTTTTTCCTTTCCCCCCCTTTCTTCACCTCTCCTTCTTCCTCCCCTCCCCCTTTACTTGAGTTTCTGCTTGAGTTTCCCCCACACCTTTTTTACCCCCTTTTTTTTTTTTAAACGCCCCCGCCTTTATCTTTTCTTTTATACTATCCTTTATGTTTCTTTTATTTCTTTTCTCCCCTGCTGTTCTTTCCCCCCTTTTAACCCTTTCCTTTTCCCTCTTTTCTCTTTCTCTCTTTCCTTATATAACGCAAAGTTTCAGCAGAAAGAAAAATAAACAAAAGCTATGCCCTCATTGCAGCTACATGCACTGCTAACCCCTCTTTGCAGCAGTATCGCAGAAAGAACAACAGTACAACAGTGCGGTGGGTATAAATTAGATGAAAATAGGGTTTCTGTTCTCACGTGTCCAGAGAATCGTGTCCAGAGCCCTTAATCCCAATGCAGTCTGTAACTGTGATGATGGATCAAAGCCAGGGGAAAGGGGAGACAGCAGTTTCCATGAAGTAGCACCAAGGCATTCAGCAAAGTGGCAGCAGAGCGGCAGTCCAGCAACAGGAAGAGGCAGCAGGGTGGAACCAAGCAGAACAAGCGGCACGACGGCGAGGAGACCAGAAGGACAGCAGGCAGGGCAGGCGCCCAGCGAGACCCACCAGTCAGAGCCAAAAGCGGAGCACAGCAGGCGGCAGGCGGCAGACGGAGGAGCGAGGCAGCAAAGGGAGCCGAGTCCAGGGGCAGACCAGGGCAGAGCCGGAGAGCGACCAGGTAGGATGCAGGCTTCGCGGATCACGCTCGAGGCATCAGCTATTCAGCCGCAGCTGTTCAGCATCAGCTGTTCGGCATCAACAGAAAGGGGAGAGGCCAGCACGGGGGAATCGAGACGCGACGCACTCACGTCATCCCGCCGTCCTCGCCCCAAACGACCTTTTCTAATCAGGTTTTTATGTTAAACATACAATGCCAGATTTATCATTACACTTACATCTTACTCCACTTTTACATATGTCCAAAGTCACTTTTGGCTAAGTCAGATTTATTAATGGTTCTTTAATACTCTGATAAATGTGGTTTGACGGTAGCAGTTTATTCTTCAGTAAGCGGCTTTACAAAAGTCGCAAGTCTTAAGGAAAAAGTTGCATGTTCTATTAAAAAGGCACATAAGATAAGCATGGTCCTCACTGAAGTGAAATTGCGCAATTTTTTGAGACCTTTTTAAATTGTCGCAATAGTAAATCTGTCAAGAGATTCATTTACATACGAAAACATGCCCACTTTCAGAAAACTGGCAAGAATAGCAAAAAGCCAATAAAAGTTTTAGCGATTGCGCAAAAATTTGCGTCTTTTTCACTCCATTATTTTGACTTGAGCTAATGATAAATCTGGCCCACAGTATTTTTTAAGATTTTAGGTGATGTTACTTTAATTTTCCATGTCACTATCTATATTTAAAAAAAATCAAAAAATCCTGCAGTTTTTGTACTGACCATAATTCTTAATAACAGGCAGAACTTCCTGGTCTGTACAGAACATTTTTCAGCAGTCATCTCATCATTATCACATGCAGGATTACAATGACAGATATCCCCTATATTTAGATAACACAGGATCCTCCATTTACAATAGGTGATATCACAGCTTATCTACTAATTTCTGACCTCTGCACAGGTCACGGCGCGTGACTAGAAAGCTCTCCCATAGGAGTCAGTGAGTTCCTTTAAGACTATTGTGTTTCTGGCCCATGGTGGCTGCTGTAAAGCAGAGCCTAAATGCTAAGACAAGAGATCTGCCCCCATAATCATGTTCGGAAAACTGAATTTAAAAAAAATCTATAATCAGAAAACATACACTTCTAGTAAGTATGGAAAGTATTTTTCTCAAAAGTTCAGCCATATCTTCTATATGTATTCAAAACCAGAAAGCACTTGTCAGATGATAGATCATGATGCTTCAGACCAAACTCAGATTACAAGCCTATGGGGGAGATTTATCAAAAAGGGTGGAAAGGAAAACTGGCTTAGTTGCCCATAGCAACTTTCAAAGAAAGGGCTCTGAAAAATGAAAGGAGGACTCTGATTGGATGCTATGGGCAACTAAGCCAGTTTTCCTTTCCACCAGTTTTGATAAATCTCCCCCTGTGTCTTTACATCTTCCAGGAGCTCTTCTCCCTCTTCTCACATCGATGTCGGGGGGTAGGAGAACCCACACAATGTCCCACACCTTCAGCTTCCTGCTATTAAATGGCTTGGTAACATCAAACAAAATCGGTTTTAGACTGGGGTTCACTGCAGTCACGTGTGGGATTTCAGATTTACATCATGTACTTTTCTAGAAGTTAGAGAAGCAGTCAAGATTGCGACCTGGGTGTATTCACAACGATATTTCAATCCAATAGAGGTTTAACTCTTGGACCGAAATCCAAACATGAGCAAATCAATTTGGATTGAAAGCATCCAATGAGGCTAACCCCATATTAACATTACATAATCGGAAGCAGGCGGCTTCATGTTGCCTTGTTTTTTTCCTTACTAAGTACAGCTGCCTGTTCACTTTACAGCCACTTATGTAAAAGTTTAGCTAGTACTGCAAGATGCCTACTCATCATCCTATGTCTACTCGTACAATTTTTCTGTGTACTGTATATATCTATGGATAGAAAGATAGAGAAATACATGATATACAGTACAGACCAAAAGTTTGGACACACCTTCTCATTCAGAGTTTTCTTTATTTTCATGACTATGAAAATTGTAGATTCACACTGAAGGCATCAAAACTATGAATTAACACATGTGGAATTATATACATGACAAAAAAGTGTAAAACAACTAAAAAAATATGTCATATTCTAGGTTCTTCAAAGTAGCCACCTTTTGCTTTGATTACTGCTTTGCACACTCTTGGCATTCTCTTGATGAGCTTCAAGAGGTAGTCACCTGAAATGGTTTTCACTTCACAGGTGTGCCCTGTCAGGTTTAATAAGTGGGATTTCTTGCCTTATAAATGGGGTTGGGACCATCAGTTGCGTTGTGGAGAAGTCAGGTGAATACACAGCTGATAGTCCTACTGAATAGACTGTTAGAATTTGTATTATGGCAAGAAAAAAGCATCTAAAAAGTAAAGAAAAATGAGTGGCCATCAAAGAAACTGGCTCACATGCGGACCGCCCCAGGAAAGGAAGACCAAGAGTCACCTCTGCTGCGGAGGATAAGTTCATCTGAGTCACCAGCCTCAGAAATCGCAGGTTAACAGCAGCTCAGATTAGAGACCAGGTCAATGCCACACAGAGTTCTAGCAGCAGACACATCTCTAGAACAACTGTTAAGAGGAGACTGTGTGAATCAGGCCTTCATGGTAGAATATCTGCTAGGAAACCACTGCTAAGGACAGGCAACAAGCAGAAGAGACTTGTTTGGGCTAAAGAACACAAGGAATGGACATTAGACCAGTGGAAATCTGTGCTTTGGTCTGATGAGTCCAAATTTGAGATCTTTGGTTCCAACCACCGTGTCTTTGTGCGACACAGAAAAGGTGAAAGGATGGACTCTACATGCCTGGTTCCCACCGTGAAGCATGGAGGAGGTGACACTGTTGGGGATTTATTCAAAATTGAAGGCATACTGAACCAGCATGGCTACCACAGCATCTTGCAGCGGCAAGCTATTCCATCCGGTTTGCATTTATTTTTCAACAGGACAATGACCCCAAACACACCTCCAGGCTGTGTAAGGGCTATTTGACCATGAAGGAGAGTGATGGGGTGCTGCGCCAGATGACCTGGCCTCCACAGTCACCGGACCTGAACCCAATCGAGATGGTTTGGGGTGAGCTGGACCGCAGAGTGAAGGCAAAAGGGCCAACAAGTGCTAAGCATCTCTGGGAACTCCTTCAAGACTGTTGGAAGACCATTTCAGGTGACTACCTCTTGAAGCTCATCAAGAGAATGCCAAGAGTGTTCAAAGCAGTAATCAAAGCAAAAGGTGGCTACTTTGAAGAACCTAGAATATGACATATTTTTTCAGTTGTTTAACACTTTTTTTTATGTATATAATTCCACATGTGTTAATTCATAGTTTTGATGCCTTCAGTGTGAATCTACAATTTTCATAGTCATGAAAATAAAGAAAACTCTTTGAATGAGAAGGTGTGTCCAAACTTTTGGTCTGTACTGTAGATAGATAGATAGTTATGATAGATAGATAGATAGATAGATAGATAGATAGATAGATAGATAGATAGATCGATATTAGAACTCTTGCACCAGGGCCCATAAGCCTTTATCTACACCCCTGTACATACATGATACAGATAGATAGACAGATTTAGATTTAAATTTAAATTTATATCACAAATAGTACTTATGACCCATCCATCACACCCCAAAATAAATGCAGACCCCAGGTTCAACTGTAACATATAGACCCTCAGACCAACCCCCCTTATACAGACCACAGACCGCACTCCCCTTTATGCAGACTCCAAACCTCCCCATATAGAAAGACAACAGACCTGACCTTCTTATTTATAAAGTCCACAGACCCCCCCCCCCCCTTATACAGACCCTAGACCAGAATCCTCATTTGAAAAGACCTCCAGACCTGACTGACCAGGAACAAAGACCCAACCACTCATTGATACAGACCCCCATTTATCCTGACCCGAGATTCCCCAATTAAACAGATTAAAGGTTTTCCTGACATGAGTTCCACACTGGGTGCAGGTTAATGGTTCACAGAGATTATCTGGCTAAAAACATACCCTACAAAAGGTAATACTGAATGAAGCATGAGGAAATGAGCCTGACAACCTAGCAGCCAGATCCCCTTTAAATTCTACCAAACAAGTTTATATTAGTGCATATGACCCGCTAGTCAGAAAATTACCTATTGACTTCTATGGTTGTGGACATGCTTTGCAATCTGAGCTATCTGCCTCCAGGTTTATACTAGAGGGGTAGCCAAAGAGGAATACAGCACAAGCTCAAAAGTGACTAAAAGTGTTTATTATAAAAGCTTAGTAGCCAGTAAGAAAATTTCAGCATATTTTATTTTTAAATGTAGATTAAAAAAATGTACCAAAAACTTGACTTGATACAATCATGATATAGTCCCTTTAAAGTACATTGTTAATTGCATGATCTCTAGAACTAGAGTAGCTAGAGGAGAGATGCTGGGGCATGTGTCCCGGATAATCGGGATGGGGGCAACTTTGCAGTATGGCAGTGTTTTTTCCACCAAATTACAGCATAAAAAGCTGTTGAAATGAAAGATTTCTACTTTACCCCCTTCTCACATTTCCATGAACAGGTGCAGTGGTGCTATGTCCCCCCCTCCTTATTCTTCCATACATGCACATGATGACGGTAGTACAAGCTTAGAAGCTACAATATGTGTCTGGACATTTAAACCCCAAGATGCTGTAGTCAATAAAAATTGCAGCATCTAATTTATTAGTCAAAGGGAGGGGCCTCCATCTGTCAGCTATGTCACCCTGATTGCAGGGTGCCTATGGGTTTCTATTACAGCAAGGGGCCTAACATGCCCCCAGTATTGCCATCTTACTACTCTCATTGGGATGTGACAGAGGCAAAGCCTAACAGGATGCCTATCAGCGTTATGCTAACAGGTATAATACACTGCAAAACAGTAATCAAGTCTTCTAGTTATGAAGTATCCTTAGAATATTAAAAAATAAAGTAAAAAGGGAAAAGAACAGAAAAGAAAAAACAAACATGGCTCCATTGTCAGAGAAATAAAAAAGATATTACTCTTGTCTATCACTCTTTTGTTATGAAGCTGATGTGGATCTGCTCTGCCACTGAACTGAATAGCCTTGGGGCTAATATTAAAGACATTATCCTGACAGTCCTCTGCTATTCACCATGTAACTGTAGTGTCCCACTAGGTAAATGTGGGCACTACACAAGGGTCAATTGGGCCACGTTGTCCTCCTACTCCTAAGGGACAGTGGCAGTATATTTAACCGTCCATTTTAATGTATTTTCTATGTGTATTGTCCCCCTGTGATATGTGCAGCAGGCCAATTTGGGTGTAGTGTAGCATCCTAGACACTAGAGGGAGATAGAGAGCCCCTAGTATAAATGTTCAGGCCCAGACAGGGAGAGGGGGGGGGGGGGGTCTGTAGTCAGGAGTCTGTGGAGACAGAAGTGAGAAGGCACCAGCCAGAGACAAGCTGAGGGCCTCCTCCTGACATGCAGCTAGACAGCCCAGGCTTCTAGTTGCCACCAGGAGGCTAGTGAAGGAGCATAGCCTGCCTGAAGTTTCCTGAGCCTATGTTAGCTCAGAAGATTCACCCCAAGAGAAGAGTGTGCCTCCTGGGAGAAACCTGCAGTTCCCACAAACCAAGCAGAGCCAGTGTT
Source organism: Bufo gargarizans (assembly GCF_014858855.1). Taxonomy (NCBI): domain Eukaryota; kingdom Metazoa; phylum Chordata; class Amphibia; order Anura; family Bufonidae; genus Bufo; species Bufo gargarizans. The sequence goes on along the minus strand of NC_058087.1, from coordinate 42,161,495 downwards.
TCCAGCTAACCAAGTAAGCTGAAGGGCAGAAGGATTATAAGTGTAAAGCAAGTATAAATACAGGAGGAAGATTTCTACCAAGGATAAAGCCAGTATTAGGGCATCCGGGCCTTCGGATAAGACCAGACAGGAGTTCTAATGAACAGTGTACACTATTTCTGAGGAGAAGGTACAGCCTGATCTGAGTGTGTTGTTGTTGCCTTCTGAGTATCTTGCAAGGAACAGTATACCTGCCATTATTGTGAAAGCCTGCTTGTGAAGTGAACCTGATATATGGAACTGTATTGACACCCAACTGTACAAAGTTGAACTGTTTCACCAGTAAAGCAAAGTTTGGTTCACCATACCATCGTGTTCCTCATTTACTACAACTATAAATCGGTGTGCCACCATTACAGGCACTGGCGTCACGTTTCTTAAAGGGACCTTGCCCCAGGCACATTAAACACCTGCAACATCCAGGGCACCTCATCCACCATCAGGCCTGGTCCCAAAATCCAGAGTGTGCACCAGAGGTCTCCTGTGCCAGCCTCTCCTTCACTGCCGTATGCCTGCCCAGGGTTTTCCTACAAAACTGTGAGTAACCCTCGCTTTCCAGTTAACAGTGACCTCACAATCGCAATACCCTGCGGGTCCGGCGTACTGCATAACCCCTTTACAAGGAGCTGGACTCTGCTGCAGGGGAACCACCAGGCAGCTACCTCCTGGAGTAGTCTCTGTTAAGTAGACCGCTGACCCACGGTGGTCACAAGACACCAGTGTTGAGCAATGAGAGATCAGGCAAAACTGTAGTCAGGGACAGGCCGAGGGCAGGGCAGGCAGAGTTTGTGCAATCCAAAGTCAGTCCAGGTTCAAAGCAGGCACCTCAGGATGAGTATGCAGACCAGGCAGTGAAGTTCAAATCTGGAGATCAGAAGTCGGTACACAGGCAGACAAATGAGAAAACAGCACACCTTTGCAGGACACTAGAGTACTGGAACCTATTGCTCAGGCACCTTCCCATAGGAGAAGGTACCTTTAATACCCTAAGGTGGCCAGCCATTGCCTGGGGAGGACTGACCCTTAAAGAGCCAGAGACAGTGTGGAAGTGGACAGGCAGCAGAACACTGGGAAGGAAAGAGGAGAGCAGAGCTACTCCACTGGCCATACCCACCAGAAGGAAGCAGAAGGACATCAGTGGGGACCAGTCACCAGAGTGAGTGATCTGGGGGCTATATCCACGATATACATGTTATACATGTTTGGTACTGGTGTAATTATACTGAGTTTTTCTTCCTTTCCTTTCCTTTCCTTTACGAAACAGTTAATAAGTTATATTCACCGCAAAATAGTTCCCCCAAAAAATGTCTTCCTGCAAAAAAAACAGCCCCATACAGCTACGTCAATGGAAAAATAAAAGGTTATTGCTCTTGGAATGCAACGATCAAAGAATGAGAAATGTGCTGGGTCCTTTTAGTGTAATGTAGCCGTTGCCAGTCACTTAGAAGAATGCCTTTTAGTTGCTTTGTGCTATATTCATATTCAAGGCACAGAACAGTCTGAACATTTGAAGCAAAATGTAATTTGCATATTAACTGTTAAAAAGAACACGTTCATCAATGCCTTGCTTATGGTAGCAGCGGTCTGAATGTTATTATTATGTGGATTTCAGATGTACTTGATTAACACACAATATTGCATTGTATTAAGGCTTGTCTGCCAAAGGAAACTCTCCCGAGACGCGGACAGCTGGTTAGAAAGTTCATGAATTTAATTGCATTAAGGACTAATGTTTAACTACATTCAAAATGAATAACACTGCCTAGCTTATATCAACTCTGCAGAATGATATTTTATAGGAAAGGTCATGTGCAATTGTACAAAACCACTGGTGACTTTCCTTGACATATTAACAAACAGAAAGCACTGATTATAAGACACTAAAAAAAAATAAAAAAAAAGTTTTTATTAAGCTTCATGCTCATGGCCGTACTGTATTATAAGTGCAGAGCTAGCATATAGCACCTATATCCTATTTTGGATAATAGTGTACACTCCTCTACTAATATACCTACATTCTAGAGATGACCGAACCACTCGAGATTCGGTTCAGTTCAGGTTCGCCAAACCAAAGTTGCTCCAATTGGGTATATAACACCCTCTAGCCTCCTAAGACTCAGATTTTTTATTTTGATTTTTTCATTTATTTTTTAGGAATTTTTTCTTTTTTTCTCCCCCCTCCTCAAGCTCTCAAATGCAATGACAACAATGGTAAATTATGTCTGAGTGACTCTTGACATACACAGCTATGGGTAAACACAAGTTTGATGGCGTTAACATGCAGAGTGTTTAAAAAACATAGAGTGCCGACACATTTCTTATGCTTTTTTATATTCCAAAGCTTCCAAAAATTGTCTGTAATCGGGGTAGATGATGTTTAAATATTTTTAAAAAAGCTGCTTGGGGGACCAAACATCAAAAATTATCCCTTGACAGAGTCAGAATGCATGCCTATACAAGATGCACAAGTGTTGATTGTCAGAAGAAAAAGTGGCTCATTGTGAAGGAGCCTAAAAAAGTCTCCTTTTTAATTAGGAGCAGCGGCTGTGGAGTGTGGATGTGGAAAGGGTAGGTTAATAACAGGCACGTGGACAGAATAGTAGCACCCACGGATGCAGCATAGCATGGAACATACAAGGCAGTAGGTCGGCTGTCTATGGGTAGTAGTAGAAGTGGTCGTAGTGGCAGATGTTTTGTGTTAATGGTGGTGGCAGTAGGGAATTAGCAGTGGCGGCAGCACCAGCCATATGGTACATGTTGGCAGGCAGCAGAATGATGGAGGCAGAAGCAGCCTTACAGAAGATGATGGTCGGCAGGCCGCCGCAGTGGAATGACGGTAGTGGTGGCATGATGGAGGCAGCAGCCCTACAGAACATGATGGTCGGCAGACTGCAGCCGGGGCATGATGGCGGCAGTGGCATGATGGAGGTGGCAGCAGCCGTACAGAATATGATGGCGGCAATGGCATGATGGAGGCAGGCAGGCAGCAAGAGTGGCAAGATGGGGCACCGTCAGAAAGGTCAGATCTTTTCAGCAGCCTCAGCCAGAGGAGTGTGAGAATGATGTTTTAGACATTGGTGGAGGACAACTGAAAACCCTCTCCGAGATGACACTGGAGTCTGGGCAAGAAAGAGAGCAAGCTGTGCCAGTTCGGGCCACTCTTCCAGTCTGCCTGCCCAGAAATCCATGGGGTCAGGGAATTGGGTATGCACCAGACACTGGCCATAGTTTGGGTAGGCTTGAACCTGGGCATTTAGATGGGAGCTATGGGGTTGCTAACTGGCCTCAGCCTGGCGTGGTACGTGGAAAAACTGCTCCATCATGTTGAGGAAACTGAAATGGCTTCTGTTGCTACTGCTATTGACTATTCTGCTGCTTGTGGCAGTGGGAAGTGGTGTGTTTCTACGGGGGGGGGGGGGGGGGGGGCAGAGAGGGGCCTCTCTTTCAGACACACAGGAGGCTGGTCTACACAGTGTTTCCTTGTAATAATGTAATTTGGCCTCCCTTTCTTCAGCAGGAAAACATTCCCCCATTTTGCTTTGATAGTGAGAGTCTAAAAGCATGGCTATCAAGTAATCATCAGACTGTTTGATGTCACTGATTCACCTGTCACTGCGTAAGCAAGTGAGTCTACAGGTCACCATTCTGGGCAGCGTGCCTGAGGAGCCAGTTCTTTCCAACTCCACCCCCCACTCAAACGATTGGGTGTTGTGACCGGTGTCACCGTCAGCATCATCATTAGTGATGACGCAAAGTGAGCTTCGGATCCTAGAATACTGTATGGAGATTCACCTCCGTACAGTATTCAAATGTATGGGCTCTGGCGAGTTGAAATGAGTTATCACAGAACTCTTGCGAGACTTTGGGAATAACTTTGGCATTCGATTTTTAAAACTGAAAAACATTTTAATCCAGGAATCATAAGTCGGCTTTGGTACTAGCTGGTACCTCGGTACCAAAGCCAACTTCAAAACCAAGTTTCAAATGGTTTTCAAGTTAAAAATTCAAATCCCGAAGTTATTTGCTGAAGTCTCGTGAGACTTCGGTGATAACAAATTTCCTTTGGCGGAGCCCATAGATTTTAATGCTGTACGGAGTTTTGAGCGAATCGACTTTGGATCTTGGATCCGAAGCTTGATTAGCTCATCCCTTATCATCATCATCCTCTTGCTCCTCCAACTCCTCCTCCCCCATTGTGGGTCCCCAACAGCCACAGGGCCAACAGCAAGATGCGTTAGCCGTTCTTCTTCATCCTCCTTCACTGCGTGAGCATCAGCGTCTCTTCAAAAATACAGTGAAGAGAATGACGGACAACTGCAGCATAAGCTGCCACTGCCTGACCTGGAAACAACACATGCTCCCTGCTGAGGCGGTCTAGTTCATGACAAAATCATTCACAGCTTTCCGCTGTTTGTACAGACACTCAAGCAATGTTGAATTCCAGCGAGTTGGAACGTCATGTAGCTGCAGATGATTCTAACACTGAAAGTCCAGGAAAGCACTCCTCACCTCGTGAGAATGGCTGAAAAGACAGATAATATCCTGGATATTGCCAGCACTTTGTGCAAGCCAGTGCAGTTTTTTTTTTTTTTAAAAGCCATTCAGGGAGCATGTGTTATTTCCCCAGGTTCAGGGAAGCCAGGATGTTGGGGCTCTTGTCACTGACCACCTTGTCCATTTGGAGTTGGCAGGGTGACAGACAATGGGATGTTTGCTACTTGATGTACTTTAGCAACTGCTGGCCAGTGTGGCTACTCTAGCCAAGGCCCATCAGCTCCAATACAGCAGAGACAACACTTGACTTGACACCTGTGATAGAAAGGAGGACGAGTGATACTGTTGGGGACAAGACCGTGTCCATCAAAGAGGAGGTGGAGGAGGCAGATAAGTGCTTGCTGTGGAAGCCAGCCAGATGATATCGTGGGGAAGGAATCAAAAGAACCTGGCCATGCTGCTGGGGTGCTACCTCTCCACTGTGACAAAAAACATTGACCCAGTGGGCCATGAAAGACATGTACTGTCCCTGCCCATAAGAGCTGATCCAGGTGTCCACCATGGCATGAACCTTGCTGCACAGCAAGAATCGCAAGGAGTGGCCTGCGTTCTCCGCCACATGAGAGTACAAGGCACTTTCTGCAACGGTACTGCTGCGACTGTACCACCAGCAACTTGGCCAGGTGGGGGTTCAGCTTGTAGACAAGCTAATTGCTGGTGGAGAAAAGTTATTTCATGGCCGAACATTCTGTTATAGATGTCTCACAATGGAGCCGAGGATAAGGAGGATTCTTAGTAGGAGAAAAAGAAGGTAATGATGATGACAGAGATACCGTATTGCTTGGGGTTGCGGGTTGGCTGCAATAAAGAGGACCAGGAGAAGACACAGTTGTTCTAATTGGGAATGCTGGAACATTTGTATTTTCCCCAAGGCTTATTTTCAACCTGCACATCTTGCACATGGTTGTAAATTTGTGTGCCCGCCTTGTGGAGAATCGCTCACGCAGATCTACAGGCAGTCAAGCTCAGCTTAACTCTGGCATGTTTTGGCGTTAACCCACCCACAGAGTCAGCAGCATTACCAGATCCAAAAGCAGATGTGGCTCTGGTTGTCCTTTGGGAGGTACATCACCTCTGCTCTTTATTGCTGCCGCTGCCCTTCTCCAATAATGTTGCCTCCCGGCTCCCAGGTCCTGTCCAGCACAGAATCATCAGAGACCTCGACCTCCCTGTCGCTTTTATCATGTGAGATATCATGGTTAGCTCCTGGGCTCCCCTCCCCTGCTCTTCTTTTTTCATAACTGCCACTTTCGCTGCCCTCAACCTTAATGCCTTGGCTACAGGTGCCACTATTACCTCCACCATCAACACAACTATGCCTGGTGTCCTCAGCCTCATCTCAAACCTCCTCTTAAGGGCAGCCCAAATGGTAACGGCTCTCACACAAGTCCTCAACAGGGAGACTCTCTTGACTATCTGCTGTAGGGCATGGAGGGGTTTCCTTGCCACTTCTCAGGAAAAAGGAAGGCACCCCACTAGGAAGGGGCAGTGAAGACTGAGAGGCCTCCACTGAAAGCTTTATTTGGGGCTGCAGGGAAGAGGAGCAGGAGGAACACTGTGACCCATAGCTAGCTCCACAGCATGGTGTCAGAATCCAAAGTCGCCTCCACATCATTATGCTGTGACTGAGAGGAGGACTGAGCCATCCAATCCACAATCTCGTCCTCTTTCTCCACAACGATAATGTTGCCCCTTTCTGGACAACTGCTGCCTGCTACTACAACTATTACTTCTGGCCGGATAGCTGGTGCTGCTACTTTCTGGCTGTGGGTCATTCCTTGGGAACCCTTCAGTAGCCCTGACATTTTTGGGCCTCACAGATAATGTTGTGTGCTACTCTGTGTGCTACCTTGTGTGTTGGTGTACTAATCACCTATATGCTGGTTTAATAAAATTTGAACAACCCCACAAAAATTTAATTCCAACCATGTGGAGAAATAAATAAATGGAAATGGATGATTGAGGCCTGATGCTTATATCACATAATCACTTACAGACAATTTGTTGCAGTACCCTGTGTTTTGGTGTACTAATCACCTTATATGCGGGTTTAATTCAATTGAACAACCCCCCAGAAAAAATTTAAACCATGTGGAGAAGGAAATAAACAGAAATGGATGATTGATGCTTGACATTAAGTATCACATTATCACTCACAGTTAATTTTGTGCACTACCCTCTAGTGAACACCTATATGCTCATTTAATTCAATTGAACAACTCCCCAAAAAGTTTGGAACCTTCTTGAGAAGGAAATAAATGGAAATAGCTGATTGAGGCCTGACACTTAATAACACATTATCACTCACAATTAATTTGGTGAAATACCCTGTGTATTGAAGTAGTGAACACCTATATGCTGGTATATTTACGTATGTGTAAGGTATTCAAAAAAATATATGAGTCTTAATAAATCAACAATTAATTTCCCAAAAGAAAAAGACCCTTAAAATTACAGTATTTATTAGTAATCATTTAAAACCTAATGCCCAAACTATGGTTAGGATACAATGGCAGTCAATCATATACAGATACAAACAGATGCAAAAATAGATGATGAGGTGTAGTGAGGAACGAGTACGGGGTCACCAGAGAGGGAAAAAAATTAACCCTAAATGTCACCCTATCGTGCCCCACAGCCCAGAGACGAATCCTGATGGTGGAGACTCTCTGTCCTCATGCCCTTGATAGCCCTAACAATAAAAAGAAAAAGACCCACTGGTGACCCCGACACGTTTCCCCCAACAGTATAGGTTCCTCAGGGGGTGAATGTAAAGGGTCTATGTATCACATCAAAAAACATGGAAAAAATGCCCAAAATAATCTGGCACAATCAGATAATGGAAAAATCTGATACTATATCAGATAATTAAAACGTAATAGCCAGATGTGGCTGAAAGGTACGTATTATATAGAATGAAATGAAGAGTGGTAAGGGTATGGCAATGACAGATAAAGGACCAATATAGGACCAGATATATCTCACATAGTCTAGGAGTCCACCAGATTTCTGCTGGCTGTACGGTATATGGGCTCCCAAAACTAGATCACACCACCCCTCACAGATGTCGGATGCTGTGGGCATGCTGGTATAATTCAATTGAACAACCCCCCAGAAAAATTCCAACCATGTGGAGAAAGAAATAAACCAAAATGGATGATTGAGGCCTGACGTTATCACTCACATGTGGTGAATTACCCTGTGTATTGGTGTATCTGGTATACACTGTAAGACCCATCAACCCTCATTCACAGCGAAGCACAAAATGACGTTCTGCTTGTTCTGCTAGGGCACCTCCCTGCCTGCTGCTACACTGATTGGCTCATGTAGGCTGTCTGTTGGCCTGTGAGCAATCAGGGCAAGCCCTCTCCCTTACTTCCTCTCAGGGTCATGTGAGCACCCTCTTCTTCCTCCCTAGTGCTTTTTTTTCCTCCAACATGTGCAGTAAAATGGCGCTGTTTTACTGGATTCATGCGAAACAGACCTGAAAAGGTTTGGTTTCATCTGTCATCCGAAATATAGCAAAGTTCGGACCAAACCCGGTTTGCTAGAAATTGGTTCACTAATCCTGACTACATTCCCTACTAATACACCTGCATCCTCTACTGATATACCAGTATTCTCTACTGATATACTTGCATTCTTTACTCATATAACTGCATCCCCTACTGATATACCTATATTTTCTCCTGATATACCTACAGTACACCCTCTACAGATATATATTACCTTCTCTACTGATATACCTGCATTCTCTACTCATATACCTGCATTCTCTACTAATATGCCTGCATCTGTAACACCTGTAAGAAGGTACAAGGAATCATTGTGGATGATAGGTTCTTGTCACCGAGGTTCCTGGCCTCGGTGGAGTAAGAGCTGTTTTTTATGTGTCAGCAGCAGTTGCTGTTTTACACCTTGATACTTAGTATGGCTATAATAGCTGATCCGGGGTGGCTCTTACTGGGAGTAGTCAAAGTGCTGGGTGGGTGACTACTCCCCATGTTCCAGGTTGGGTTTTTCCAGGCATAAAAAACAGCCAGCATTGCCAGGTGGAGAGGATTACCTCCGTCTGACAGTGGAGCTCAGGAGGTCTGTGTGCTGTGATCTGAGGGCTGTGTTGGGATCTGCGGCTTGAGCCGGGCTGAAGGGCTCAGACCCCTGTGAGGGCGAACAGGCCGCCTAACGCCTCCCTGTGGACTTGACAAGGCAGAACTTCCAACAGGGTTTGAAGTAACACCCAGGAGAAAAGGTGACTGTTTTGTATATGAACTTTTCACGTGTGTGAACGATCACCAAGCAACTTGCGTTTTTGTTTTGCTTTCACGTGTGAATAAACACTGATGTTTTGAACCTTGTACTTTTACTTTGCCTTTGTGCTGCACCCGATAATCCTAACTACCAGAGCGAATCCCCACACACCCCAGAGCAGTTTTACCACTCCTGCACCCTGGTACTGTCTTTATTGGTCTAACCTCATGCCATCTATATATTTTGTCCAAGTCCTTCACACTGTGCATTCCTAATCTGTTTGCAACTGTTATGTTCATGTAATATGCCTGGTTTACCAGCAGGTGGTAGCAAATATGGCAGAGCTGTACTTAGATAGAATGGAACTCTCTATTCCATTCTAAGCCCCCTTTGTAGGGAGGTGGGCTGGTCGTCCTTCATTCAGGAAGGGTGGGGACCAGTTAGTTCCAGTCTAGTTGACCCCCAGCAGGGGCAGGTCTCTGCTGGACGTGCCCACTCCAGCCAGAGCACCTTAAGCTCTGCTGACCATGGAGGCCAAAGCTTGAAGCCTCAGGAGCCAGGAGAAATATTTCCTGGCATAACCTAGAGTCAGACTATAGAGAAGAAGTGCAGCATAAAGAAGAAGCCAAGTGTCAGTACAGCAGTGTCAGAGAGAAACAGAGACATAGCAGGGTTGAGTTTGCCTGCCAGTTTAATGCTAAAGCTTGCTGGAACCAAGACAAAGCCTGTAAACTGTTTGAAGAAACATTTATTCAAAGTAAAGCTGCCATTGAACTTCATCTCAAGGTATGGACTCCAGTTATCCTTTTATCCCTCAATTATTCCCCCTATCTATTGCTTCGGAGCCAAAGCCTGGGGTCCAGCGGTATCCAGGTAGGAGCACCGTGACACACAATAAAATACATTATTGGCCGCACTATAACACTCGGCATTTCTAAACCTGGGACACATTTTTTTATATATAGAGGGCCCTGGCGGGAAGCCGCCATTACACATCCTCTACTGATATACCTACATTCTCTATTGATATACATACATCCTTTACTGATATACCTACCTTCTCTACTGATATACAGTACAGACCAAAAGTTTGGACACACCTTCTCATTCAAAGAGTTTTCTTTATTTTCATGACTATGAAAATTGTAGATTCACACTGAAGGCATCAAAACTATGAATTAACACATGTGGAATTATATACATAACAAAAAAGTGTGAAACAACTGAAAATATGTCATATTATAGGTTCTTCAAAGTAGCCACCATTTGCTTTGATTACTGCTTTGCACACTCTTGGCATTCTCTTGGTCGCATAAAACCTCGTTGTAATACTGTACGGAGTGGGAGTGTTAAAAACCTTGAAAGCTAACTCGGGTTTGGTTCCAAGGTACCACTTAGAGCCGAACCTAAGTTTGGTATCAAGGTTTTTTACAGTAATAATTAATTCACAAAGTTATTACACAAAGTCTCGTGAGACTTTGCGAAGTAATAACTTAGGCTCATCGGAGACAATACATTCTAATACTGTACTGAGCTCCTGCTCCGTACAGTATTACAACAAAGTTTTATGTCAATCAACTTCGGATAAAGCAGCCGAAGTCGATTCACTCATCCCTAGTGATCACCTATACAAAAGTAGAAGTTTTGGCAGTGTGTTGGTCTGGAGCAATTAGTTGTGTGCTAGCACACTGTCAAATACAGTGAGGAAATACATCAGCAATGATCGTAGAGAAGCAATTGTTGCTGTCCCTCAATCTGAAGACTATCATTCTCCAGTGAGAAAGATTATTCACAAGTGGAAAACATTCAATCTCCCTAGGACTGAAAGTACCAGCAAATTCACTGCAAAAACAGACCATGCAATACTGTCACGGCCTCGGTGTGTGCTGCGACATTTTCGCAGCGCATGCTGGTTGCCGGTGGCAACTTGTTTTTTGCATGTGTGTGTGCTTTCCCTTTTAGGATGTTTCCTTTCCCTGCTTTGGTGTGCACGGGGTTAAGGTGTGCTTGGTAGGTGTGATCTCAGGCCTCCTATATGTTGGTGTGGTGGAGCCTGAGTGTCAGTTTGGTTTGTTTGTCAGCTTGGTGTAGAGCTCTGCTCCTGGGCTGAATGATACTGTCTGTGTGAGCTATCCTTATTTGTTATTTTGTATGCCTTGCTCTGTCTGTTGCCCCCTCCGGTGTGTTTCTGTCATTCCTCCCCCCACCTGGTGTATGTAGTTGGTGTGGGTTTTGCTTGGAGGTTTGATTGTGGTATGTGGCTCCGGAAGGGGCGTGCTTTCCCGGAGGGGTTTAAGCGAAGACTAGACTGTGGGTTTTCCAGCTTGGAGCCCCCTTTCATCACGGTTGCGGCAGGTAAGTGTGGATAGCATTGTTATGTTGCTGTTACTTACCTGCCGTACTGTTTAGCCCGTGGTCTTGCATCCTGTTTGCTACTGGGCCTCTGGAGACACCATTCATCCGTGGTGTAGGATGAATGGGTGGTCTCTGCCCGGTCATAAGGCCTAGGGCTTTGCAGGGATAGCAGGGTCAAAGGTTGGTGAGCATGAGCCCCCTTACCTTCTGAGGCGGCTCATGCGTTAGGATTCTAGGGAGAGTTCAGGGTTGCACTAGGAGGTGACCTGCTCCCTGTTCCCTGCTATCTGGCCTTGCAGCCACTGTCATTACACGGTGGGGGGTTTTCCCCACTGTGACAAATACTTAGAGAAATTGCAAAAAAAAAGCCAAGACTCTACAGGTCTCAGCATCTTAAATGTTCATGTTCATGACAGTACAGTAAGTAAGAATGAACAAGTATGGCTTGCTTGGACGATTTGCCAGGAGATAGCCTCTTCTTGCTAAAAAGAACATATAAGCATGGCTTTAGTTTGCAAAGTTACAGTTTTAAACATACCTCAATGCATAGCTCTACATTTGGTAAAAACCAAACACAGCATATCAGCACAAACACCTCATACCAACTGTCAAGCAGTGGAGGGGTGATAACTTGGGATTGCTTTCAAGCCGCAGGACCTGTCCCTTGTATGCCCTCGCATGCCTATACCCCACATCCCCTGACGAAGCCACGCAAGTGGCGAAACATGTCGGGAGGGGTGTAATAGTCTAGCGTTTCAGTTTTTAGACAGTGGTCAGTGAGAGTATCTTGGAGCATTAGGAGCGGCACGATCAGGTCATAGGCAGCACGCACTGTGGAGGAAAACAATTAGTATATCTCGCATGGAGTTTACATTAATTCTCATAGAGGATAGAACTAGTAGGAGCCAGTAGGAGACTAGCGCACCCACCTGTGTTACGAATCAGCTTACAGAATATTAGTGCTTGAGGAGATATCAAACTGTTGCCAAAGCTGGAACATCTCGCAGGCAGAGACATACTTAGATACAATGTGTGCTCTGATAAGCTGACACACTTGGAAGGTATGTGTTAGTGATAGGGCTCCATAATAAATCCATGGTTGAGACGGATTCACAATAAACCAATGACACAAAAAAAGTACAAACCGGATTCCCAAAAAGTTGGGACACTAAACAAATTGTGAATAAAAACTGAATGCAATGATGTGGAGATGGCAAATGTCAATATTTTATTTGTAATAGAACGTAGATGACAGATCAAACGTTTAATCCGAGTAAATGTATCATTTTAAAGGAAAAATACGTTGATTCAAATTTTCACTGTGTCAACAAATCCCCAAAAAGTTGGGACAAGTAGCAATAAGAGGCTGGAAAAAGTAAATTTAAGCATAACGAATAGCTGGAAGACCAATTAACACTAATTAGGTCAATTGGCAACATGATTGGGTATAAAAAGAGCTTCTCAGAGTGGCAGTGTCTCTCAGAAGCCAAGATGGGTAGAGGATCACCAATTCCCACAATGTTGCGCAGAAAGATAGTGGAGCAATATCAGAAAGGTGTTACCCAGCGAAAAATTGCAAAGACTTTGCATCTATCATCATCAACTGTGCATAACATCATCCGAAGATTCAGAGAATCTGGAACAATCTCTGTGCGTAAGGGTCAAGGCCGTAAAACCATACTGGATGCCCGTGATCTCCGGGCCCTTAAACGACACTGCACCACAAACAGGAATGCTACTGTAAAGGAAATCACAGAATGGGCTCAGGAATACTTCCAGAAACCATTGTCAGTGAACACAATCCACCGTGCCATCCGCCGTTGCCAGCTGAAACTCTACAGTGCAAAGAAGAAGCCATTTCTAAGCAAGATCCACAAGCTCAGGCGTTTTTACTGGGCCAGGGATCATTTAAAATGGAGTGTGGCAAAATGGAAGACTGTTCTGTGGTCAGACGAGTCACGATTCGAAGTTCTTTTTGGAAATCTGGGACGCCATCTCATCCGGACCAAAGAGGACAAGGACAACCCAAGTTGTTATCAATGCTCAGTTCAGAAGCCTGCATCTCTGATGGTATGGGGTTGCATGAGTGCATGTGGCATGGGCAGCTTGCATGTCTGGAAAGGCACCATCAATGCAGAAAAATATATTCAGGTTCTAGAACATATGCTCCCATCCAGACGTCATCTCTTTCAGGGAAGATCCTGCATTTTTCAACAAGATAATGCCAGACCACATTCTGCATCAATCACAACATCATGGCTGCGTAGGAGAAGGATCCGGGTACTGAAATGGCCAGTCTGCAGTCCAGATCTTTCACCTATAGAACATTTGGCGCATTATAAAGAGGAAGGTGCAACAAAGAAGGCCCAAGACGATTGAACAGTTAGAGGCCTGTATTAGACAAGAATGGGAGAGCATTCCTATTTCTAAACTTTAGAAACTGGTCTCCTCGGTCCCCAGACGTCTGTTGAGTGTTGTAAGAAGAAGGGGAGATGCCACACAGTGGTGAAAATGGCCTTGTCCCAACTTTTTGGGGATTTGTCGACACCATGAAATTCTGATTCAACATATTTTTCCCTTAAAATTGTACATTTTCTCAGTTTAAACTTTTGTTCGGTGATTTATGTTCTATTCTGAATAAAATATTAGAACTTGGCACCTCCACATCATTGCATTCAGTTTTTATTCACGATTTGTATAGTGTCCCAACTTTTTGGGAATCTGGTTTGTATAAATAATAAAATAAACAAAATATAACAAATAAATACAAAATAAAACAAACACATTGGTGATCAGTATTGCCCCCCTGAGTGATGCCACCACATATTTAAAAGTTCCTGGTCCGAGCACGCCCAAAGCAATGCACCTGATAGGCAGAAATAAATCATATAAGGGCTGTATTGGACAAGCTCTGTGAGTTGCTACCAGCAACTATTTGTAGATAATAACCAAATTCAACATCTCACTGTTCCCTGACATTTTAATAATGAGTTTCCTTATTGAGAGTACATTTTAAATAAACAAAATAAAGATATAGTTTTACTATCAGTTAGAGACCCCTAAAGAGATTGTTGGTCCTACAGACCATTCAGCAATTGTTTCTCCATACAGCTCACAATTAGACAGCACAGTGCTGCTGTATGAGAGTGAGCTGTTCTAAAGGACATCCCTGTGTCTGTCCAGGCCCTGCGCTGGACAGAGGACAGGGAGTCTGAAAGCCGGACTGTCTGGCCTAAAACCTGACCTCTGGGCATGCTAGGGGCAGGCTGCTGTGGAGGTCACAGTTAAGGGGACGGTGTGTTGTGGAAATTACTGTTAAGGAGATAGGGTACTGTGGAGGTCACTAATAAAGGGGTGGCCGCTGTGGAGGTCACTATTAAAGGGGTGGGCTGATGTGGAGGTCATTATTAAAGGGACGGGATGTTGTGAAGGTCTCTGCTAAGAGGCGGGGTGCTGTAGAGTTCACTGTTAAGGGGGTGGGGTGTTGGGGAAGTCACATTTTAAGGGAATGGAGCTCTGTGGAAGTTACTGTTAATGGGGCGGGTTATTGTGGAAATTACTGTTAACGAGACGGGTACTGTGGAGGTCACTAATAAAGGTATAATGTTCACAATGATGTCACAAAACTTGGCTCTAAACCTGGAATGGGACTCCATTCAATTTACCACACACTGCTTTCATCATTCATAGTTGCAATAAGTATTAGGCCTCATTCATACAACTGTATTTTCAGTCCGCGTCTGATCCGCACTTTTTCCGGATCACACGGGGACCCATTCATTTCTAACACAAAAAATGCAGGCAGCATAAGAATGCCATCTGTGTACTGACTGCATCTGTGTGACCGTGCCGCAAGTTATAGAACATGTCCTGGATTCGAATCCAACCAAGGACAACATCTACATGGAGTTTGTATGTTCTCCCCATGTTTGCGTGGGTTTCCTCCAGGTTCTCCGGTTTCCTCCCACCCTTCAAAACATACTAATAGGGACCTTAGATTGTGAGCCCCAGTTGGGACAGCATGATGCTAATGTCTTTAAAGCTCTGCAGAATATGTCAGCGCTATATAAGTGAGTATAATAAATAAATGTCCCATTTTTGTCTGTTTTGCTGCCAAGAATAAGCTTCGCGGGCCCTGCGAACAATGCGGGATGCACATGGCCGGTATCTGCATTTTGCGGATGCGCGGTTTGCAGACTGCAAGAAGGATACGACCGGGTGAATGTAGCCTAAAGCTGTTTTCTTTGTTCTGTGATTGATATTTTGTATCGTTAATCCTGTAGATGTAGTCCTGCTATAAAATGACATATGGTTCATGCAGAGTCTCAGGTCTTGTATCAGACAGTAACAGGATGTTTTCATCATCCATTTTCACACTTGGGTGGATGCTGCAAATGATCCAGAGAAATATTCAGAACAGCAATGATCTATTTCTCTTTGCCAGACGCGTTTCAAGAAACTTTTGAGGAAGGAATAGAAAATGGTTGGAAATGTTCAGGTATATTAGTCATTGTTCAGTTGCTGTGGTAGGGATCCATTTCTATAGTGCTGAGCAGAATGGTTGGGAGACACCCTGATATAATTCCTCATATGATGGAAGCAACATAATCTTACACTAAACAAGTTGTCCCTTAAAAAATATTCTACAGTTTGACCTGGATCTGAATACTTTTGTAACTGTATGTAATTAAAGATTTAGCATAGCCACTGATTTATTCAATAAAATGTATCTGTATAGCACCACTTGTTTTTTTCTTATTTCTTTGACCTGCTCACTGAGATGGACGCACATGCTCAGTTTCATCCTTCAACTGCCTCCTGGGCTGTGATAGGGAGAGCATGGACACGCCCCCTGAGCAGCATCAGAAAAGACACTCCCCTTGAGCTGTCAGCTTGATATAAATCTAGCAGAGCAATGAATGGGGAGATCTCTGGATCTATGTTTGGTACAGGGCTGGTTTTAGCTTTGCTAGCTAGATACAATGTACTATGTTTGATTTTTACATTAGTCATGGGATAACTCCTTTAAGCCCCAGTGGAAAAGTTTAAGTGGAAAAGTAGAGTTTAATAATAGTAATCATCATAACATACAAACATTGCAGTTGGTAAATTTGATGCCTGTAAGCACCGCCCTTGGGAACTCCCCAGCCTCACCTGCAATTGCCTTATCATCCATGGGGTTTACATAAGCACCGCCCATTTTTGGCCCAGGGCAGACCAAATTTTCCAGGACTGCCTTTGAAAATTAGGGATCATCTCCGGAAATTAGGGACTATTGGCAACTATGTAAAAATAATCAAGTCCCCCAATAGTCTTTTCTGATCTTTGAGGGACAAACTATAGAAATAAACACGCATAATTTAATTAACCTTTTGCTTACCGCTGCACAACTATATATGCCGTGGAGATAAGCTCTTATCTGTAACTCAACATATAAAAGCGTCGGGTTACATTACGCTCTGCTGGTACCCTGTGGTGCTGCAGATCTCTGTGACCAGGGCAGTCATTAGACAACTTCAGTCACAGTAAGTACCCCGGAGACCAGCCAAAGTGGTTTCCCTGCATGGCATCACTGTAACAGGGTGTTATAGTGATCCATTTCACTGTAAAGTGAAAAGGCCAGCAGCTACACGCTCTTCTTGATGTGAGAGCATCTCCTGCTAGCTGTAAAATTAATTTGTGAAGCTTCAGTCTGTGAATTAAACCTTTCATGTCCTGACTGTGGCAGGAAGGGGTTAATTCAACAATTTTATTTTATTTATTTTTTCATTAAAAAAATTTATATATATATATATATATATATATTAAATAACTAAAAAATAATTTAAAAAATTATAAAAAGTGAAATATAAAAAATTTAGTTATAGCTATAGTTACTAGTTTTAGCAATAGTATTGCAGACTATGTAAACACACAAACTCACATTTTCCTCTTTTCGTTCATAAAAAATAAAAAAATAAATAGATATATTTATTAGTTGTAGCAATAGTATAGCGGACTATGTGTGTGTAAAGTATACAAATGTACCATTTTTTTGTTTTCTTTTCATAAAAAAAAAAAATATAAATATATATATATATATATATATATAGACTTTAGGAAAATGAGAATGCAGCACACTGTAGAAAGTGGGTGCAGGTCAGGCCATAGGTCTGAAGGTCTCTCTCTCTCTCTCTCTATATATATATATATATATATATATATATGTAATAGACAATAGAAAAAATTGGACAGCACTCCAGACGGTATCTTCGGTAAAGCAGATAAAGTTTAATCACCCATGTGGTGGCAGCAAAAAAGCAACGTTTCGGCTCTACATGAGCCTTTCTCAAGCAATGACAAAAAATGTAAAGCCAGCATATATCAGTGAGTCAATTAAATCAATTGTGTAACCATATAATTGATACTTAATAAACATCAATGTACAAAAATATAAATACAATTACAAAATAGTCATCATAATGATCATTGTTAAAGTGACAAGTGCATACAGTGTATAAAGTGCATAATGGGGCTGACAGTCCTATGTTATAATCTAAAATCCACAAACACTATCAGCTGTTCATAGTTCGTCCATGATTACTCATAAAACATTAATTGTGCACATATGTGATGGGGTATGATAATGAGAAAATACCTGAGAGAGTGATAGAGCCCACATATACTATCGCGCTGTTCAGCGCGTCTCCCTGATGCAAGTGCGCATGTCCCGGTCGCATATCAAACGTCAGAGCACGTCCGAGCGGCACCACGTTTGTTAGAGATGTCGCTCCTAAGTGACGTCACAGGCACATAGCGATGCCTTCTGCCAGGTCATATGTGGCGTCACTGGAGTGAGGAAGCGCATGTGCAGTTCCAACTTTGATGCCTATAGCCACCATCGTATTCAAGGGAATGCAGCCAATCTATATTCTTTACTGCATTGATTACTATGTGCATACTAAGTTCCATAATCGATCACAGTGGATGTATTCCACTTAACACAGCCAAGTAGGAAGGTCCCCACTTTTCCAAGATGGGAAACCAACCTCTTTGTGTGCCCATGATGCTGGCAGCACGCTAATGCCATCAGCACCATCGGTCGCATACTTGCTGCAGCTCGTGACCTAGAGGGTTCTCCTCAATCATAAATCAGAACAAGAAAATCGATATTTGGGCAATCAACATTCCATTTGCATGTTCAAGATTAATCCTTTTGATATGCTATCGGGACAATGACACCAATACACAAGAAAAATAAAAGGTTTGAAAATCCAAACAAATACTTGGTAGGCTCCTCATCCACCTCCCAGGTGCAACATTATTACTTCAAGTCTTCCCCCGGAATTCCAGTGTATCTGAAATGATATGTAATATTAGTGATACAAGTGACACCCAGAATACATAAAAATCTTGTTTTACACGTTTCTATAATATTTTTGTTCTTATTTTTTATTTTTTATATTTTATATAAAGTTTACATTTTTTATATAACATTTTTTGTCAGTATACATGTCCTCTGCAGGAGAAAATATTTGAATACATCAGAGGCAACACATCAAAGGGCACCCTACTCTCCTCAGATTCCTCCTCCATACCTATAGTCAATATTCAGGCCATTGGGTTGTAGACTATTTAAAGTCCGAATCCAAAATGACTCTCTCTTTTTGAGCAATATGATACGATCCCCACCCCTGCGAGGCATTGGTATCTGATCAATGATCCAACATCGCAGGTCCTTTTCATTGTGTTTTGTATATGTATATATACTTGTAGAAAATTCAGGGCAGCACACCTTATGAAGCAACTGTTGGGTGCCAGCGGTATTGCACTTTACCAAAGTGATGAACCATAAAAATATATATATACAGTGGAGGAAATAATTATTTGACCCCTCACTGATTTTGTAAGTTTGTCCAATGACAAAGAAATGAAAAGTCTCAGAACAGTATCATTTCAATGGTAGGTTTATTGTAACAGTGGCAGATAGCACATCAAAAGGAAAATCGAAAAAATAACTTTAAATAAAAGATAGCAACTGATTTGCATTTCATTGAGTGAAATAAGTATTTGAACCCCTACCAACCATTAAGAGTTCTGGCTCCCACAGAGTGGTTAGACACTTCTACTCAATTAGTCACCCTCATTAAGGACACCTGTCTTAACTAGTCACCTGTATAAAAGACACCTGTCCACAGAATCAATCAATCAAGCAGACTCCAAACTCTCCAACATGGGAAAGACCAAAGAGCTGTCCAAGGATGTCAGAGACAAAATTGTAGACCTGCACAAGGCTGGAATGGGCTACAAAACCATTAGCAAGAAGCTGGGAGAGAAGGTGACAACTGTTGGTGCGATTGTTCGAAAATGGAAGGAGCACAAAATGACCATCAATCGACCTCGCTCTGGGGCTCCACGCAAGATCTCACCTCGTGGGGTGTCAATGGTTCTGAGAAAGGTGAAAAAGCATCCTAGAACTACACGGGAGGAGTTAGTTAATGACCTCAAATTAGCAGGGACCACAGTCACCAAGAAAACCATTGGAAACACATTACACCGCAATGGATTAAAATCCTGCAGGGCTCGCAAGGTCCCCCTGCTCAGGAAGGCACATGTGCAGGCCCGTCTGAAGTTTGCCAATGAACACCTGAATGATTCAGAGAGTGACTGGGAGAAGGTGCTTTGGTCTGATGAGACCAAAATAGAGCTCTTTGGCATTAACTCAACTCGCTGTGTTTGGAGGAAGAAAAATGCTGCCTATGACCCCCAAAACACCGTCCCCACCGTCAAGCATGGGGGTGGAAACATTTTGCTTTGGGGGTGTTTTTCTGCTAAGGGCACAGGACAACTTATTCGCATAAACGGGAAAATGGACGGAGCCATGTATCGTGAAATCCTGAGCGACAACCTCCTTCCCTCTGCCAGGAAACTGAAAATGGGTCGTGGATGGGTGTTCCAGCACGACAATGACCCAAAACATACAGCAAAGGCAACAAAGGAGTGGCTCAAGAAGAAGCACATTAAGGTCATGGAGTGGCCTAGTCAGTCTCCGGACCTTAATCCAATCGAAAACCTATGGAGGGAGCTCAAGCTCAGAGTTGCACAGAGACAGCCTCGAAACCTTAGGGATTTAGAGATGATCTGCAAAGAGGAGTGGACCAACATTCCTCCTAAAATGTGCGCAAACTTGGTCATCAATTACAAGAAACGTTTGACCTCTGTGCTTGCAAACAAGGGTTTTTCCACCAAGTATTAAGTCTTTTTTTGTTAGAGGGTTCAAATACTTATTTCACTCAATGAAATGCAAATCAGTTGCTATCTTTTATTTAAAGTTATTTTTTCGATTTTCCTTTTGATGTGCTATCTGCCACTGTTACAATAAACCTACCATTGAAATGATACTGTTCTGAGACTTTTCATTTCTTTGTCATTGGACAAACTTACAAAATCAGTGAGGGGTCAAATAATTATTTCCTCCACTGTATATATATATATATATATATATACATATTAGTTTTAGCTATATTTAGTATAGCGGGGGCATTTTTGTGTGTAAAATATACAAAAGCACGCATATTTTTCATTCATAAAAAAATCAAAAGCTCAAAGCTTAAAATGTATACATTTCTTTCAAGATAAAAAACTTAGATCCTCAATATAGAAAAAGTCACTTTGAAGAAGTTTCTAATGTTCTGTGTCATACAACCAGCAATAGAAAAATTGGCCGCTAAAATGTAAAAATGTGGTCTAGTCCTTTGAAATCTTGCAGTGGGCCCAACCAGTAGATAAATGACACATACAGCGTCTTTTTTCACTGTACAAACGTACGGTAATGGTATTAGAAATGTTTTGTCTTAAAGACGACCTTTCATGGGTTTGTAGTAAGTGAGATAAATATCTGTACCTGCGGGGTACAGATATATCTGTACTCCCCCGGCTCTGCTGCCACCCTGCCTGTTTTTTTTAAATAGCGCTCCTGCTCCCCGTTATGCCCCTCCCCCAAGGGAGAAAACCTCCCTGGCTGTGACGCTTTGCGCTGCGATTGGACAGCGCTACTGTGTGAGATTGTGGATAAGCTCTGCCTTTATAATGTTTATGTTTAAATTGTATTAGAGATGTCATTTGGCATTCCGGGCACTAGAGGCCACTGTTTTTCAGCACAGTCAGAACACTCTGGGATCTGCATATGCAAAGCAGATGATGACTCATGCAAGCTGCTTCTGTGTGAACCAGGAAGTGTTGATCTGACATGGTGAAAGGAGTGTGCTATTGAGGGACTGAATACGAATGTCACGGATGGTGTTGCAGAAAGCTGTAACTTATAAATAAACATCCGACTGGCTTGATCCCAAACTAAGGAGCATATGGGTGAGCCCTATAAAACCCCTAGAGCTCTCCCTGACTGCTATGCCCATGAAAAGGTCTTTATGGTAGACGATTGCATGTCCACGTACCTCATACTATGTGACACCTGAAAACCCTATAATAGTGAGGAGACACGACCACCGGGTCCCTGCACTTAATACGGACAGAGTCAGGGTCACCTAGAATCAAGTCAGCAAGGAAACACAAATAAAGGAAACAGACTTAGCTGAGGAAGCAGCCTCCAGCAGTGAACACAATCCAGGAAGAAGTATAAACCGCAAAGTGAGGCAGTATGGGAGTGAATATAAAGGGAGACAATTAGTGTAAATAGGTGACAGCTGGGAGAAGGAAAGGAGATGACAAAGTGAAACCAAAACAAAGAACTTCATGCAGGTAGAGAAGAGCATCTAACAGACCTTCTCACAGAAGTGGCGGTGACACCGATTCCATCCTGGCTTGCAGATGTCCGACAGTGAATGGACACTCAAAGGAAGGAGAGTAGCTGTTGTCCCCTTACTGGATCCAACTCTTTGAAAGAGAGGTTGTTCCAGGAAGACCATTTCCTGTGTGTGGACAAGAAGCCTTATCATCAAGCAAGGCCGCACGGTTGCTGAGAGCTTGGTGGCCATCCCGGGTAAGCGGCATCCTAAGGCCCAGAACGGACACAGGTCAGTACACCTGATTACCAATTGTACTATCCTGTTTGGTGCCTAAAGTAACAGAGACTAGCCTAGGCCTTGTATTAGCTAGTTAGTTAGGGTTAGCTTTGTTAGGACTTACTGTACTGGACTGCAGCGCAGTAATTGACTTTCAGGCTCTGCTGCGTCTGCCCACGGTTAGGTGTGTCCTCTATAGCGGCACAGCACGACTTGTAGGCTCTGCTGTGTGCACCAACAGGCTAGGCCTGTCCCTCGGACGTGGGCGGTGACTGTGGGCCTGGGGAATTACTTATTCTGTTTGTACTTGTGTTATTACTGTTTCCAAAGTAAAGTTTCTGTTCTTGTATATAAAGCTGGTGTCAGTGTCGCTTTCCTTGTCTGTGACTTCGCTGTATCCTGGGGAGCCCACCCCGGTACACGGCTTACAACAGCAGGGTAGAAGGAGACGCCCACAGAGAAAGACTGCGTCTCCTCCCCATTGCTCCGATGCTCAGTATTAGCATACAGAGCGCAAAATTTGTGGGAGGGCCATAACGGGGCGCAGGAGCGCTATTTAAAAAAAAAACAGGCAGAGTGGCAGCACAGCGGGGGGTACCCTCCAGGTACAGATATTTATCTCACTTACTACAAACCCATGAAAGGTCCTCTTTAATCACTTCACATCCGGGCCATTTGCCCCCTTCCTGACCAGGCCTAATTTAGCAAATCTGACATATCTCACTTTATGTGGTAATAAGTTTGGAACACTTTTACTTATCCAAGCCATTCAGAGATCGTTTTCTCGTGACACATGGCGGCAAATGACCCCTTTCAGGCTTAATAACTGAACCATAGTAATAATAAAATAATGACATGACACCTTGTGTTAGAATAAAAATGGCCGCAATGCTTTATTAAGGGTAAATAAATTAATAAATAATTAAAACTTCAAATTCATTAAAAAAATAACCATAAAAAATTCCAATAATTACCAAAATCCACTCAGCAATAGCTGAGTGATACAGACCCTCTAATAAAGCAAAGCGACATAATTCATAAGAATAGGGAGGGAGGGCAGGGCGACGATCCGGTCTTGATAAAACTGGCCCAGAAGCGCCGTCGAAATTCTCTTTTTAAGGACCATACTTTCCCGCCGCTGGCATCCACACCAATCAGCTGTCCAGAAATCTCCCTCAGCAGCCAGCTTCACCAATCAGAAGATCCTTGCTTGTCATCCAAAGGCTCAGGTGAGACTGGCTAAAACCAGCTGATTCTGACAGAACTTAACCATTTCATGATAACCTGAAATAAAAGAGCGGGAAAGCTAGAAAAAGGGGGGGGGGGGGAAAGAGCAAAACCATACCAAAATACACAAATTAATGGTGTAATTGCCCCCATGTGTCCCCCAAGCGAAACATGGAGGCAAATGACCCCTTTCAGACTTAGTAACTGAACCATAGTAATAATAAAATAATGACATGACACCTTGTGTTGGAATAAAAATGGCCGCAATGCTTTATTAAGGGTAAATAAATTAATAAATAATTAAAACTTCAAATTCATTAAATAAATAACCATTAAAAATTCCAATAATTACCAAAATCCACTCAGCAATAGCTGAGTAATACAGCCCCACAAGCCAAGCCTTAAAAAGGCGAGGCCCCCCAAAAGCGATGCAGCCATTTTTCAATCACATTCTGCAAGCCCACATTGAAAATGTCGATACCCACCTCAGACAGGTGAACATTATCCGATCTGTAAAAACCTGAGACATAACCTTCTAGGTCCACATGCCTGTAACTAAAACCACCAAGCAATGGAAGAAATTTTTCCATTGGCCGGTTTACCTGCTTTCTAATTTTTTCAAAAAACATGAAATCAGCTTCTGCCCATCCTAACCTAGGAACAATTACCAAAAAAAACTATTTAGTGTTAGGCAACATACATTGCAACAAAGCTAGATCTTTCTTCATTTCCCATAAAAGGTCACAGGTCTTTACTTTCCCTATATCGTTACCCCCAACATGGATAATAATCAAATCAGCCGAAGGCCATATACAAAATAATCTCCGTACTTCAACCAACAGTCTTTTCCAAACTAGTCCTCTACTACCCCACCAAAAAATCTGCAAAGATGAACTGTCAAAAGAAAGAATTCTAGAGTAAGATCTCCTTTCAGCTCGCTTTCAGCCCAGAATATAAGCGAGTGGCTCAGAATCCAGAATATATACAGTACAGACCAAAAGTTTGGACACACCTTCTCATTCAAATAGTTTTCTTTATTTTCATGACTATGAAAATTGTAGATTCACACTAAAGGCATCAAAACTATGAATTAACACATGTGGAATGATATACATAATAAAAAAGTGTGAAACAACTGAAAATATGTCATATTCTAGGTTCTTCAAAGTAGCCACATTACTGCTTTGCACACTCTTGGCATTCTCTTGATGAGCTTCAAGAGGTAGTCACCTGAAATGGTTTTCACTTCACAGGTGTGCCCTGTCAGGTTTAATAAGTGGGATTTCTTGCCTTATAAATGGGGTTGGGACCATCAGTTGCGTTGTGGAGAAGTCAGGTGGATACACAGCTGATAGTCCTACTGAATAGACTGTTAGAATTTGTATTATGGCGAGAAAAAAGCAGCTTAGTAAAGAAAAACGAGTGGACATCATTACTTTAAGAAATGAAGGTCAGTCAGTCCGAAAAATTGTGAAAACTTTGAAAGTGTCCCCAAGTGCAGTCACAAAAACCATCAAGCGCTACAAAGAAACTGGCTCACATGCGGACCACCCCAGGAAAGGAAGACCAAGAGTCACCTCTGCTGCGGAGGATAAGTTCATCCGAGTCACCAGTCTCAGAAATCGCAGGTTAACAGCAGCTCAGATTAGAGACCAGGTCAATGCCACACAGAGTTCTAGCAGCAGACACATCTCTAGAACAACTGTTAAGAGGAGACTGTGTGAATAAGGCCTTCATGGTAGAATATCTGCTAGGAAACCACTGCTAAGGACAGGCAACAAGCAGAAGAGACTTGTTTGGGCTAAAGAACACAAGGAATGGACATTAGACCAGTGGAAATCTGTGCTTTGGTCTGATGAGTCCAAATTTGAGATCTTTGGTTCCAACCACCGTGTCTTTGGATAAACTCTACATGCCTGGTTCCCACCGTGAAGCATGAAGGAGTGATGGTGTGGGGGTGCTTTGCTGGTGACACTGTTGGGGATTGATTCAAAATTGAAGGCATACTGAACCAGCATGGCTACCACAGCATCTTGCAGTGGCATGCTATTCCATCCGGTTTGCATTTAGTTGGACTATCATTTATTTTTCAACAGGACAATGACCCCAAACACACCTCCAGGCTGTGTAAGGGCTATTTGACCATGAAGGAGAGTGATGGGGTGCTGCGCCAGATGACCTGGCCTCCACAGTCACCGGACCTGAACCCAATCAAGATGGTTTGGGGTGAGCTGGACCGCAGAGTGAAGGCAAAAGGGATAACAACTGCTAAGTATCTCTGGGAACTCCTTCAAGACTGTTGGAAGACCATTTCAGGTGACTACCTCTTGAAGCTTATCAAGAGAATGCCAAGAGTGTGCAAAGCAGTAATCAAAGCAAAAGGTGGCTACTTTGAAGAACCTAGAATATGACATATTTTCAGTTGTTTCACACTTTTTTGTTATGTATATAATTTCACATGTGTTAATTCATAGTTTTGATGCCTTCAGTGTGAATCTACAATTTTCATAGTCATGAAAATAAAGAAAACTCTTTGAATGAGAAGGTGTGTCCAAACTTTTGGTCTGTACTGTATATAATATTATATATAAATTGACAGCCTGAAAAATAGAAAATTACATTAGTCTGATAACATTAACTCTGGTCTAACATAAAGCCTAACTCTGTGAGAGTCCCAACGACCTATTCTACGAATCACTGATTCATCCAGACCACAATTTGCCGCTTCTGTAGCAGCACCAATCCTAAAGGAATGGGATGACATTTTTAGCGAACTCAAGCCCAAAGCATTTAAACATTTTTTTAAAACCGAACAAAACTGAAATCTAGTCAAAGGGGAACAATCCTTGTGTAATAGAAACGGACCTGACAAAGACGGACACACTTCTAACCATGACTTAGCAATAGCCACAGGGCATAAAATTGAACCAACCCATTGATTCAACTTAGTAAACCTGCCTCTCCCAAACTGATCAGTCTTAGAGTGACTCAAAAAAATCTCTATTAAAGTCTCCTTAACTGACACATCTGAACAAGCTAACCCAGAACAAACAAACCTATTGGCTGCTACAAACTCCCCAATTCTTAACGCAGCGAAAAAAGCAAAAATGAAAGCCGTCCTGAACAATAAAACCTCAAAATTATCAAAACAAACTCTTGGTAACACATTATATAAATCTAATAACAATTGAATGGAAATAGGCCTTCTATTATCAACATTGGCAAAACATTTCCTGTACCCTTTTAACATTTGCTTAATCTGAAAACAAGCAGACAGAGGCTGCTCACCATATAATTTTTGAAAGAAAGAAATACCTGAAACAGACTTAGACACAGCAGAAAAAGACAACTGCCTGTCACACAAAACTTGCAACAAATAATAAACCTTTATCAGAGACATTGACAAAATTATCGTCAAAACCAGAATTGAATAATACCCAACCACGCCATGCGGCTGTATAAGCAGCCCATGTTCTAGGTGCTAACGAGCGTACAATATTCTCTGAAATTACTCCCAAATAAGGTCCCATAAATGGCGGGGGCATGGAATCCCTTGCTGACTTGCTTCCGGAGCGAGTTGCCGAAACTTCCCAAACTGCAAGCGAGATAAAGAGTCGGCTAAGCTATTTGATGACCCTACAACATATTTAGCTTTAATCCAAATGTTGCATTGCATACAAAGCAGCACCAGGTGCCTTAACAGCTTAACCACTAACTCTGATTTGGACGTCAAAGTGTTAATGGCAAAAAGCACACCTTTGTTGTCTGTGTGAAACAAAATTATTTTTTTCTTAAACTCTGAACCCCAGATTGCTACAGCAACAACCACCGGAAATAACCCTAAACACACAATATTCTTTGTGACACCACAACTAAACCATGAATCAGGCCATCTCTCCGCCGACCACTTACCTTCCCCCCAAAAAAAACGTAACCGCAACTCCCGGCAGCATCCGTAAATAAAGCGAACACTTCGGAATCTACGAATTCCTCTTGCCAAACGCTAGAGCCATTGCAGTTCTGTAAAAATTCTAACCAAATACAAAGATCATCTTTCAAGCACTTAGTAAGCCAAATGTGCGAGCTAGGAAATTTCAAACGCCTGGTGGAAAAATAAAGGCGCTTTGAAAAAAACTCTACCTATGGGGATAATTCTACTAGCAAAATTAAACGAACCCAACACTGATTGCATTTCCTTCAGAGTACATTTCTTTTTCTACCTCAACTAATTTCGCTTCTGGTAACCTAAATTCCATTCTAATAGTATCAATAGTAATTCCTAAAAATTCTAAACAACAACACGGAAAAACTGTTTTTTCATTAGCCACTGGAATACCAAAACAATTTTACAGATATCAAAAAATGTCAACAACAAATCAGAACAAAGACTAGAATCAGGAAAACCTACAAACAGAAAATCGTCCAGATAATGTAAAATACCGGCAGTAGAATTTAAAGGGAGTTTGTCACCTACCTGACCGGTTTCAAACAGGTGACATTGTTCAGTGGGGCATCTGTGTCATGTCTTTGTGCCCCACTGAACAATGTCACCTGTTTGAAACCGGTCAGGTAGGTGACAGACTCCCTTTAAAGAAAACAGAACCCAATGAATAAAGCTAAAAAATGTTTCAAAATAATAACACAATAACGTAAAACCCATAGGAAGGCACTTCAAAATAATAAAAACCATCAATTTGAAAACCTAACGAACAAAATCCAGCAGGATTCACTGGGAGCAAGTGAAAAGCCGACTTAATGTCAGCCTTAGCCAACAAAGCCCCTTTACCGAAATGCCTTAGTAACAACACTGCACTGTCGAAAGAAGAATATTCCACCGTAGCCAAGGACTTGTCCACCATGTCATTCAGAGAATGTTTCTCCGGAAATGACAAATGATGAATAAGTCTAAATTCACCTGACTCTTTCTTTAGTACAATACCCAAAGGGGAAAGTCTAAAATTTTCAGAAGGCGGGCTGCTAAATGGACCCTCAATTCAGCCCAAAACCAATTCTCTTTCTGTAGTTTCACTCTTACAACATCCTTATGAATAGACACAGACTTTAAATTGTCAACCCAGCAACAGCCCCTACCAAGGAGCTCAGGTATAAGAAACCCTACATTAAATACGTCAAAAATCAATTTAGCTTTCTGCTGATTTGGATAACGCTCTAGCCATGGGAGGATTGCGGAAAATTTCACTGGACTCAATGCTTTTGAGAACTTGTTCCTTGGTACCAAGCTGCTGCTGACCTGACTTAGAGTTCCTTTTGAAACAACGCACCATGGGATGAGCACCCCCGCAAAAGGAACATTCGTGCTTGTAGCGACAATTACTCAACCATTTGCATGATGTTTCATTAAACAAAAAGCAGATTGATTAGGCGAGATTACTGATTTAAAAGGAACAGATTTTTGTGGTAACATTAAATTCACCCACAAACCTATGTCCTTCACACTCCATGTAAGAGAAGGATGGACCACCAGCTTCTGACGAAACGTTTCGTCATAATAAAACCAAGCCAGGCCTCCAAAATTGCGATAAGCCTCGATAATGATATCCAGGTGTTGAAATAGTCCAGAACAGAATTCTGGATGCTTTTCTCCCAGCACAGCTGAAAATATACAACAGGCACGAAGCCAGTTATTAAATGACCTTGGCATGACACATTTCCTCTCATCGTCACCCTTGTCCTCCTTCTTATCAGCCTTAGCCGTATGCTCTTTAGCTGCCGGCAAAAGCGACACAATGTCCACATACTCCATGCACCAAATCCTCTCCTTAATGCTGATGCTTAGATGAAAACCAAGAGGCGAGACCTCACATGCCAAAGCCTCTCTAAAACAAATCTCCTCAACACCAGCTCCTTTTTCCAAAATAGGAACCCCATCCCCTTTCAGAGATTTAGAGCTTGTGCTTAAAACATCTGCAGCCGCATTAACCGTTACACTGCCCACTGCATTAACCTTTTGTAAACCAGAAAATAAAGATACCCTATCAGCATTAAGAGATTTAGAGCTTGCACTCCATACATCTGCAGCAGCGTTAACAGTTTCCTTGCCCACTGCATTAACCCCTTGTCTGCCAACCCAATCTACCCCTAGCTTAAAAAAATCTGCTAACATGGCAGACTCAGACACAGGGACAACACTGACATTCTTACCAGTATTCTGCTCCTCCTGGACCTGTGAAGAGGTTGAAGCCAGAGGCTGACTTGTGCTTCCATGGGGGCCCGGAGGTAGCTCAACCACAGAGCATGGGAGCTCCTCAGAAGGCAGCCACACTGAATCTGTTACATCCAGCAGGCTTGATCCCCTCCGAGCTAGCAGTGATGGGCAGGCTGCTTCCTGATTCTTCAGCTGTGGCTTCTTCCTGCTGCTGAGCACAACTTCCTTCTGGCCGCTCTGTACTCGACTCTTTATGCTTCTGGAGGACCGCTGCCTCTGCTGGTAAGAAGGAGGAGCTGAAGACACAGTACGTCTGTTCTGCCTGTAGCCGGAAGCCGGGAGAGTGGTATAAGCAGCCCTAGCTTTGCGAGCTCTTTTGCATGGGCGCATATTTAACCCCTCCTCTCCGCTCTGACCTGGAGCAGGATCCTCTGCTTGATCTTCCGGCTCCATGGCGCCATCTTTATGCGGTCCTCTCCTGCACAGCGATGGCGAATCCAGCAGCGGCAGCGGAGCAGGCATTGGAGGTGAGTGAGGTAGGGAAGTCAGCAGGGAAGGCGGCGATACTTGACGCGGTGACATCTCCAGGCAGGCTCGTAACCAGTCTTCTCCTCCGGCGCTTTCAGCCTTATCTAGCCGACGCAGCAGAGCCTCCATCCTGCAGATCCAGCTACGTTCCGGTCTTGACAAAACTGGCCCAGAAGCGCCGCCGAAACCCTCTTTTTAAGGACCATACTTTCCCACCGCTGGCCTCCACACCAATCATCTATCCAAAAATCTACCTCAGCTACCAGCTGCCCCAATTAGAAGATCCTTGCTTGTCATCCAAAGGCTCAGGTGAGACTGGCTAAAACAAGCTGATTCTGACAGAACTTAACCATTTCATGAAAACCTGAAATAAAAGAGCAGAAAAGCAAGAATGGGGGGGGGGGGGGAGAAAATAGAGCAAAACCATACCAAAATACACAAATTAATGGTGTCATTGCCCCCATGTGTCCCCCAAGCGAAAAGCTCTGGGGGGCCTGAACATTGTACTTCATGACAGTCATAAATTTGAGTCAATATATTTCACCTTTATTTATGCAAAAATCCCCAAATTACCCAAAATTTGGGAAAATTTGCTATTTTCAAAATTGAATTTCTCTGCTTTTAAAACAGAAAGTGATACATCATAAAATATTTATTACTTAACATTCCCTGTATGTCTACTTTATGTTGGCATCATTTTGGAAATGTCATAAAAAAATTTTGGGGACATTAGAAGGCTTAGAATATTAGAAGCAATTCTTAACATTTTTAAGAAAATTGCCAAAACCCACTGTCACAACCAGACAGCTGAGAAGCTCTGACAGAGGCCTTTCAGAACCTCCTCCTTGAATTTCTGTGTTGTGGTATTCAGCTCCTCCTCTCGTCAGCCTCTCTCAGCTGTCATGTGTTAATTGCTTCCCTTTAAATGCCTCCCCAGAATGCTTTTCTGGGCGGCTTATACTACTTCCTGGAGTGTGTGTGCACGCTGATCTGTCCTCCTGTTTGCTTCAAAGCTAAGTGCACCTTTATCTGTTAATATCTGTTTGCTGGATCCCAGGTGACCCTGACTCCCTCCGTGTCTTGTGTAGGGAGCCGGTGGTCGTGTCCCCTCACTATTGTAGGGTGCTCAGGGCTTTATAGTCAAGGTTCGTGGATATGCAAACCTCCACCATTAGGATCTTTGCATAGGCTGAGCAGCCAGGGAAAGTGCCAGGTCTTCTGCAGGGGTCTCCCTTGGTTCCTTAGTTTTTGGATTCAGCGAGTCGTTTATACATGTTGCTTTGCCTTGTTACCTGTACACATTCCGTGACACCCACTTTTTAAGGACCAGTTCAGGTCTGAAGTCACTTTGTGGGGCTTACATAGTGGATACCCTCAGAAATGACCCCATTGTAGAAACTACACCCCTCAAGTTACTTAAAACTGATTTTACAAACTTTGTTAACCCTTTAGGTGTTCCACAAGGATTAAAGGAAAATGAAGATCAAATTTTAAAATTTCACTTTTTTGGCAGATTTTCCATTTTAATCCATTTTTTTCTTTAACACATCAAGGGTTAACAGCCAAACAAAACGCAATATTTATTACCCTGATTTTGCGGTTTACAGAAACACCCCACATGTGGTCATAAACTGCTGTATGGGCACACGGCAGGACGCAGAAGAAATGGAGCACCACATAGTTTTTAGAAGGAAGATTTGGCTGAACTGGTTTTTAGATGCTATGTCCCATTTGAAGCCCCCTGATGCACCCTTACAGTAGAAACTCCCAAAAAGTGACCCCATTTTGGAAACTAGGGGATAAGGTGCCAGTTTTTTTGGTACTATTTTTGGGTACATATGATTTTTTGATCATTCATTATAACACTTTATGGGGCAAGGTGACCAAAAAATTAGTTGTTTTAGCACAGTTTTTACATTTATTTTTTTTGCAGCGTTCACCTGAGGGGTTAGGTCATGTGACATTTTTATAGAGCTGGTTGTTACGGACGCGGCGATACCTAATATGTATATTTTTTTTTATTTATTTCACTTTAACACAATAATAGCATTTTTTAAACAAAAAAAATATGTTTTAATGTGTCCATGTTCTGAGAGCTATATTTTTTTTATTTTTTTTTGCGATTTTCTTATGTAGGGGCAAATTTTTTTGTGTTGCACTTTTCGTGATTTTTTTGTGTTTTTTTTTTACAGTTTTAATTTTTTATTGTTTTATGCTGTTTATCGGACTGGGTGGATCATGTGATATATTTATAGAGCTGACCGTCACAGACGCGGCAATACCAAATATGTCTATTTATTTATTTTTTTTCTATTTAAAAAAATAATAATTTCTTACTCGGGATTTATTTTATTTTTTTACATGTGAAACCTTTTTTATTTATTTATTTTAACACTTTATTTTTTTATTTTACACTTTTCGTCCCCTATAAGGTCATACAAGACCTCTTGGGGACATTTAATTTCATTTTTTTCTTTTTCACTATTGATTTCTCCTGTGACTGGGGCTGACAGCGGTATACTGCGCTGTACAGCCTCAGTGCAGGGCTGATCGAGGTCTGTGAAAGACCCGACAGCTCCTGCACTCTCCGGCCCCGGCGCTTCCTTCTCTGTATACACAGCGCTCGGTGAGATGGGAACTGTCCCTGCCTTCTCTAAGGGTTGCCCTGCTGTCACTGACAGCGGGCAACCCGATCTGAAGCTGCACGATTAGCGTGCAGCTGCGATCTCTGAATGGACGTTCAGAAACGTCCATTCAGAGATATAGAACCACCTCCCGGATGTTTTTAGTCAACGTGTGGACTGTAATAATGCTGCGGTTTAGAAAAATGGCTCACATATCATTACAAGGGGTAAAAAAATAAATACCCACGATAAAACATTTTTAGAATATGGAACTGATTATTTATGTTTTTATAGTGCAAAAATATTCATACATAAAAATAAAAAAAATCACTTATAGAATCAAAATTATATAAAAACAGAAACAAAAATATTGCAAAATTGATGTTTTATTTCTAATCTCTGAAAAAAATAAAGAAAATAAACATTGATAAGGAGTTGAAAGCTGCTGTTCGGTAAAGCTTGCCCGGCTTGTATGTGGTCCATCACTACAGCAGCAAGCAGCAGAGATTCACCAGAAAACTTCCTGTTCTTCTGAGAAGTCTTGGCAGCAAGTTTTACGACTTCAGAAAAAGAAAGGACGTGTTTATCCAAACATTTGCAAAATGACTTTCATGTATGCTAATCCGAGCATTTCTAAATGGTCCCTCGGCATAAATAAAGAGATGGAGACAGCGAGATGTGGAGACACCATTGTCATTCATGAGGTTGACAAGGAAGATCAGTGAGCAAAGCCTTCAATGCTTTAACTTCTTAACCTTCTTGAAACATTTCTCTGGAAAAAATTAAAATGATAATGCGTTTTAAGCAACTTTGCTAAAGGTTAAACATAATTATGGTGTATACAAACTAATCCTTAAAATGTCAGTCTTCTAAATGGAGGTCACTGACTAACATTTACATAAGAATGTGACATCACAGAGTCGCTGGACATCAAGGATGATCCGTGGCCGCCGATAAATAATACTGAGGCACAACATTTACATTTAGTAAGATTTACATTTCTAAAGTGGCATTTTCATTTTAGTTCATTTTCATCTGCTCTGAAGGGCACTTGATCCATAAAGATGTAGTATAGGTTGCAACTAGAGATGAGCGAATTATTGGAAAATTTTATTCAGCTGCTTTGGCGAATTTTCCCCAAAAATTTGCTTAGGCTACTTTCACACTTGCGGCAGAGTGATCCGGCAAGCAGTGACGTCGCCGGAACTGCCTGCCGGATCCAGCAAAACGTATGCCAGCTGATGGCATATGTAAGACTGATCAGTAGTCTGATCCGTCGTCTTACATACAGACGTGGACAAAATTGTTGGTACCCTTTGGTCAATGAAAGAAAAAGTCACAATGGTCACAGAAATAACTTTAATCTGACAAAAGTAATAATAAATTAAAATTCTATAAATGTTAACCAATGAAAGTCAGACATTGTTTTTCAACCATGCTTCAACAGAATTATGTAAAAAAATAAACTCATGAAACAGGCATGGACAAAAATGATGGTACCCCTAGAAAACACAGAACATAATGTGACCAAAGGGACATGTTAATTCAAGGTGTGTCCACTAATTAGCATCACAGGTGTCTACAACCTTGTAATCAGCCATTGGGCCTATATATATGGCTCCAGGTAATCACTGTGTTGTTTGGTGATATGGTGTGTACCACACTCGACATGGACCAGAGGAAGCAAAGGAAAGAGCTGTCTCAAGAGATCAGAAAGAAAATTATAGACAAGCATGTTAAAGGTAAAGGCTATAAGACCATCTCCAAGCAACTAGATGTTCCTGTGAGTACAGTTGCACATATTATTCATAAGTTTAAGATCCATGGGACTGTAGCCAACCTCCCTGGACGTGGCCGCAGGAGGAAAATTGATGACAAATCTAAGAGACGGATAATCCGAATGGTAACAAAAGAGCCTAGAAAGACTTCTAAAGAGATTCAAGGTGAACTTCATGCTCAAGGAACATCAGTGTCAGATCGCACCATCCGTCGTTGTTTGAGCCAAAGTGGACTACATGGGAGACGACCAAGGAGGACACCATTGTTGAAAACGAATCATAAAAAAGCAAGACTGGAATATGCCAAACTACATGTTGACAAGCCACAAAGCTTCTGGGAGAATGTCCTGTGGACAGATGAGACAAAAATCGAAGTTTTTGCCAAGGCACATCAGCTGTATGTTCACAGACGAAAAAATGAAGCATATCAAGAAAAGAACACTGTCCCTACTGTGAAACATGGAGGAGGCTCTGTTATGTTCTGGGGCTGCTTTGCTGCGTCTGGCACAGGGTGTCTTGAATCTGTGCAGGGTACAATGAAATCTCAAGACTATCAAGGAATTCTAGAGAGAAATGTACTAGCCAGTGTCAGAAAGCTTGGTCTCAGTCGCAGGTCATGGGTCTTGCAACAGGACAATGACCCAAAACACACCGCTAAAAACACCCAAGAATGGCTAAGAGGAAAAAATTGGACTATTCTAAAGTGGCCTTCTATGAGCCCTGACCTCAATCCTATTGAGCATCTTTGGAAGGAGCTGAAACATGCAGTCTGGAAAAGGCACCCTTCAAACCGGACACAACTGGAGCAGTTTGCTCATGAGGAGTGGGCCAAAATACCTGCTGAGAGGTGCAGATGTCTCATTGACAGTTACAGGAAGCGTTTGATTGCAGTGATTGCCTCAAAAGGTTGCGCAACAAAATATTAAGTTAGGGGTACCATCATTTTTGTCCATGCCTGTTTCATGAGTTTATTTTTTTACATAATTCTGTTGAAGCATGGTTGAAAAACAATGTCTGACTTTCATTGGTTAACATTTATAGAATTTTAATTTATTATTACTTTTGTCAGATTAAAGTTATTTCTGTGACCATTGTGACTTTTTCTTTCATTGACCAAAGGGTACCAACAATTTTGTCCACGTCTGTATGCATTGAAATGCTGGATCCGTCTTTTCGGTGTCATCCGGAAAAACGGATCCAGCATTTATTTTTTTCATGCGCAGACCGGAAGGACAGATCCGGCATTCCGGTATTTTTTATGCCGGATCCGGCAATAATACATTCCTATGGAAAAAAATGACATTCAGGCAATTGGCATTCAGGCAAGTGTTCAGTTTTTTGGGTCGGAGATAAAACCGTAGCATGCTGCGGTATTATCTCCATCCTGAAGACATCCTGATGCATCCTGAACGGATTGCTCTCCATTCAGAATGCATTAGGATAAAACTGATCAGTTCTTTTCCGGTATAGAAAGCCTAGGACGGAACTCTATGCCGGAAAAGAAAAACGCTAGTGTGAAAGTACCCTTAGTGACAAATTACTTAGTCATGAAGCGCATTTCTTTGTAAGCAGTGGGGGCAATGACAGAGAGCGGCGATTGCTCTGCCCCCCGCCATTGTACCCCTTAGATGCCGCGTTCATACAGTACATCTGCTATAAATAACAGAGTGGAAAATTTGCTCACCTCAAATAAAAAAAAAATCATACTTACCTCATCCATTTGCTTGCAACAGGCTGGCCGCCGTCATCTTGCTTAAAGATCTGGCATAAAATGTCACGCTGCCCGAGATGACGTCATCTTCAAGCAAGATCCGAGATCTTCAAGCAAGATGGCGGCGGCCAGCCTGTTGCAAGCAAATGGATGAGGTAAGTATGAGTTTTTTTTTGTTTTTTACACTATTTCAGGTTAAATCAATTCGTTACCACCAAGCACGAGGAAATTCGGCTTTACGGATAATCGAAATTATCCTGAAATTCGTATCGACGTCAGCACTAGTTGCAACTTCAAAGAGCAGATGCCTTGGGCCTGTGAATTAAAGGGGTATTCCAAGATTTGACTATTGACACCTATGCTCAGGATAGGCTATCAATTTTTGATCGGCGGGGGTCCAATACCGTGCACCCCCATCAAACACCTGCTCCTGAGTAGCTCCAGGGCCAGAAGTCAGCACTGAAATTACATACCTCTGTCCGTTGTGTAGTGCAGTAGTCCCCAACCAGTGGCTCGGGAGCCCCTGCTGTGTGGCTCACCATAGCAGTCCTAAGTTATGAGTCTGACCATATGTACTGGAAATTGACATATCGTATATTGACCTATCCTAGATTTATCACCAAACAGTGCCAATTTGGATGGTATAATACTAGATTTAAATTTCGCACAAAGATATTTCTCAGCGAATGTTTGCAATTTCATGACTTTTGTTTTTCCACATTCATAATTTCTCTCCTCTGTTTTTGAATTGGCTGTTGCTCCCGGCCGTCACTGAAAGTTGAATGTGGCCCACAACATACAAAAGTTTGGGGGCCCCTGGTGTAGTGGATGGAGCTGTAATGACCGGCAACACACACAGGGAGGAAAACAGGGAAAGCCCTGCCCAAGGGAGAGGGAAAGGTGGTGACCCCTAACTCACCTTGCAGCTGGCACCTGCCTGCCCTGACGTCCCTAGACGGGTTCCTCACCCGTGCGACGATCACGTGCCTAAACCCTGGCTTTCCCTGAAATGAGCCCTAGATAATGAACGGGCCGGTGGGATCGCTAGTCCTCACCACTGCACTAAGAGGGAAACACCAGGGAGAGGACAGACAAACACAGACAAACACAAACACCCAGGTGGACGGCAACAATTGTCCACAAAGGTCCAACAGGGATCCGGAGGGTAGCGTTCTAAGGCAACACTCAGAGAACGCAGCAACACAGCTCCAGTGGGTCAGAATAGATGTCCAGGCAGGAAGCTCTATATCTGGCAACCAGAGAAGTGTGAGAGGGGAATATAAGGAGGATTGGGAGTGCTGGACAAGGAACAGCTGAGAGAAGGAGCTACGGATCCCTGAGTGAGCCAAAAGGGTTTGTAAAGCAAACCCAGAAAGCTACAATAAGGAAACTTCCCTATCTGACATAGAGCGTGCAGCCAACCGCTGCGACCTCCTGACCCCGGGTACAACGGAGTCAGGCGTGACTCTTGACACCCTCGTGACAGTACCCCCCTCTCTACGAGGGGCCTCCGGACACTCAGGACCAGGTCTCTCAGGATGAGAGGCATGAAAAATCCGGACTAGCCTGTCGGCGTTTACCTCAGACGCAGGAACCCACATTCTTTCCTCGGGACCGTAACCTCTCCAGTGCACCAGATATTGGAGAGAGCGGCGGACCCGACGAGAATTAACAATTTTGGATATCTGAAATTCCAAACTACCATCCACGACAACAGGAGGGGGTGGCAGCGGTGACGGTTCTAGAGGTGGAACATATTTTTTGAGTAACGACTTATGAAAGACATTATGGATTTTAAAAGTCTGAGGTAACTCCAGGCGAAAAGCCACGGGGTTGATGATGGCTACAATCTTGTAAGGACCAATAAACCTAGGACCCCGTTTCCAAGAGGGAACCTTCAACTTGATATTCCTAGTAGACAACCACACATAGTCATTCACTCCTAGGTCCGGACCTGGCGACCGTCTCTTATCAGCCATGCATTTGTATTTACCTCCCATATTTTTCAAGTTAGCTTGCACCTTCTGCCATACTGATGAAAGAGATGACGAAAACCGTTCCTCTTCGGGAACCCCAGAAGACCCCCCCCCTCTTTGAAAGTACAGAATTGGGGATGAAAACCATATGCACCAAGAAAAGGTGACTTGCCAGTGGATTCCTGACGGCGATTATTTATGGCAAACTCAGCTAACGGTAAATATGACGACCACAACTCTTGGTTTTCAGACACAAAACATCTTAGATATGTCTCCAGGTTTTGGTTGGTACGCTCAGTCTGTCCATTCGACTGAGGATGGAAAGCTGAGGAAAAGGACAAGTGAACCCCCAAACGGGAACAAAAAGCTTTCCAAAATTTAGAAATAAACTGGGTTCCCCGATCCGAAACAACATCGGAGGGGACCCCGTGAAGCTTCACGATCTCACTGACGAATACCTGAGCAAGAGTTTTAGCATTAGGTAGTGCGGGTAACGCAATAAAGTGTGCCATTTTGCTAAACCTGTCCACTACTACCAAAATCACTGTTTTACCCGCAGACAAAGGTAAGTCAGTGATAAAATCCATAGACAGATGTGTCCATGGTCTATTGGGAATGACGAGTGGTAATAGAGACCCTGCAGGACGTGTATGTGAAACTTTTGCGCGCGCACAGGTAGAACAAGAAGACACAAAATCCAATACATCCTGACGCAACCTTGGCCACCAAAAACGACGAGACAATAGCTCTAAGGTTGCTTTACTACCCGGGTGCCCAGCAAGTGCCGAATTATGATGTTCCTTTAATAATTCGAGACGTAGGTTCAACGGTACAAACAATTTCTCTGAGGGGCAAGAGACCGGGGCGTCCCCCTGGGCCTCTAACACCTTCCCCTCCAAAGCAGAGTGTACCGCAGAGACAACTACTCCTCTTTGTAGAATGGGTACCGGATCACTCACATTACCCCCTCCAGGGAAACAACGAGATAGTGCATCAGCCTTGGTATTCTTTACCCCAGGACGATAGGTAATCACAAAGTTAAACCTGGTAAAAAATAGCGACCACCTAGCCTGTCTAGGGGTGAGACGCTTAGCTGATTCGAGGTACAGCAGATTTTTGTGGTCCGTAAACACAGTGACGGGGTGGACTGCCCCCTCTAAAAAGTGACGCCACTCCTCAAACGCAAGTTTAATAGCTAACAGTTCCCTATTGCCAATATCGTAGTTCTGTTCTGCTGCAGATAGTTTTTTAGAAAAGAAAGCACAAGGACGCCATTTGCCAGGAGACGGACCCTGAGACAGCACCGCCCCCACTCCCACCTCTGATGCATCGACTTCAACAATAAAAGGCTGAG
Organism: Bufo gargarizans; assembly: GCF_014858855.1. Taxonomy (NCBI): domain Eukaryota; kingdom Metazoa; phylum Chordata; class Amphibia; order Anura; family Bufonidae; genus Bufo; species Bufo gargarizans. The sequence continues at coordinate 42,121,932 of NC_058087.1, read as the reverse complement.
AGACATCAGGTTGGACTAGTACAGGTGCTGAGGTAAACCTCTCTTTTAGAGAGGAAAAAGCAACTTTAGCGGCGTCAGACCATTTAGAAAAATCAGTCCCCTTCCTAGTCATGTCAGTAAGGGGTTTTACGATCACTGAATAATTTTTAATGAATTTCCTATAGAAATTCGCGAAGCCCAAGAACCGTTGTAGTGCTTTGAGGTTCTCAGGAAGATCCCAATCCAAAATTGCCTGGACCTTCCTAGGATCCATACGGAAACCTGACGCAGATAAATAATAACCTAGGAATTGTATCTCCTGAACGGCAAAAACACATTTTTCAATTTTAGCATATAATTCATTCGTCCGTAGGACCTGTAGTACTTGTCTGACATGCTCCTCATGTGTTTTCAGATCAGACAAATAAATTAAGATATCATCTAGGTATATTACCACAAACCTGCCGATTAGATGACTAAAAATGTCATTACGAAATGTTGAAAGACGGCAGGAGCATTGGTCAGGCCGAAAGGCATAACTAGATTTTCATAATGCCCCTCAGGGGTGTTAAAAGCTGTTTTCCACTCATCCCCCTCTTTAATACGAATCAGATTGTAGGCCCCCCTAAGATCGAGTTTGGAGAACCACCTAGCACCCGCAATCTGGTTAAACAGGTCAGGAATGAGAGGAAGAGGGTATGGGTCTCGGATGGTTATCCGATTTAATTCACGAAAATCTAGGCAAGGACGCAGGCCCCCATCTTTCTTTTTAACAAAGAAAAACCCTGCAGCCACGGGTGAAGAAGAGGGTCTGATGTGTCCCTTAGCCAAACTCTCGGAGATATAATCCTTCATGGCTTGTCTCTCTGGACCTGAAAGATTATATAACCTGGTCTTGGGTAATTTTGCGCCGGGAATAAGGTTAATTGTGCGCTACCAACCAGGGAAGGCCCAGCACCACCGGAGTGGGAAGCCCCTCCAGAACATAACATGAGAGCATCTCGTTATGGTGGTCCCCTACCCGAAGGTGTAAATTATGAACGATGTGGGTGAGGTTTCTCTGAGACAGAGGAGCAGAATCTATAGCAAATATGGGAATAGGTCTCTGTAACGTACAGAGAGACAAACCCATAGTGCGGGCAAAATGGGCATCTATCAAATTTACCCCTGCTCCACTGTCTAGAAAGAAAGAGTCTCTGTCTTATCACCAAAAACAATAACCGCTGGCAACACAAATTGCGATGTACGTATGGAGGAAACGTATACCCCCCGGCTGACATCCTCCACACAGCCTGGGGTTAGTAGTTTTCCGACGGTTTTTTTGTTTCTGAGGAAAGAAGGACAGACGTTAATGAAATGACCCCTCTCCCCACAAAAAAAACAACCCCCACGCCTACGGCGAACCTCAGGAGGACGGACCTGACGAGTAGTTCCTCCTAGCTGCATAGGCTCGTCTATGTCCGTACAGACTAACTGCTGCTTGGGAGGGGTTACCAATGGCTCCGGTTTTTTCAACCTGTCCCTAAGGCGTCTATCTATACGGATAGAAAGGGACATAACTGCATCAAGGGAAAAGGGGGTCTCATACAATGCAAGCGCATCCTTAACCCTTTCGGATAACCCAGAGCAGAACTGACTCCTGAGAGCCGGGTCGTTCCATTGGGTATCCGTAGCCCACCTACGGAAGTCAGAGCAATACTCCTCTACCGGCCGCTCTCCTTGTAGGAGTCTCCGTAATTTTGATTCAGCCAGTGCGACTCGGTCAGGGTCGTCATATATGAGACCCAAGGCCCCGAAAAACTCATCCACTGACCGAAGAGCCTGGGAATCAGTAGGTAAAGAGAACGCCCAGGACTGCGGGTCCCCCTGCAGCAGGGAAATAACAACACCCACCCGCTGTTCTTCATTACCAGAGTAGTAAGGACGCAGTTTAAAGTATAGTTTACAGGCCTCACGGAACGTCAAAAACTTGTCCCTTCCCCCAGAAAATCTGTCAGGGAGAGGGACCTTGGGTTCCGCAACAACCTGGTTACCAGTAGCAACCGCTGGGCTTGCGGTCTGTTGTAATTGCTGCTGTTGCTGGAGGACCGACGCCTTCAATCCTGCCACCTCCAAAGACAGGCCATGAAATTGTTCGGACAGAGCAGCAATTGGATCCATACTGGATTCTAAGTAGGTAAAAAAAAATTTTTTTTTTTTTTTTTTTACCTACACAAAAATAAGGGCCAGATATAATGTAATGACCGGCAACACACACAGGGAGGAAAACAGGGAAAGCCCTGCCCAAGGGAGAGGGAAAGGTGGTGACCCCTAACTCACCTTGCAGCTGGCACCTGCCTGCCCTGACGTCCCTAGACGGGTTCCTCACCCGTGCGGCGATCACGTGCCTAAACCCTGGCTTTCCCTGAAATGAGCCCTAGATAATGAACGGGCCGGTGGGATCGCTAGTCCTCACCACTGCACTAAGAGGGAAACACCAGGGAGAGGACAGACAAACACGGACAAACACAAACACCCAGGTGGACGGCAACAATTGTCCACAAAGGTCCAACAGGGATCCGGAGGGTAGCGTTCTAAGGCAACACTCAGAGAACTATCACTCAGGAGGAATAATCTTAAAACATAACATTTAATGTCTATTTTTCTAAAATCCTTGATACAATGTGCGAAAAAATATTTAAATATAGTGAGATGAACACGGTGCTGGGCCCTCAATGGCTATGGCCCATGGTCATCTCAGTATATTGATAAAGTAAATTTAAAGTGCACGGCGGCACTTAAAGGGTGTCTACTGGATCATCGTGTGTTGAAGCAACTGACAACCAATCCTGGGTACCGGTAGGACACACTGGTTCACCCTTTAAGTGCCGCCGTGCACTTTAAATTTACTTTATCAATATACTGAGATGACCATGGGCCATAGCCATTGAGGGCCCAGCACCGTGTTCATCTCACTATATTTAAATATTTTTTCGCACATTGTATCAAGGATTTTAGAAAAATAGACATTAAATGTTATGTTTTAAGATTATTCCTCCTGAGTGATAATTGTTTTCTGGATAATCAAGAAGGCAGATGCAGCTTGATCTGACCTCCTTAAGTACTTATGAATTTTGACTATACTGTACTATTGATATGGCAGGCTTTCTGGATAGTGGCATAAACACAGAGACTTGGTTTGAAGAGGCCAAAGAGGTCTTTTCTGATAAATCTTATCAGCAAAAAAAGAGTATACCTTCCTTCAAAATTGCCTTTAAGGAACTAAATCGTCTTTATAAAGAGCACTTGGCAAGCTGGTGGGAGGTGCAGAGCCTTGATAATTATATCAGGCAGGGCATTGTACCCCGAGGACTCCGCATTTCTGTCACCCCAGTACAGAAACAGCGGAGCCCTGGGTTTACCACACGCTGGGAGCAATTGGCCACAAAAAGCTCACTCCAGTTGATGACACTTCTACTGGAGGAGGAAAGACTAAATTTAACTAGCCTAACTGAGAAACTCAAAACTCAGATCGAGGTTACAAAAACTTTCGTAGGTGATCCTGAATTTCTAAACAAAGAAAAACAACTTCAAGTCACAGTTGAGAAATATCAGTATTACCTACGAGAACGAAAACATAGGCAGTTTAATAAGGATTTAGCCGAATTTAAAGAGAATAAGGCCTACTCCGTTTTGAAGGAAGGGATCCCTAAAGAAGTAACTTCAGAGATTTCTACCACTGATACCGAACTTTCGGACAGTGAGAGAGAGTCTGGGGGTAATTCTAACCGAAATAAATCAAGAAATTTCAATAAAAGAGGGAGAGGTAGGGGGAGAGGCAGAGGTACAACCGGTCCAAATAAAACCGGTTTTTTAGACCAGGGTGTGAGCTACCCGTTAAGGAACCGCCCCATCACACGGGAACCATCGGGCCCGAAATAATAAACCTTTCCAGCCATACCCTTACCCATAGCGAAATGGCAATATTATCGAAGGGGCTGTCATTTGTCCCCACCCGCCACTATGATATGTTCACTTGGGTCAAAGACCTCCATCTGTTTATACGAAAGCTCAGGTGGCATAAACATTTTAAGATTGCCGAAAAGAAGAGGTGTCAGACTTTAGGCATACCAACAGAGATTTTGAGGGATGTAGAGCTGCTGCATAGCTTGGCAGATGACGTACACACTTTGCGGGGAGTTGGCCCATTCACCCCTCTACGTAACAAAAGCAATAAAATGCCACCTACTGGTGACGTTTCATGTGTAGACGTCTTTCTACAGCTTGTCAGTGCTGATTTGATGTCCAAAGAGTATCCTCAACAATACAATAATTGTTCATCTGAAGAACATCGTGCTATTAAGTCCCTGAAAGAGGACAAGGATATAGTCATCAAATCATCTGATAAGGGTGGAAATACGGTTATTATGAATCGACCAGATTATTTATCTATGTGTGAGCATATTCTGAAAGACAGTAATAGTTACCAGTTATTGACGTCCAATCCTACGGCATCATATGTAGTTGAACTACGGGAGATTCTCCTGGCTGGGAAAGCGGAGAATCTTATTTCACAAGAGGAGCTGGACTTCATGTTTCCTAGGCACCCCGTTATGGCCACGTTTTACAGTCTCCCCAAGGTCCATAAAGGCCTAAGACCACTCAAGGGGAGACCAATCATCGCCGGTATCGGGAGTATTTGCCAAAATATAGGGATATACGTGGACCAGATCCTCATGCCCTTTGTGACTGCACTCCCCTCATACACCCGCGACACGATGGATCTTCTGAAGCGGGTGGAGGGGATCTATATTGAAGATCATTCCTTACTGATGAGTATAGATGTGGAGGCATTGTATTCCTCCATACCTCATGAGGCGGGCCTTAGGGCCGTTAGTCACTACCTGAGTATGCGAGGACAACAATATTTGGCGCACAATGCTTTTGTTTTGCGGTTACTTCAATTCCTGTTGACGCATAATTTCTTCACCTTCGACGGTCGCGTTTACCACCAGCTCAGGGGCACGGCCATGGGTTGTTCCTGTGCGCCGTCTTATGCCAATCTGCTCCTGGGCTGGTGGGAAGCGACCGTGGTTTTTGGGGAAGGTGAATCGATGACCGGGCCCATCACATTATGGGCCCGGTACATCGATGACATCCTGATTGTCTGGAATGCGGGCACTCTGGATTTCAAAAGGTTTGTGGACTCTCTTAACAATAATAGTATCGGTCTCCGTTTTACCTACGAGATTGGCGAGAGTTCACTGCCTTTTCTAGATGTCCGCATTTCCAAGAACCCTGGTGGTGAGCTCTCCACAACTGTTTTCCGCAAGACCACTGCTACAAACTCTGTCTTACACTGGCAGAGTAGCCACCCTCTGCCACTAAAGAGGGGAATACCTTATGGACAGTATCTGCGTTTACGCAGAAACTGTTCTGAGGAACAAGAATTCCTACGGCAAGCAGCAGACCTCCGGCAAAGATTCAGGGCCAGGGGTTACCCCGATTTGGTTTTGAGAGGAGCCTTCTGGAGGGCAAAGAATACTCCAAGAGAGACACTACTTATCCCTAAAATTAAACAGGAAAGTGACAGGAAGGTGAGATTTATCACAACTTTTGATGGTTCCGCAAAGGAATCAAAAAGAGATTCTAAAACGACATTGGCCCATTTTACTCATGGACCCTGATATCCGGGAAGTCCTGCACGAACATCCACAGGTGACCTTTAGGAAGGGACAAAGTCTTAAAGATCTTTTGGTGCATAGCCATCTTGCACCACCAGTGAAGCCAAGTATGTGGCTTGGACGACAGCCTGTGGGTTGTTTTAGATGCAGTGGGTGCGTGGCCTGCAGTAACATAAGCCCAGGAAAAACTTTTTATAGTACAAACCTTAAACGAAACTTTGAGATTAGAAATTTCATCTCTTGCAGAACTGTTGGGGTGATATACAAAATCACTTGTGTTTGCCACATGGAGTACATTGGGAAAACAAAGCGCGAGTTGCGTAGACGCATTGGAGAGCATCTCCTAGATATCGAAAAACACCGCGATACCCCAGTGGCACGACACGTGTGTGAATTACACCAAGGCAATCCCAAGGTCATTAAGGCTATGGGTATAGAGACTGTGAGCCCCCCCAAAAGAGGTGGGGATTGGGATAGGATTCTCCTACAGCGTGAGACAAGGTGGATATTTCTTTTAAAGACTGTCACACCTAACGGTCTCAATGAACAGTTAAATTACAGTTGTTTTTTGTAGACTGACAGCCCTAGAGGATCTATACCACCGCTATCACCACCTCTCTGCAAATAACTCGAACATATAAGTGATCATCCATCTATTCCTGCCAATTGCTGCTATCTTTAAAAACACCTGACACAGATACTTTCTAACACATATGTGTGGTCTGAATACCCATTTGATAAATCAACGGCACCATAATATTGCAACGTTAGGCTATAGATAATTTACTTATATTGACCAAGAGCCCACATGGGATAATATCTTATCTCTTGTGACTATCTTATCTAACTTGTCGTGGTGTGTTCTTTCACTATCCGTCAGCAGTTCTGACCTCATATGGGAAGAATAGCCCCAAATATCAAAAATCAGAGCCGATTGTGGCTTAACATGCTTGGCTGTACCTACACTTGTCCGATTGTAGGTACATCATATGCAGACTACGAAATATCAAGGACCTGAGTCGCCTCTAACTTCTCCTGTTTTTGGTATTTGCTTCCGCGATCTCGCGACATCTGATGCGAGTTCGCGCATGCGCAAAAGTGCGTTTCGCATCAGGCACTTGTTCTGCGCACCAAGCCTCGTTTTCAACTCTGAGTTGTGCGCATGCGCGACGCTTACGTGCGGGCGAGCGCTGCGTCACCTGACGTGTCTCACTGACGTCACCAGCAGCGGGAACTGGGCTATTTAAACCAGGAATGAACGCCAGGTTAGTTGGCGTCCCATATGCAGCTACACATATCGGTTTACTGCATATTCCTAAACCCCTCCATCTATGGGGTTGCCCACAGAGGAGCCGATTATCTTTGTGCACCTACTGACCACTTTTGACTGATTGTGTCATCTCTGGTCATCAGGTCTTTCTCACTTCATCTGTGATTGACCTATTTTCACTATTATATCATCTCTCCTGATGAACTGCCTAATGTCCTGGCAGTGAAACATGCGTGTAGGGACAATGCTCATGCATTAATTAGGGACATATAGTTTATAGAATTAGGGAAAGGTTCCGGACAGGGTCGTCCTTTCAAGGACGAGTGCCCTGTGGTCAGGTTGCTAACACATTTCTAGTTACTAGGGTACTGGCTAGACAGTTATAGGATTTCCTCAGGGACCCTACACACATGTGGTAAACTGTCAGCCCGTTATTATCCCCCTTTTGGTTCATCCGACCATCCATACAGGAAGAACGTCTACTGGATCATCGTGTGTTGAAGCAACTGACAACCAATCCTGGGTACCGGTAGGACACACTGGTTCACCCTTTAAGTGCCGCCGTGCACTTTAAATTTACTTTATCAATATACTGAGATGACCATGGGCCATAGCCATTGAGGGCCCAGCACCGTGTTCATCTCACTATATTTAAATATTTTTTCGCACATTGTATCAAGGATTTTAGAAAAATAGACATTAAATGTTATGTTTTAAGATTATTCCTCCTGAGTGATAATTGTTTTCTGGATAATCAAGAAGGCAGATGCAGCTTGATCTGACCTCCTTAAGTACTTATGAATTTTGACAACACTCAGAGAACGCAGCAACACAGCTCCAGTGGGTCAGAATAGATGTCCAGGCAGGAAGCTCTATATCTGGCAACCAGAGAAGTGTGAGAGGGGAATATAAGGAGGATTGGGAGTGCTGGACAAGGAACAGCTGAGAGAAGGAGCTACGGATCCCTGAGTGAGCCAAAAGGGTTTGTAAAGCAAACCCAGAAAGCTACAATAAGGAAACTTCCCTATCTGACATAGAGCGTGCAGCCAACCGCTGCGACCTCCTGACCCCGGGTACAACGGAGTCAGGCGTGGCTCTTGACACCCTCGTGACAGGAGCTGGTTAGAGCAGCACTGCTTCCAGTGAATGAGACTTCAGGCACCGGAGCTACTCAGCGGGGATGAGGGGTGTCGGACCAATTAGATATTGATAGCCTGCCCTGAGGACAGACTATCAATAATAAAATCCTGGAATACCCCGGTAAGGGGCAAGCTATTACATGCAGTTTATTGCATGCATTTGAACTAACCAATGAAATACCAGAGATGCTGGGTACGTCACACTCAGCGCCTTTTACTATATGGGGATATCAGCATTACTAGTATAGTTAGGATTGTCAGGATACCAGAATTTGGACTTTGATCCCGATACTGAGTGCAGTATCACAATTCTCAATACTAAAACAGTACTTTGCTGAGGTTTGTATTCGATTTTAAAGCTGCAATTAAAATGCCTGATTATAATTTTAATTTTTCTTTGTTGACTTCTAATTAATCTGCTGAATTACAGTTTTGCATGGTTCACCAATGCTCCAGGTAGGAAATTAGTATAATGCATGCATCTAAATGTAGCTAATTAACATTTTGTGTGGTTCACCAGTAGTGTTCGGGTTTTCACTGGTTCCAGTTCAGTGAACGCTTTATTCAGGAAACTATTAATAAACATATTCAAGCTTAATTAATAAACATCATGGAGGCAGTGAAGCTGCGCTACACCTGATATAGGTACAACATATGCTGAAGTACAGTAAAGAAAAGATCATCATACATTTAATGGGAAAGAATATTGTGCAAATAACATGTGAAATGTTTTGAGAATGTTTCTTTTTTTATTACAGTTGAGAGAAAACTGTTCAGAAATGTTCAGTACAATCAGAATTTTTTAAGGCACCATTAATACAGTACAGTGGTCCCTCAAGATACAGCGGCCTCAGGATACAATATTTTCCACATACAATGGTCTTTTCTGACCCATCGTAAGTTGAAACTAGATCCAACATACAATGCCTCAAACTGTGATCCAACCAACCAAGGCACCTTCTCTAGTAAAATGGCTGTATTTAGTTGCTAGCTATCAGCTATTCTTGACTGTTATATGTAAGGACTTGTTTTGTCTGTCTTAGTTATCTGCTTATTTTTCTCTTATCTTGGATGACATTTTGGGGCTACAGTGATTTTATTTAATGAAAGTAGGGCATTTAAGTAGAAGCAGCAATGGCGATGTCACAGACGTACCGAGACATACGGACGTCCCCGCGACAGTGAGTGGCAGGAGATCTTTGAGACTGGCAACAGGTGGTTTGGTTTGACATGTTTACCTTGTGAATCTGTGTTGTTTCTGGTAGTGGCAACACCCTTAACCTCCAGGTGTTGCTATTGTGGTCACTTAACTTTCCTTATTTATAGTTGTCTCTCCCACAATGCTGTGCAGTTTATAGCTTCAGTTGGACCTGTGGATATGCACAGAGAAAAGTCCAGCTCACTCAATCATTTGAATCACCCGCGTGCACGGAACAGGCCGGTGGGCCCATGCAGCATTAATAAAAAAATAAAGTTCCAGCACTCATGATTTCTTGGTAGCTAAAATCCTCGTCTTTATTCAGGCAATAGAAAATAGTGTACAGGACATCCACCCACTAGTGTAGCAACATTGACACGTTTCGAACAAAGTTCTTATTCTTGAGAATAAGAACTTTGTTCGAAACGCGTCAATGTAGCTACACTAGTGGGTGGATGTCCTGTACACTATTTTCTATTGCCTGAATAAAGTCGAGGATTTTAGCTACCAAGAAATCATGAGTGCTGGAACTTAATTTTTTCATGGACCTGTGGATAGCTGGTGTTTGGATCTTGGCTGAGTTCCTGGTGCTGCCATAGCTTCTTGGAAGTTAAGTCTTACCTTTCCCTTTGTATTTTTGCTTTTCTGTGTGTTGCATTTCTTTGTTGTTTGGTATTAGGCCTTAGGGACTCACGTTCATCCTTCCTTTTGGAGGAACAGGATGTTTCATTCCTGTTATTAGTACCAGGGTCCTTTAGGGTTAGATAGGACTTGAGGTATACCTGTGTATGAACTCACCTACCTCTGGGGTATGTTCATACTGGTAGTCAGTCAGGGCTTTGATTAGGGTTTTCACTAGGAGGTGTCCATCTTCCTTCCTAGTTTTCAGGCCTTATTTCCATTTCCCTCCTATGTTCAGTGTGGGGGTTTCCCTCCCACACTAGACCGTAACAGGTGATTTCCTCAACTTAAACAATTTATTGAAACATAAACCAACACCAGTGGTGGGTATACCCCCAAAAAAATGTCAATTTCTCAATAACTTGTCATGTGGCCTTGAGCATCAATTACAGCTTGACAACGACGTCTCATGCTGTTCACAAGCCTCATTCACACGTCAGTGTTTTGGTCAGTGATTTCCATCAGTGATTGTGAGCCAAATCAGGATTGGAGCCTCCACAGACATAAGGTATAAGGGAAAGATCTGCACCTGTTCTGTGTTGAGAGCCGCACCTGGTTTTGGCTCACAATAACTGACGGAAATCACTGAATAAAAACTGACATGTGAATGAGGCATATTTGTCCGCTGAGGCATGGCATCCCATTCTTCTTTAAGGGTGATACTCAGGTCATTGAGTTCTGGGGTACAGAGTTACGAGCCTCTATACGGAGACTCAGCTGATCCCATAGGTTTTTAATGAGATTCAGGTCTGGAGAAAGTGGAGGCCACTCCACTTGAGGTACCCCAGTCTCAAGCAGCCGTTCCCTAATGATGCAGCCTCGATGAGCTGGCGCATTTTCATCCATGAAGATGAAATTAGGCCTGTGTTGTTCATGCAGAGGCACAAAGACTGGATTAATTATGTTATTCAAGTAGTATATAATCTGGAAGTGCCCCTCCCGAGACCAGGCTCTGACTGCTAGGGGGGGTCTGCTGAGCTAACGGATGCCCCCTATGGCAGTAGCACCACCATAGCCCCCATATATGGCTAAAAAATGGGGTGACATCATTTTGTACCGCACCGGGTGACACCAGCCCTAGCAACGCCACTGTCGTGATCAATTGCTGGCAAAACACGTGACAAGGAGTAGTAGGAGGAGGAGCATCAGGAGCATTAGATGAAGGGAAGAAACGACAGCTTTGTTCTGCTGAGGTTGAGGGGCCCTGTCTACTGGAGATGGTGTGCGGGCTGCTGGAAGATGCATCGGTTGCTGTGTCAGGCTGTGCCACTACATTAGTGCCACAGTTTTCCCAGGCCACTTTATGGCGACGCTCCATGTGTTGATGCAGGGCCATGGTGCCTACATTAGCACCATGACTTTGCTTTGCATTCTGCCCAAATACCCTGCATACCGCCACACTGACATCCTCCAGCGACATGATAAAGAAATTCCCACACTGCCGAGTATGGCATTTTACCCCCAACACTCCGTGATGATTGCCTGCCGCTGCCTTTATGAACCCTGGCTAGTTGTTTCCTGACAGGTAGGCTCCTGAGCAGCAGACAGTCTACCCTGGGTGCGTTTGACTCCAGATTTACCATTGCTTCCACCTTGCTGGCTCACAGGCCTGCTGCCGCCCTCGCCCCATGATGATGATAATGATGCCCCCTCTTCACCCGACTCCCACGTGTAATAGGCTACATCATCATCCACTAATGTCTGTTCGTCACTTATGTCACCCTCACCAGTCTCATTGTCACATCCCTGACCTCTCGCAACTCATACTCCCACCGACTGTCATCATTCCTAGTTGCACGCCTAAGGGAGGACACAGCGGACCTCACCTCCAAGTCTATGCTGGTCTATAGCTGCTGACTGTCCTCACTAAGCTCGTCCTCGCTGAAAAGGGGTGCAGAGCGGAAGCATGCATTACTTCTTCCCGAGCAGAAGGTGCAGCAAAAGAAAGAGGTAGTTGCAGGATAGGAGAGGGCACAGAGGTAGTTCCTGGGCCATGCTAACTAAGTGTGGTGTCAGAGGTACCCACCAATTCCTGGCTGTGTGTACATGTTGTCACCTGAGATGATGCTGAAGAGCTAGTCAACCATTCGAGTACAGCTGGATTGTTGGTCAAAACACAACCGCTGGATGACAGTGGCAGCTCTGGCCAGTTGCTACAGCTGCTGCTATCACCACCCCTTTTTCTGCCACTACTTGTGCCAGCTACAGCAACATTTTTGCCACTGCCTATTCCTTTTGAGGGCCCAGGCAACTGTCTTTTGGCCATAGTGTACAGCAGGGGTGCACAACGTTTTCTTGTTGGGGACCAAATTTCCAGACTGAACCAATGACGAGAGCCAAAAATAAAATTTTAAGGAGTATTAACAACTGAAATACTGTATTTATGACATATTGAATATGCAGTATACATTTGCAAGAAAAAGTATGTGAACCCTTTGGAATTATATGGATTTCTGCACAACTTGTTCATAAAATGTGATCTGATCTTCATCTAAGTCACAACAATAGACAATCACAGTTTGCTTAAACTAATAACACACAAATAATTAAATGTTACCATGTTTTTATTGAACACACCATGTAAACATTCACAGTGCAGGTGCAAAAAGTATGTGAACCCTTGGATTTAATAACTGGTTGAACCTCCTTTGGCAGCAATAACTTCAACCAAATGTTTCCTGTAGTTCCAGATCAGATGTGCACAACGGTCAGGAGTAATTATTGACCATTCCTCTTTACAGAACTGTTTCAGTTCAGCAATATTCTTGGGATGTCTGGTGTGAATCGTTTTCTTGAGGTCATGCCACAGCATCCCAATCTGGCTAAGGTCAGGACTCTGACTGGGCCACTCCAGAAGGCGTATTTTCTTCTGTTTAAGCCATTCTGTTGTTGATTTACTTCTATGCTTTGGGTCGTTGTCCTGTTGCAACACCCATCTTCTGTTGAGCTTCAGCTGGTGGACAGATGGCCTTAAGTTCTCCTGCAAAATGTCTTGATAAACTTGGGAATTCATTTTTCCTTCGATGATAGCAATCCGTCCAGGCCCTGATGCAGCAAAGCAGCCCCAAACCATGATGCCCCCACCACCATACTTCATGAGTTGGGATGAGGTTTTGATGTTGGTGTGCTGTGCCTCTATTTCTCCACACAGTGTTGTGTGTTTCTTCCAAACAACTCAACTTTGGTTTTATCTGTCCACAGAATATTTTGCCAGTACTGCTTTGGAACATCCAGGTGCTCTTGTGCAGCAATTTTTTTTTGGACAGCAGTGGTGTCCTCTGTGGTATTCCCCCATGAAATCCATTCTTGTTTAGTGTTTTACGTATCGTAGATTCGCTAACAGGGATGTTAGCATATCCCAGAGACTTTTGTAATTCTTTAGCTGACACTCTAGGATTCTTCTTCACCTCATTGAGCAGTCTGCGCTGTGCTCTTGCAGTCATCTTTACAGGACGGCCACTCCTAGGGAGAGTAGCAGCAGTGCTGAACTTTCTCCATTTATAGACAATTCGTCTTACCGTGGACTGATGAACAGCAAGGCTTTTGGAGATACTTTTATAACCCTTTCAAGCTTTATGCAAGTCAACAATTCTTAATCGTAGGTCTTCTGACAGCTCTTTTGTGCGAGGCATCATTCACATCAGGCAATGCTTCTTGTGAAAAGCAAACCCAGAACGGGTGTATGCTTTTTATAGGGCAGGGCAGCTGTAACCAACACCTCCAATCTTATCTCATTGATTGGACTCCAGTTGGTTGACACCTCACTCCAATTAGCTCTTGGAGATGTCATTAGTCTAGGGGTTCACATACTTTTTTCACCTGCACTGTGAATGTTTACATGGTCTGTGCAATAAAAACATGATAACATTTAATTCTTTGTGTGTTATTAGTTTAAGCAGAATGTGATTGTCTATTGTTGTGACTTAGATGAAGATCAGATCACATTTTATGACCAATTTGTGCAGAAATCCATATCATTCCAAAGGGTTCACATACTTTTTCTTGCAACTGTATACCATTAATGTCCAGTTCCAGGACTCCCATCTAATGGGAGAATCACATGAAAAATACATGTGAGCAGCCACAAGACATAGACATACATACACGTCTGTTACCAGATGGTTGCAGGCTGCACAGAATGGTATCAAGGGTATCATGTGGCCCCCGGGCCGTAGGTTGTGCACCCCTGGTGTACAGTAACTAAATCAGTAATGTAACAGATGAAGTATGAATTGCGCAGCAGACTAGAAAAACAAGCCTATATATTACAACGCCTGTTGACAATGAGTCTGATGCACAGTATGTCTATGTATAACTAAACAGATTAAATATTAACGGCGCAACAGATAAACTAGGTAAACGAGCGTATATAGACCGGCTGTTAAAACTAAGTCAGTCTATGTATAACAGAACAAATTAAAGGGTTTTGTCACCACACTTTTCTCTATTAAACAGGCTGACATTATACATGTGCAAATGTCACCTGAATTTAACTCTGCTATTCTTTTTTTTTCAACGTGCCCCTGTTTTTGTGCAATTATAACTTTTATTTTATGCTAATTAGCAGGGGGGGTTGCACCTGCTCCTAGAGGCTCCGTTCGCCCACCTCTTTCCACTCCCTTCTACTCTTGATTGACAGGGCCAGGCCAGCGTCGGTCTCCTCCTGCTGGCCCTGTCTGCCAAGGAAATCTTGCACCTGCTCCATCCCGTTCAGTATTTGGCGCAGGCGCAGTGAAGGAAGGATGATTGCCGGCTGCAGGCTTTCTCACTGAGATGTATTCGGCGCAGGCGCCAAATTTACCCAGCAGACAGGGTCGGCAGGAGGAAACCAACGCTGGCCTGGCCCTGCCAATCAACAGTAGAAGGGAGTGGAAAGAGGTGGGCAAACAGAGACTCTAGGAGCAGGTGCACTGCCCCCCCCCCCCCCTTGCTCCTAGCATATAATAAAAGTTATAATTGCACAAAAACTGGGACACATTGAAAAAAAATAATAACAGCGTTAAATTCAGGTGACATTTGCACATGTCAACCTGTTCAATAGTAAAAAGTGTGGTGACAGAAGCGCTTTAAATATAAATGGCACAGCAATGGAACAAGATGCACAAGGCGATTACACAGAGCCTGCACTGTCCCTGCATTCTCCCTATGCTCTCCCTAAGATATCTCTACACTGCCCCTGCACTGTCCCTATCCAATATTCTACAATTAAACGATTGCTAAAACGCCGTCACTTGCCACGTCTCTCCCTGTGTTCAGTTCACAGTAAAATGGCGGATTAGGCTTTTTATAGGGCTGTGACATCACAAGGGATTGCTATCTGCTGATTGGCTGGCTGCACGACATTATGGGTCATATAGCGTTCCTGGGCTTCTGACTTTCCCTTTGTAACACATGTAGCTGCAATTTTAGGGAAAAAAATGATTAGGATTTGTGGCAAATCAAAATTTTCCTGAAATTCGGTTCGAATTCAATTTGTTTCACTTCGATTCGCTCAACACTACGTATAACAAATCAGTCTATGTAACTATGTTAGATTATTTTAGCAAAAGGAGTAAAATCATGCTTTCTGGATGGTGTCTTCACATGAGGAGTTTGCACTTTTCTTTCAGAAGATTTCTTTAAAAATAAAAATAAATGGGTCAAATGGTGCAAACATAATTAAAATGGACAATGAAGTTCTGGATACTGACTATTGAAATCTCAAAGCAAATATCAAAGCAAGAAAATAAAAGAGGTCACTGTGAGGGTTGGACTCAGATGGTGTAAAGTTTTATTTTCATCTTAATTAGGAGAAAGTAAAAAGCGTAAAAAGCAAGTGGAAAATGTTCTAGTGTCCTGGCAACCTCTAATTAACTTGCTTACCTACTGTTGTTGTAAAGAAGTGCATCCCCAGCAGCGGTGTCCCTATGTATGCAGGACAGGAATGTCAAACTCAAGGGAAATCAAGAGGCCAAATGAACTAGGTTAGAAATAGTAAAGAATTCGAGCACAAACCCTATGTGTCACTGTTTTGCAGAAAATATATTTTTTTTTAACAATTCTGTGCCAAAATGTGGACCATAATAATGGCAATTCTTTGGACCCTTCCCTATGAGCGTGATATCATAGAAAAAAAACAAAAAACTTTATTGCTACAATTGAAAAGATCCCAAAAATATAACCAAGGAAAACCCCTGAAAAAAAACTCCAAGGTCACTCTAGGGACAACAAAGAAGACAGTGGGATCGCCCTTATCAGGGTGGCAGTTCCGCTACTATGTAGGGTAAAATAGGCACTTTGTAGGGTTTATTCTGGGCTTCTCCTTGGTTATATTTTGGGATCTTTTTAATTGTAGTAATAAAGATTACATTGAGAGGATGTGTTTTGCTTTCTATGATATATAGGTGTCACGTGCCGGAGGCCCTGGGCAGACCTCTGGGACGTCATGCAAACAGAACACAGGCAAGATTCAGACCAGGGACCAACAGAATACTTTATTACACATGTAATAAAGGGAACATGACAGTAACAGCAGGCAAGGGTAATAGTGGAAGAACTATCACCGAACCAAGGTCACTTGCAGACCAGGGGCAAAACACAGAGGCCGGAGAGCCAGAGAGCCCCGTTCTTCACAGAGCCCCTGGAGTTGGGGATAAGCTGGGCTGAGGGCTCACTGGTTGCACCTCCAGGAAGGTCCCGATACACTTGGCCGCTACATGCAGAGAATCACGCTGGTGCAGGCATCAGCAGAAACAGAAACATGACTGGAACCCAACCAAACACAGGACATGGATCAGACAACAAGACAAACAGGAACCAGCACAGAAGCAGGTGCCTGGACCCCAAGCGCAATAAAAGCATGACGCTTTCAGGCATAGTTGCCCACAGACAGGAGGTCCTCCCTCCGATGAACCCAGGGTCTCTCTCACGAAGGCAGAACAAACACAGGAACAGAAGCAGTAAGGCACTTCCAGGCTCGACATTAAACAGGCAGGATCGGAAGCACTGTCAGGCTATCAGACGCAGTTAAAGCACTGCTAGGCTAGACATGGGACAGAGTGGACTCCGAAATAGAACAGGTAAAGAAGATCAGACAAGGGAAAAACATCAACACCAACATCATCACAGGTACAGAAGAACAGACAAAGCAACAACAACACTTTACCAGGCGACACCACACAAAAAGGCAGATGGCAAAAAAAAACTGGGCAGGGCCGGTGTTAGGTGGGGCAAACTGCCCAGGGCCCCCATTGTCTAAGGGGCCCCCTGCTTCAGTGCTGCTGTTCAGATGAACGTCCGAGGAAGCAAACGGGCGGACAGCTGAACGTACGGTCTCCTACCTCACATACAGTGGCGTGCCCAGGGGGGTGGGTGGGGGGATTCCAACCGGTGCCGGGTCTCATGGGGGTGCCAGGCCCAGAAGCAATGAGCGCTTCCATCAATACAGACGCCCACATACTGCGGTGGGGCATGGGAGCGCATAGTTCCCTGCCTGACCCGCCTGATAGTGTGTTTGTGTGGGGGCAAAATATTATGGGAGGGATTACTATGTGGGGGCAATATTTAAGGAAGGGAATAGGGATTATTATGTGGGGGGCAAATTACTATATGGGGAAATGTGGAGGAAACTAGTGTGTGGGGCAAATTACTATATGGGGGTAGTGGGGAGCAGTGTAAGGGAAATTACTGTGTGGGGGCAGTGTGGGGGAAACTACTGTGTGGGGGACGCTAGTGTGTGGGGGCAGTGTGGGGAACACTACTGTATGGGGGGAGTGTGGGAGGAATTATTATATGGGGCAGTGAGGGGGAAATTACTGTGTGGCGCAGTTTGGGGGGAAATTACTGTGTGGCGCAGTTTGGGGGGAAATTACTGTGTGGCGCAGTTTGGGGGGAAATTACTGTGTGGCGCAGTTTGGGGGGAAATTACTGTGTGGCGCAGTTTGGGGGGAAATTACTGTGTGGCGCAGTTTGGGGGGAAATTACTGTGTGGCGCAGTTTGGGGGGAAATTACTGTGTGGGCGCAGTTTGGGGGGAAATTACTGTGTGGGGGCAGGGTGGGGGAAATTACTGTGTGGGGCAAATTACTATATGGGGCAGTGTGAGGGAAATTACCGTATGGGGCAGTATGGGGCAAATTACTATATGGGGCAGTGTGGGGAAAATTACTGAATGGGGCAGTGTGAGGCAAATTACTGTATGGGGCAGTGTGAGCAAAACTACTGTATGGGGGCAGTGTGAGGGAAATTACTGTATGGGGGCAGTGTAAGGAAAAACTACTATATGGGGCAGTGTGGGGCAAATTACCGTATTGGGGAAATTACTATAGGGGACAGTGTGGGGGAAATTACTGTGTGGGGACAGTGTCGGCAAATTACTGTATGGGGCAGTGTGAGCAAAACTACTGTATGGGGGAAGTGTGGGGCAAATTACTGTATGGGGCAGTGTGGGGCAAATTACTGTATGGGGCAGTGTGGGGCAAATTACTGTATGGGGCAGTGTGGGGCAAATTACTGTATGGGGCAGTGTGGGGCAAATTACTGTATGGGGCAGTGTGGGGCAAATTACTGTATGGGGCAGTGTGGGGCAAATTACTATATGGGTGCAGTGTGGGCGAAATTACTGTATGGGGCAGTGTGGGGGAAATTACTGTATTGGACATTGTGGGGCAAATTACAATATAGGGCAGTGTGGGGGGAATTACTATATTGGGAAGTGTGGGCGAAGTTACTGTGTGGGGGCAGGGTGGGGGGAATTACTATATGGGGGCAGTGTGGGGCAAAATACTATATGGGGCAGTGTAGGGGAAATTACTGTGTGGGGGCAGTGTGGGGGAAATTACTGTATGGGGCAGTGTGGGGGAAAATACTGTATGGGGCAGTGTGGGGGTAGTGTGGGGGAAATTACTATATGAAGCACTGTGGGGGTAGTGTGGGGGAAATTACTGTGGGGGCAGTGTGGGGGGAATTACTGTATGGGGCAGTGTGGGGGAAACTACTGTATGGGGGCAGTGTGAGGAAAACTACTGTATAGGGGCAGTGTGGGGGAAATTACTGTATGGGGGCATTGTGGGGGAAATTACTGTGTGTGAAATTACTTTATGGGGCAGTGTGGGAAAAATTACTGTGTGGGGACAGTGTGGGGAAAAATACTATATAGGGCAGTGTGGGGGAAATTACTGTGTGGGGGCAGTGTGGGGCAAATTACTATATGAAGCAGTGTGGGGGTAGTGTGGGGGAAATTACTGTGGGGGGCAGTGTGGGGCAAATTACTGTATGGGGCAGTGTGGGGAAAACTACTGTATGGGGGCAGTGTGAGGGGAAACTACTGTATAGGGGCAGTGTGGGGCAAATTACTGTATGGGGGCATTGTGGGGGAAATTACTGTGTGTGTGAAATTACTTTATGGGGGCAGTGTGGGGGAAATTACTGTGTGGGGACAGTGTGGGGGAAATAACTGTATGGGGCAGTGTGAGAAAAACTACTGTATGACCATGCGCCGCTATAGTGACGCAATGATCACGTGATGCATCACATGATCGCAAGTTCAGCACCTGATTGGTGAGCGGCTACTTTTTAATCTGTTTCCTGTCCCTTGTTTTTTAACTCCTCCTGAGGAAGCAACTATACGCGAAACGCGCGTTGAGGAGCCATTTTCACCCGTTCAGCAGCCCCTGCATTCCGGTATGTAATAACAGCCATGCTGTGCACCTCTCGGCTCTGTTGAAATCTGTAGATCAAGGCCGCAGTAGTGAGGCACATTATCCATACCGATAGCATGTGCACAGTTTAACTATTAGCCCTATTTCATATCCCCTCCATGTGATCTGCATGGGAGCTCCCAGAGAGTATTATATAAGGAGGTGTATTTTGGCGCAAATTTAGTGCTATGGGTCTGCTGAAGGGGTGATTTACATCTGTGAATTTCCCCTGTGTACACATACTTATGTACTATAATACATGTCTTTTTATTGTGATATAAATAAAATGGTATTTTTTAATCTTTAAAAAATTGGATGTGGTCGCACTCCTTTCTTTGTGTAATGTATGAGGGAAGTGTGGGGCAAATTACTGTATGGGGCAGTGTGGGGCAAATTACTGTATGGGGCAGTGTGGGGCAAATTACTGTATGGGGCAGTGTGGGGGAAATTACTGTATGGGGCAGTGTGGGGGAAATTACTGTATGGGGCAGTGTGGGGGAAATTACTGTATGGGGCAGTGTGGGGGAAATTACTGTATGGGGCAGTGTGGGGGAAATTACTGTATGGGGCAGTGTGGGGGAAATTACTGTATGGGGACAATGTGGGGCAAATTATAATATGGGGCAGTGTGGGGGGAATTACTATATGGGGAAGTGTGGGCGAAGTTACTGTGTGGGGGCAGGGTGGGGGGAATTAGTATATGGGGCAGTGTGGGGCAAAATACTATATGGGGCAGTGTGGGGGAAATTACTGTGTGGGGGCAGTGTGGGGGAAATTACTGTATGGGGCAGTGTGGGGCAAATTACTATATGAAGCAGTGTGGGGGTAGTGTGGGGGAAATTACGGTGGGGGGCAGTGTGGGGGAAATTACTGTATGGGGGCAGTGTGGGGCAAACTACTGTATGGGGGCAGTGTGAGGGAAACTACTGTATGGGGGCAGTGTGAGGGAAACTACTGTATGGGGGCAGTGTGGGGCAAATTACTGTATGGGGGCATTGTGGGGGAAATTACTGTGTGTGTGAAATTACTTTATGGGGGCAGTGTGGGGGAAATTACTGTGTGGGGACAGTGTGGGGGAAATAACTGTATGGGGCAGTGTGAGAAAAACTACTGTATGAGGGAAGTGTGGGGAAAATTACTGTATGGGGCAGTGTGGGGCAAATTACTGTATGGGGCAGTGTGGGGGAAATTACTGTATGGGGCAGTGTGGGTCAAATTACTATATGGGGCAGTGTGGGTCAAATTACTATATGGGGCAGTGTGGGGTAAATTACTGTGTGGGGGCAGTATGGGGAAAATTACTATAAGGGGCAGTGTGGGGGAAATAACTGTGTGGGGGCAGTGTGGGGGAAATTACTGTGTGGGGGCAGTGTGGGGGAAATTACTGTGTGGGGGCAGTGCGGGGGAAATTACTGTGTGGGAGCAATTACTATATAGGGCAGTGTGGGGGAAATTACTGTGTGGGGGCAGTGTGGGGGAAATTACTGTATGGGGCAGTGTGGGGCAAATTACTATATGAAGCAGTGTGGGGGTAGTGTGGGGGAAAATACTGTGGGGGGCAGTGTGGGGGAAATTACTGTATGGGGGCAGTGTGGGGAAAACTACTGTATGGGGAAGTGTGAGGGAAACTACTGTATACGGGCAGTGTGGGGCAAATTACTGTATGGGGCATTGTGGGGGAAATTACTGTGTGTGGGAAATTACTTTATGGGGGCAGTGTGGGGGAAATTACTATATGGGTGCAGTGTGGGGGAAATTACTGTATGGGGCAGTGTGGGGGAAAATACTGTATGGGGACAATGTGGGGCAAATTACAATATGGGGCAGTGTGGGGGGAATTACTATATGGGGAAGTGTGGGCGAAGTTACTGTGTGGGGGCAGGGTGGGGAGAATTAGTATATGGGGCAGTGTGGGGCAAAATACTATATGGGGCAGTGTGGGGGAAATTACTGTGTGGGGGCAGTGTGGGGGAAATTACTGTATAGGGCAGTGTGGGGGCAAATTACTATATGAAGCAGTGTGGGGGTAGTGTGGGGGGAATTACTGTGGGGGGCAGTGTGGGAGAAATTACTGTATGGGGGCAGTGTGGGGCAAACTACTGTATGGGAGCAGTGTGAGGGAAACTACTGTATGGGGGCAGTGTGGGGCAAATTACTGTATGGGGGGATTGTGGGGGAAATTACTGTGTGTGTGAAATTACTTTATGGGGGCAGTGTGGGGGAAATTACTGTGTGGGGACAGTGTGGGGGGAATAACTGTGTGGGGCAGTGTGAGAAAAAATACTGTATGAGGGAAGTGTGGGGAAAATTACTGTATGGGGCAGTGTGGGGCAAATTACTGTATGGGGCAGTGTGGGGGAAATTACTGTATGGGGCAGTGTGGGTCAAATTACTATATGGGGCAGTGTGGGTCAAATTACTATATAGGGCAGTGTGGGGTAAATTACTGTGTGGGGCAGTATGGGGAAAATTACTATATGGGGCAGTGTGGGGGAAATAACTGTGTGGGTGCAGTGTGGGGGAAATTACTGTGTGGGGGCAGTGTGGGGGAAATTATTGTGTGGGGGCAGTGTGGGGGAAATTACTGTGTGGGGGCAGTGCGGGGGAAATTACTGTGTGGGAGCAATTACTATATAGGGCAGTGTGGGGGAAATTACTGTGTGGGGGCAGTGTGGGGGAAATTACTGTATGGGGCAGTGTGGGGCAAATTACTATATGAAGCAGTGTGGGGGTAGTGTGGGGGAAATTACTGTGGGGGGCAGTGTGGGGGAAATTACTGTATGGGGGCAGTGTGGGGAAAACTACTGTATGGGGCAGTGTGAGGGAAACTACTGTATACGGGCAGTGTGGGGCAAATTACTGTATGGGGGCAGTGTGGGGCAAATTACTGTATGGGGGAAATTACTTTATGGGGGCAATGTGGGGGAAATTACTGTGTGGGGACAGTGTGGGGGAAATAACTGTATGGGGCAGTGTGAGAAAAACTACTGTATGAGGGAAGTGTGGGGAAAATTACTGTATGGGG
This sequence comes from Bufo gargarizans, assembly GCF_014858855.1. Lineage (NCBI taxonomy): Eukaryota > Metazoa > Chordata > Amphibia > Anura > Bufonidae > Bufo > Bufo gargarizans. The sequence continues at coordinate 42,099,301 of NC_058087.1, read as the reverse complement.
CAGTGTGGGGAAAATTACTGTGTGTGGGAAAAATTACTATATGGGGCAGTGTGGGTCAAATTACTATATGGGGCAGTGTGGGGGAAATTACTGTGTGAGGGCAGTGTGGGGGAAATTACTGTGTGGGGGCAGTGCGGGGGAAATTACTGTGTTGGGGCAGTGCGGGGGAAAATACTGTGTGGGGGCAGTGCGGGGGAAATTACTGTGTGGGGGCAGTGCGGGGGAAATTACTGTGTGGGGGCAGTGCGGGGGAAATTACTGTGTGGGGGCAGTGCGGGGGAAATTACTGTGTGGGGGCAGTGCGGGGGAAATTACTGTGTGGGGGCAGTGTGGGGCAAATTACTGTATGGTGGCAGTGTGGGGGGAAGCTACTGTATGGGAGCAGTGTGGGGGCAAATTACTCTATGAGGGCAGTGTGGGGGAAAATACTGTATGGGGCAGTGTGAGGCAAATTACTATATGGGGCAGTGTGGGGGAAATTTCTATATGGGGGCATTGGTGGTCAATTACTGTATGGGGGCGTTTCTATTGGGGAGACACTGTAGGGGCAATTCTATTTATTTCTGGGATATATAGGGATTATTGCCTGGAGCACAATATAGGGTGTTATTATTACTGGGGGCACTCTAGGGGACATTATAGCTGCTGTGGACACTATAGGGACATTTGGGGTAATTTATCAAACTGGTGTAAAGTAGAACTGGCTTAGTTGCCCATAGCAGCCAATCAGGTTCCACCATTCATTTTTGACAGCTCTTTTGGAAATCCAGTTCTACTTTACACCAGTTTGATAAATGACCCCAATTATGTCTACTGGGGTCACTATTTTTTCAGCAGTATAGTGCCTGGGGCATTGGGGAGCACAATGAGCACAGTATTGAGGGTGGCAGCAGGATGACACTCTGGGGACACCAGGATGGGGAGGTTGATGGAAAAATTGAAAAATCTAATGTGTCTGTATTACAAACTCTGGCTGAAAGAATTTGTCATAGCGGTCTAACGGAGGAGAAGAGGAAAGAGAAGGTCTACATGACAGGAGACGTCCCTGGATGTAAGAGGTATGTGGTCAAGTATATAACGGTTTGGACATGCTGGGAGTTGTAGTCCCATCCTCTTATATTTACCCCTGCAATGTGCTCTGATATTAAATAGACATGCTGGGAGTTAGTCCCATCCTCTGATATGTACCCCTGTAATGTGCTCTGATATTAAATAGACATGCTGGGAGTTATAGTCCTCTCCTGTTATACCTCCTGCGGTAATGTGCTCTGAATTAGGGCCGGTTCGATGGATAGGGGAGGTTAGTCATCCGCCTAGGGCGCCACTTCGCTCAAGGGGAGAACACTCATGGAGGTCCACCTTCACAAGCTTAAGGCCCCTAGGCCTCAAGCCTGTGAGCCATTAGAACAGAGCAAGAAGCCAAAATGACATCACTGCAACCTCCTGCTCTGGGTCTCGCATGATGACGTCATCACCTGAGACCTGGTGCAGGAGCGGGGATGTCATAGTGACCACATGCATCACGACACAGCAACACAAGCTACACATAAAACTGTGCTCTGCATCGCAGACATTGGTGGGGGGACGGGAGGGAGGCTTTTTTTTTTTTATACAAAATGTCTGCACTGCTGGGGGCACCAGGGAAGGGGGAAGGAGATCATTATATATACTTGGCACTACTGGGGAGGAATGGCGGAGCATTAAAAACATACTGGCACTACGGTGGAACATTATATATATATTGGCACTATGGGGGGGAAGCATTATATATTGGAACTAGTGGGGGGCACTACAATGGGAGATTAGAGCCACTGGGAGCATTATGGTTATATTATTACTTCTAGAGTACTGTAGGGGCGTATTATTTGACGCAATATGAAGGACACTGCTACTAATGGGGGCATCAATATTAGATCGGCGGGGGTCTGACACCCGGGACTCCCGACGATAAGCTGTTTGAGGAGACAGCGTGCGCTGTGCGCACGTGCCGTCTCCCTTCTCTCTTCCTGCTCAGCTGCTGTATGTCTATGGGACAGCAGCAGTGAACAGCACGCGCTGTCTCTTCAAACAGCTGATCGGCAGGGGTGTCGGACATCAGACTGTGATTTTAGCACATTATTACAAGATGTGAGCCCCCCTTTTGAATTTGCCCGAGGCCACATTTTGTCTAAAACCGGACCTGCCCCTAGGTCAGCAGCAAGGGGCTACACCCAGCAAGGCCCAAGACAGACTGACCTCAAGCCCCACAGTCACAGAATGCTGCAGCCAGCACGCCCGAATGACAACCAGCATACACAGGACAACTGTAGCCAGTACGAGGTTACAGGCAGCCAGCCTACACAGCAGCAAGTAACAGAACCACACTGTGAAACAAACAGAAATGCATCCCTACACAGACCCTGTTCACACACAAGACCGCAGCCAGCACGCATCGCCGAACCAGCATGCATGGGAACACATACAGCCAGAACACAAAGCGCATGCAGCCAGCCTGCACGGCACCAGTGACAGGAACCACAGAGATGCAGACACGGGAAGCCACAACACAGGCCACAGTTCACACACAACACTGCAGCCAGCACACAGCTCCAAGCAACCAGCAAGTGACAGCCTGCAGCCAGTATGCAAGTGGGCAGCCAGCCTACACGGCCACAACTGTCACAGTGAACCGCACAGTGACAACTGGTACTTATTTGAGTACTTCTTCCAGATCTTTGGGCCCATTGAGTGTAGAAATCACAGAGAAAATGCACCAAACGGATATGCCACTGACTATACTAGCTGGTCATACAAGCAGATATTAAAAGCTGAGACTTTTGTCAATATATTCCTGTCAGGAACATATCGGAGCCCATCATGCACCAAGTCAAGGTCACTCAGCATGGCAAGGGTTCCTACCACTGCGCTAACTATGGTGTGAACACGGTCTGAAGGTGATGAAATCCAGCTCACAGCCAAGCTTCCACACAACCGCATAGCAGGACAACTAGTGCAATGTGAACAAAGCAAGACTGTAATCCACACCCATATCAGACCATGTGATATATTCCCCATATTCCCGCAATGAAAAACACGCTACAGTGTTTGGGGTTTGAGCAGTTCCCCCATATTTGCCAATATATTTCAGTGATTTGGTTTTATATGTATTGAATGTGCCTTTACCTGGCATCTAAACATTCTTTTGCACCTGGTAACCTCCATCACACGGTCTGATATGGGTGTGGCTTACAGTCTGGCTTTGTTCACATTGCATTAGTTGTGTTCAGACCGTGTTCACACCATAGTTAGCGCAGTGGTAGGAACCCTTGCTATGCTGAGTGACGTTGACGTGGTGCATGATGGGCTCCGATGTGTTCCTGACAGGAATATATTGGCAAAAGTCTTAGCTTTTAATATCTGCTTGTATGACTAGCCAGTATAGTCAGTGGCATATCCGTGTGGTGCATTTTTTTCTGTGATTTATATAATTATATTTTCATCCGCACAATGCTCCGTTTTGTGTAGGATGCCTTTGTGGTGCATGTGGACCGCGTCGGCATCCTCCATTGTACGCGATTTTTGCTGGGGATGGTAGTTTGCTGCGGTCCACATGCGGTGGGACTTCTCCCCCAATTAAAAACACGCCACAGTGTTAGGGGTTTGAGCAGTTCCCCCATATTTGCCACTATATTTCTGTGATTTTGTCCCATTGAGTGTAGACTTCTCAGGTCTGTGATACTATGAGTGTATGATGCCATATTGTACCCATGAAGCAATATGCATTGGATCAGGCACAATATTTTGAGATAAAAAAATCTCTGAGAGCTTCCGTACAATATTGAAGGCACACATAGGTAAACTAAGGGCCAATATAGTGCAGTATTTTTTCTAGACATGCTTACCAGTCCCTTTAAGTATTAGTAGCCTGGTTCTAATATCTGTCTTGGTACATAGATGGTTATTGGCTTGCAAGGAGGAGAGGATACATTCAAAGGCAAAGATTCTCCTGCACTCCTCCAGGTTAAAATCAGAAAAATGCATTGACAAATCGTAGGTAAAAATATGTTGTCAGCAGTAACCTATCCATTTCTTTGTCAAATCATAGTCTTATAGCAAGCTATGGAAGAAATGTGCTTTACTTTTTATTATACATAAAATATATAACCCCATGAATAGTTTTTTACTTTAATTTGGGAATGAAAAACATGGGCTTATATGCCTGATGATAGGATTTCTATTGATTTAGAAATAATTCAATAAGTGGAAAATTGTCGGTCATAAAATATGTTCATGTCGTCATCAAAATGAATAAAGATAATATCAGGAACTTAATTAGCCACGATCATGTGGTGCCTTCCTCTCTTCCCAGCAGGCATCGTCCAGTCTGTGTGGTGCTGGGGGAGATGTGAAGCAGTGCATGTGCCAGCTACATGGCTGTTCACGGAAGGTTGCCATGCTGACCTGGCAAGCCCTGGATGAATGGCCTATAAGAGAGAAGGGACACTGGGACAATAGGACACTTGCTCGGCATCCAATCCGAAGTCTAAGTGGGGGATTTAAATCAGGCACTGACTCCGAGCCATCGCTTGTGATTTCTTATGCGTCCTGGCTCCTGTGCATTGTGCTACTCTCACTCCTGCATTGGAGTTCCTCGTGAACTGATTTTGACTTGTTTCTGAATTAACCCTTAGTCTGCTGATTCAGCTTCCACTGACTATCCTGTCGAACTACAGAGTAACAGTCGGCACTCCGTTCACTGCCGCTGCTCGGTGCACGCGCCCAGGGTTGGCATCCTGTCAATATACAAAGGAAAGAGACCAGAACTCACCATCGTGAGTGCCGGTATCTATCCTTTGAATGTCTCCTGTCGAACTGACTGCGATTTGTCTCTAAATTAATGCCTTGTCTGCTGATTTGGCTGTATCTGTCTCTCTGGGTTCTGACCCTGCTTCCTGATAATTTTTTTGCACCTCCCTGGTCATTTTAGTAGGTTTGTTACTAATGAGCTCACACCTGTTTTCTGCTGCCTTACTCTGTAAACGTAACCTAGGTCCCTAGCAGCAAAGTCCATCCAGCCTTGTGGCGGGCTCTGGTGAAGAACCAAGGGGTAGCCCTAGTTCCTTTTAATCCAAGTGGTTACCGAAGAATCATAGCAGTTTTTGAGTTGCTGGATGTGGTTCAAGACGGTGACCTTAGTATTTCCTTAAAGATAACCATGTTTGACAATCAGGAAATATTTACATTCCTTATCTTAGTTACACAAATGGTTTAAACAATCAAGGTCATTTGTGAAAAAGGTATGTGAACCCGGCTGGCAATACAGCGCCCAGAAGAAACTGTGAACAAGGTTCCAACACATAAATATAACAATAAAATGTGGCATCAGATTCTTAATATCTATATTCTGTCTATAAGGGCACAAGTAAAAGTCCATCTCATTATCATATATCATCTCATTATGTCTCCAGTAGACATCTATAGGCCCTTCCTGTACCTCTGTGTGCTTTCAATATTATGTGCAGCATTGCTAACCATATTTCAGAGATACTCGGAGCATTGTTCTGTTCATATGACTGCATACAGGGTGCATAACGCCTTATGAAAATTTTGCCCTATATTCCCAAGAGTAAGACCTCATGTGTACGGCCATATAATGTCTTTGTTTTGCAAGGACCCACAATAGTGATTACATAGAGGATTCATGGCATCTCTAAGCCACTTCCATACATCTCCAACTTCACGTGAAGACTTAAGGGTACGGCCATATGTTCAGGTTTATTGATGCAGTTTTGAAAGACAAAACCAGGATTGAGTTAAAAAATGAGGAGAAGTTGTATCTGTCCTTCATAATTTCTCTCCATTTATGATCCACTCCTAATTTTGTCTTCCAAAACTGCATCAAGACCCTGGTGCAGTGGCGGATTATAATTGGGGCTTTTGGGTCTGTAGCCCTGGGCCCGGCATAGCTGGGGTCCCAACGCCGACCCAAACGCCCACGAACTACGGAGGGGCATGGGAGAGCATAGTTAACTGCCCCACCGCCGATCACCGCCATAGGCTTCAGGTCTATTAGGCCTGAAGCCTATGCAGTAGTAAAATCCCGGCGCAGGCGGACATGATGATGTCATCGCGCCGCACCTGTGCCCGTACACAGCACACTGACGTGTGTGCGCAGCGCGCCTGCACCATCTACAAGTGAGTGCCGACTGGGACTGTGTGCCAACTTTGGGGGACATTGCTGAAGGAACAGTGGGGGCAAACTACTACATGGGGCAAATTACTAGTGTGGGGAAAATGAATACTGTGGGGGCAATGTGGGGGACAATTAATACTGTGGGGGCAAATTACTACCATGGGGGGAATTAATACTGTGAGGGCAGTGTGGAGAAATTAATACTGTGGGGGCAGTGTGGAGAAATCAATACTGTAGGGGCAGTGTGGGGGTCAAATTACTTAATGAATGGCAGTGTCGGGGCAAATTATCTAATGGGGCAGTTTGGGGGATTATTACTTGATGGGGGCAGTGTGGGGGCAAATTACTTAATGAAGGGCAGTGTGGGGACAAATTACTTAATAAAGGGCAGTGTCAGGGCAAATTACTTAATGGATGGCAGTGTCAGGGCAAATTATCTAATGGGGGGCAGTGTGGGGGAAATTACTATATGGGGACAGTGTAGGGGAAATTACTGTATGGGGATAGTTTGGGGGAAATTACTATATGGGGGTAGTGTGGGGGCATTTCTATTAGGGGACATTATTTTGGGGGACACTATACAGGCATTATTACCTGAAGCACTATATAGGATGTTATTATTACTGGGGGCACTCTAGGGGACATTATAATTGCTTTAGACACTATAGGGACCTTTGGGGTAATTTATCAAACTGGTGTAAAGTAGAACTGGGTTAGTTACCCATATCAACAGATTCCACTTTTCATTTCTCACAGCTCCTTTGGAAAATGAAAGGTGGAATCTGATTGGTTGCTATGTGGGCACCTAAGTCAGTTATACTTTACACCAGTTTGATAAATGACCCAAATTATGAGAACTCTAACATGTCTGTGTAACAAACTCTGTAGAGACGAAATGCGGCTGAAAGAATTAGTCATGGCGGTCTGGGTCAAACGGAGGAGAAGAGGAAAGAGAAGATCTACATGACAGGAGAAGTAAGAGGGATGTGGTGCTGTATTCTCCTATATGCAGAGCTAAATCACTACAGTGACTTGCGTCTCATCTTCTCCTCCAAGTCTTTTTTTATCATAATCGTATGTATTTTAAGTTTGGCAACTAAAATTTTAATTTGTCACTTGCAGTCCTATGTAACAGCCCAGATAACAGTGATAACTAGAGATGTCCCGAACTATTCACCGGCGAACAGTTCCCGGCGAACATCGCTTGTTCGCATTCGCCGCGGCGGGTGAACATATGCGATGTTCGGTCTGCCCCCTATACGTCATTATTGAGCAAACTTTGACCCTGTACCTCACAGTCAGCAGACACATTCCAGCCAATCAGCATACCCTCCCTCCCAGACCCTCCCACCTCCTATCAAAAAGCAAGGACAGCATCCATCTTAGATTCATTCTGAAGCTGCAGTGTTAGTTAGAGCAGGAAGAGTGCTGCTGCTGCTGAATTAATAGGGAAATCATTAGCTAGGCCAGTGTTCTGTGTCCACTCCAGTCCTCAAAGACTGGGGTCCTGACAGCACCCCAAAAAGCCCACTTTAGGGCTAGTACATCAGTCTGCTTTTAAATATATATATACATATATTGCAGTTGTCTGCCCGTGTGTGAGAGGCCACAGGCCCACAGACTGTACTGTGTGCACACCACTCATATCGGGTGGCACAGTACCTTGCAGATAAAAAAGTCATTTAATTTTTACCCATATAGTTTTACCCATATAGTATATAATTTTTACTCATATAGTGTGGCACAGTACATTGCACGGCGCACGCGCAGTGCCCCAAATTGGAAGTAAGAGGACCGACCAACCATCTTTTTCCATCTCCCGTTTCCTAAAATCTATTCCATACACGTCCCCTGATAGGGGACGTAACAGGGATTAAACTGATAGGAATAGTACTACTTAACACACCACTCATATAGGGTGGCACAGTACATTGCATGGCGCACGCGCAGTGCCCCAAATTGGAAGTAAGAGGACCTACCAACCATCTTTTTCCATCTCCCGGTTCCTAAAATCTATTCCATACACCAGCCCCTGATAGGGGACAAAACTGGTCAGTCAAACCCAAGGCAACATCATCGACCTCATCCCATATGCGTTTTCTCTGGAGCGTGCCCTGCGAAGAGTGCTGGATCAGGCCATAGATAAGCATGAAGAGGAAGAGTTGTGGTCACTATCACCACCAGAAGCAGCCTTGTCATTGTCGATTGCTGGACCTGCGGCAACGCAGAGAGAGGAGTCTGAAGAAGAGGAGTCAGAGGAGGAAGGTGGCTTTGAGGAGGTGGAAGACCAACCACAGCAGGTGTCCCAGGGGGCTTGTTGTCACCTTTCGGGGACCCTTGGTGTTGTACGTGGCTGGGTGGAGGAAGAGACCTTCAATGACGTCAGTGAGGACAAGGAACGGGACATGGCTAGCTTGGTATCCAACCTTGTGCAAATGGGGAGTTTGCGGTTGTGCAAATGGACTGTTTGCGGTGCGTTAAATGGGGAGTTTGGTCTGTCAGAGTTTGGTCTGTCACTGTGAAGCGGGCGTAACCCTTACACTACCTGATCGATATAACATCATACATGATCGTATACACACACTGGATGTTTTAAAGCACGTTATTCCAAACAATTTAGGAATGTTAGGTGATTTATGCCCTTTATGGATTAAAACCCGACTCTGTGTCAACTACGTAATTTTCCATGGGAGTTTTGCCATGGATCCCCCTCCGGCATGCCACAGTCCAGGTGTTAGTCCCCTTGAAACAACTTTTCCATCACTATTGTGGCCAGAAAGAGTCCCTGTGGGTTTTAAAATTCGCCTGCCTATTGAAGTCTATGGCTGTTCACCCGGTTCGCGAACATTTGCGGAAATTCGCGACATCTCTAGTGATAACTCTCTGTGTACAGATGTTCCATGCAGTCCTATGTAACACCCCACATAGCACAATAGTTCACTGTGTTATGCGGGGGTGTTACATAGGACCGTGTACTCAGAGAGTTATGAGATGGTTGGCACCCCTGGCACCCCCACCAATCAGCTGTTTGAGGAGACCGCGATGTTAAAGTGAGCGCCGCAGCCTCTTTGCTCCTTACCAAGCACCGCTCTGTCCATTTGATAGCACTGTGCTTGGTATTACAGCTCAGACCCAATCACTCAGATGAGAGAGAGCTGCACCTAGACCGTGTGAACGATGTCATATGGCCTAGGAAGAGACTTTGGCGCTTACGAAGCACCGCAGCCTCTTCATACAGAAAAAAAAACTGAAATGGAGGGATGGGGGGCCGAATTGGGTAGACAGCCCCGGGCCTATCATGCACTTAATCCGCCCCTGCCCTGGTGGTCTTTTCTGTCTGATTTCAAACAAATCTGAAATAAAGATGTATCCTTGTGTGTAGGGTAGAATATATTTGTTATACATACAGAGCCTGTATAACAGCACACGGAGGTTGTGCAGCTCCATACTAAGGAGCTGTACAGAGTTCTTGCTCAAAGCTTGACCATGAGCCCTACCTAAACTGCATAGTCCTTTTCTGGGCCATTACCATATCTAAGATCATCAATAATGTAGACACAGAACCTGTGGTACCCTAAACTGTTCTACATCCAAAACCCAGAACCAATAGATTTTCCACTTGTAGAATCTTTACCAAGAAAAACATAATGGTAATAAGGTGCACAATGCAAACTTTAGATCACTTTTCTCATTCACTTAGTCTACCGCTGAAGGTAAGTTTGCTGTGTACTGTATGTTGATGAGATGATCTGATGCTTTGAAGATGAACAGACTCTTGCTGGTCCATACTTTATAGACTCTAAGTACAACTTATTGTGGATAACAATAGTTTTCACAGTAAAGTATTAGAATATCCTGAGAACCTTTTTTTCTTCTTTAGATGTATATATTCAAAGACGAGGCTCTGACTACATCACTGTTCCTCAGCAAGGGACTTCATGTTTTTTCATGAAAACCTGTTTATTCTTTGATGAAGTCTCGTAATCAGCAGAGGCATTTCTTCTTCTTTGTGCAGACTGCATGTAGGGAAAAGGCAATTTCTCGTGTAATGTACGCAAAATCCAATAAATGCATCACCGGAGACAGAGAAAGAGGATGTCAATATTTCAGAAGAGTCTTGTGTGGGCCAAATAACATCCTCAGTCAGAAAGAACGCTTAAAACAAAACTCCAAACATCACAAAATGTTCCACTGATGAGACATAACAACAATATAATAATCATCTTTATTTATATGGCGCCCACGTATTCCACAGCAATTAGAAATCAGAGGGCACATGTGCAAGCAAAATCAAATATTACAAAATAAAAAACTATTAAAGGGGTTTGCCCATCTCGCACTTTGGTGGTATATCGCTAGAATACTCTACCAATGTCCAATAAGTGCGTGTCCCACCCAATGGCGGATTTTAATAGGGGCGTTTGGGTCAGCAGCCCCGGGTCCAATGACAGTGAGGGGCCCAAGTGCCATTACATATTCATATTTTCACTTGTCACTAAGTGCAGCGCTAGTGGTATGTTAACAACAGCAGGCCGGGGCCTGATTGGAAGGAGGGAGGGAGAGGAGAGTGAGGAGATACAACTACTCCAATCAGGTAGCAGTTGAGTGTCCGGCCCTCTCTGATGTTCTCAATGGAAGTTTGCATCCCAGAGCTGGCTAGGGTTGCCACCCGGTATATCTGCAACATGCCGGTCCGCAGGGGTACAACACGTGAGGTTCACAGTGGGCCGAAGTGTACAAACAGTTCATCGGTTACTCACAGTTTAGCAGTCGCCTCTCTGGGCCAGCAGTGCAGTAAAGGAGAGAACAGCACTGTATTATCCGGGGCACAGTCTATTACAGGGGACACGGGGCAGGTGGTGATTGAGGTGCCCTTCATGGTGATTGGGTTTCTGAGTGCTTGTGCAGCTGGGCCCCTGACTTAGGTAGTGTCGTGACGCCAGCACCTTGGTGGTGCAAAATGTTGAGAGTGGCAGAAGTATGGAGTTAGAAAAATAAGGCAGGTTTAAATCCAACTGGGAACTTTACTATAACCAGGTTCTTGATAAAAATTTGCATCCAGTAATAAAACAGTCTCTGATACACATGCAAGTTGGATGTGATGAATCCCAGTAACAGGCTGTACTTGTAGTTATGTCTCAGGCTATCGTAGGTAATTGTGTACTCTCTGATATTTCAGCTCTTTGCCTTGCTTCAGTCTCAGCTGAGAGTAGTTCTTTGCCTTCTACACACAAGTGATGCAACAGAAATCTTATCTGTCCTTAGAATAACAGTGAGGCTGCTGGAAGGTAACAAATCTTTCACCTAGATACAAAGGTGCCTAGAGCCCAGAACAATGGCTTTGTCCTTCCTTTGTCTTTATCCACAATAAACTTGACAAAATTCACTTACTACTCTGGAAGAGTGAATAGTAGAATACAGACTTCACCTCTGCCTATCTTCCTGGCTTGATACTGAGATACACGTTGGCTCCTCTGTGCCGTGGAGCCCAAGAGAGAGCTGAGAGGAGAGGGGACCTCTCCTTCCCCCTAGCTCCATACTCTATCTCCTTCTTCCTCCACACTCTGAACTCAACTCCTACATTTTACCAACTGACTAACTAGGCCTGAACTGTGCTATGTATACTGTGGTGCTACCCGGATCTAGTGGTGGAATGTATGTAGTGCACCTGATAGCCTGGTAACAGGGATTTTACATAAGAAAGCAATACAGCATGATATAACATGTGACATAATAAGCTTTTGCAGTGCCCACGTACACTAGTGGGACACTGCATACACCCTTTGTTTAATATATGTCGGCCTCGACACATTCTTGACGAAGTCTCCTGAAAGATATAAAGGAAAAGCATGCAGGCAGGCATATAGATATAAATAACAAACAGTATGAAAATATACCTAAAACAAATCACAAATTATGTGAATCACAACGCAAAATGGAATGAGGGGCGGCATTTTTTCTGAACTTGCCGTTGACACAAATCAGCGTTGATCTCACAAACATAATATAAAGTCCATGGCAAAGTACAACCCAGTCTTTAGAATATAAAACTTTTTAGAGCAGCATAATAAGAAAAGTGCAAAAAGTCTGTTGAATTGTAAACATAGGAATTGCATAAAAACAGGGCTGTCTTTAATATTGATTGGACCCTGGGCAAAAATTTACTTGGGCCCCCTGGATCCCGCCTTCCCACACCTTAGCATGCAATCACGCCCTCCACCACAACACACACACAAAAAATCCACACATCTGGTAGAGTCCAGTGAATGACTGTAAATACTTCCAGTTCTGAAGACTCCAGCGGCTCAGGATCAGTGCTCTGGGCTGGAAGTGGGCACCGCTCTGCAGGAAGGAGACCAGGGCTCGGCTCACCCTAGTGTTACAGTGCACCCCAGCACCCCACAGTATGCAGTATAGCACCCTATAGTATACAGCACCACACAGTATGCAGTTTAGCACCCCACACTATACAGTACCCCATAGTATATAGTAGAGCAGTATAGCAGCCCACAGTATACAGCACCTCACGGTATACAACACCTCACTGTATACAGCACCCCAAACTATACACGATACAGCCCCCCACACTATACAGTACAGCAGTATAGCACGCCCCCCCCACACACTATACAGGCCCCCCACAGTATACAGCCCACCACACAGTATACAGCCCACCACACAGTATACAGCCCACCACACAGTATACAGGCCCCCACACAGTATACAGGCCACCCCCCCCCCACCCCCACAGTATACAGCCCACCACACAATATACAGCCCATTACACAATATACAGCCCACCACACAATATACAGCCCACCACACAGTATACAGCCCACCACACAGTATACAGCACCCCACTATACAGTAGTTTACAGTATATTAACATAACAGCCCCTGTCACCTTTTTCTGATGTAATCTTTACACAAAAAAGCTCCACAGTTAACCTCTGCAACACTCAGTAGGACCTGTGATGACCTCATAGCCATGTGACCAGTAATTGCTAGGTTACTGGTCACATGGTAATGATGTCATTAAGGTCCTAGAGCAAAACTCATTAAGGTCCTAGAATTAAGATCATTAACACAGTACGATCATGATGCCTGTGTAGCCGACAGCCTGACACCCGATGCAGTAGCTAGCAGGGCTCAAGAGGAAGCTGCCTTGGGCCCCCCAGGAGCAACTGGGCCCAGGGCAGCTGCCCCTTTTGCCCCTTGGTAAAGACGGCCCTGCATAAAAACAAGCACAGAAGAATGTATTTCTGGGTATGTGACTTAAACATTATTATAGTCCTGTTGCATAATCCTCATCAACCTGAAGAGGGAATAGGAAGGGAAAACTTTGCGCAAACTAGGCGCAACTGGGACAGAAGAAAAACACAGGCCAGAAGAGATCTTGGAAAGTTTCTTAAAGGCCCAGCAGGCTGAGCAATGACCTGGAAAAACTGTCACTGTGTCTTTAAAAACTGACAACAGTCCATGCTGGGTAACAAAGAAGGACTCCCTAGTGACACAGTCATTGTAGAATGGCCTACAGGCCTACTCACGGGTATGGATTCGGCGAGGAGGGCACATCCGTGGATAATGGACTCCCGGAATACCATTCATCCGGAGATGGGACATCAGGAACAGCTCCCACTGGACAGTGGACAGGTAGAACTGGTAACCTCAATTGCCTCCGGATTTCGTTGAATATGGTGACCTTTTCTCTGGTCGCCAACTCACTTCTCCCTTGTGGCAATTCCTGGAGGAACAAACTTTGCAGCCCCCGAATGCACCCTTCTTCAGGTAGAAGCAGTCTTCTTTTTAAGGCGCCTTCTCCGGGGGTTTAGATCGAGGAACTTGTGGTGAGGAAACAATGGTGGGCTGCCACACTACATTAGTGCTTGCCGTTCCTGTCGTGTACAGGCTCTGCACTGGAGTGGTCAATGGTCTTTGTGGAAACCTCGGCAACTCAGGGTTAGGGAATTCTTCTGTGGCTTCCTCCTTTGCTTTCCTCTGGCTCCATAGCGGGAGGCCCATGCCTTGTTCATGAGTACGTAAAAGTCGTCCTGTTCCCCTGCCTGGAAAAGACCGCCCTCTGACGACCATTGTGATGGCTGTGGGCCACGACTGATCTCTGCTGTCTCCATGGCAGCCTTAGGTAGCTTTGGCATTGCCTCTTCTAAAGCGGTGAGTGATTCCGGCTCATTTTCAGACCCTGCAGGCACATTTGCCGCCATACTCCCGAATCTTTCTCTCTGCGTGTCTGTAAGCAGCCACTCATCTATAAGACTGATCCACTGATCATGCAGGCACCATCTTTCCTCTTGCACGCCCCCTAGGTTCTGCAGCATAGGGGAGGCGGCGCTCATATTGTAATCCATGGTAATGAAGTGATGGCGCAGTAGAAATTATTTTCCCGCACTTTTCAAGGGGCGGCACTCTATTTTCCCGCCGAATAGGGTGTCTTACAGAGTGTTAGTGCCATAAGTCAGAAAAGAAGGCCTCCGGCAGCCATTTTAGGTTCAAGGTCAAAATCAATTCAGTCACAGCAAGCAGTTCTAGTGACACAAAAATATGCAATTTTCTCAGTTTTAACAGTGTGATTTCAAAGTAGACAATTGGCACAGTATATCCATGCAGTTTTTAAGAAGTTTAAACAGTTCGTTAGCTAAAACAGTCAAACAAATGGGGCTCATTCACATAAGGCAGAGAGGATATTGATCCTGTTCGTGACCCAATTTTAAATGCAATGTGCCTGTCCGTAGGGGTACCACACGTGAGGTTCACAATGGGCCGAAGTGTACAAACAGGTATAGGTGTGGCATATCAAGGTGCTGATTAGACAGCATGAATATTGCACAGGTGTGCCTTAGACTGCCCACAATAAAAGATCACTCTGAAATGTGCAGTTTGATCACACAGCACATTGCCACAGATGTCGCAACATTTGAGGGAGCGTGCAATTGGCATGCTGACTGCAGGAATGTCTACCAGAGCTGTTGCCCATGCAATTAATGTTTATTTCTCTACCATAAGCCATCTCCAAAGGCGTTTCAGAGAATTTGGCAGTACATCCAACCGGCCTCACAACCGCAGACCACATGTAACCACACCAACCCAGGACCTCCACATCCAGCATGTTCACCTCCATAATCGTCTGAGACCAGCCACCCGGACATCTGCAGCCACAATCGGTTTGCATAACCAAAGAATTTCTGCACAAACTGCCAGAAACAGTCTCAGGGAATCTCATCTGCATGCTCGGCGTCCACATCGGGGTCTGGACCTGACTGCAGTTCATCGTCGTAACCGACTTGAGTGGCCAAATCCTCACATTTGATGGCGTCTGGCATGTTGGAGAGGCGTTCTATTCACGAATGAGTCTCGGTTTTCACTCTTCAGGGCAGATGGCAGACAGCGCGTGTGGCGTCGTGTGGGTGAGCGGTTTGCTGATGTCAACATTGTGGATCGAGTGGCCCATGATGGGCATTTTGAATACACAGATCCCGAGGCCCATTGTTGCCCATTCATCCATGACCATCACCTCATGTTGCAGCATGATAATGCAGGGCCCCATATTGCAAGGATCTGATACTGACTGGTTTTCTGACCCTCCCCCAGTAAGGAAAAACGGTGCACATTTCAGAGTGGCCTTTTATTGTGGGCGGTCTAAGGCACATCTGGGCAATATTCATGCTGTCTAATCAGCACCTTGATATGCCACACCTGTGAGGTGGGATGGATTATCTCGACAAAGGAGAAGTGCTCACTAACAGATTTGAGAACAATATTTGAGAGTAATGGGTCCTTTGTCTATGTAGAAAATGTTTCAGATCTTTGAGTTCAGCTCATGCAAAATGGGAGCAAAACCGAAAGTGTTGCATTTATATTTTTGTTCAGTGTATTTTAAACCCTTCCATGCCACTAGACAATTTTTTTTTAATCCCTTTTAAGGAGTTTGAGTGCTCCGCTTAATTCTGTGGGACTGCGGAGTACAGCTAATGTATCTCCAGCTGTCCCATAGAAGTAGATAGAGTATGGGTCACACATGCACACTACTGCTCCATTTACATAGAAGACTTGAGTCCCCTGATCTAATGATCAGTGAAGGTCCCAAACCTCAGACCCCCAGAGATCATACCTTTGTCTCCAATCGTGTGGATTGGTGATAAATGTAGTTAAGCACCACTGATGTGAATGTGACTGAGCAAAAACTATCTCACAGTGCATATGTGAGTTGACCGATTGCACAACTTCAGCAACCGAGGGGCCTTGTGCCAGCTTCCACTGACGAGCGATAATGTTACGCGCTGCACTTAGGATGTGGGCAACCGACCATTGGAGTTTTGCGGGTGCAACACGCCAGACCTGCAGGGTATAGAAGAAGTGAGGTCACGGTTATGGGCAATCGAGGGTACTCACTGTATTGAAGAACCCTGGGCAGGCGCATGGCAGTGAAGGAGAGGTAGACACGGTTCCTCTGGGGCACGCTCTGTATATAGGGACCAGGCCTGATGGTGGATGAGGTGCCCTGGATGTTACAGGTATTTTGTGTGCCTGGGGCAAGGTCCCTGTGGTATTCGTGACGCCAGTGCCTTTGGACGGTGGCACGCCGGATGGTGGTTGGAATGATGGAGGTACACAAGTATATAGTGAACCAAACGTAACTTTACTGAACAATCCAACTTTGTACAGCAGGTAGTAGTACAGTCCTTCAATCACAGTTCCACAAGTAGGCTTAATCACACAATGGCAGGTAATATTCATGCAAGATACGCAGAGGGTAAATTCACAAGCACTCAGCAGCAGGTTGTACCTTTCCTCAGAATCAATGTACACTGTCCTTTCTAGAACTCCTGCTCTGGCTTTATCTCCCAAGGCCCGGATGCCTAAAGGGTGGCTTAAATCCTTGGTTACTAGCTTCCTCAGGTATTAGATTCTTGCTGCACCTTCTAGTGTCATCTGCCCATCAGGGTCACTTAGCTTACCCTGGATCGCCCTCTCTTGTAAAGTGGATGACTGTGGGTTTCTCCCAGGAGGTTGGATCCTACGACTGGGGTGTCTTCAGAGCTAACTAAGGCTCTCTTGTTCTCAGGCAGGCTGGATCTCCTCACTGGCCTCCTGGACATCACTAGCAGCCAGGGCTATCCAGCTGCATGTCAGGAGCAGGCTTTTTAACCTCTGTCTTCTCAGACTCCTGACTCTGCACTAACACTCCCTGTCTGGGCCTGGACATTTATACTAGGGGCTCCCTATCTCCCTCTAGTGTCTGGGATGTCTAACTACACCCAACTAGGCCTGCTACTGCATTATACAGGGGTACATTGCATATAACAACACATTAGAACATACATTAAATGCAGAATTAAATATGACATTTCTGTTCCTTGTGAGTAGGAGTAACGCACACACCAATTGACCCTTGTGTAGTGCCCACCCCTACCTAGTGGGACACTACACGGGCACATCTACTAGTCCTATGCCCATAATCGCTAGCTCTGCTGAGAGAATAAAATCTTCTGTGGCGACATCTTTGATAAGGTCAGTAATATCACACCAAAAATTTATAACTGAGGAACATGACCACCACTTATTTCACCACATCCTCTCCAACATAAGGGAGAATAGTTGGGGACTAATTGAGCTAGTCTATTAGGGGTCAGGTACCACCGTAGCTGGACCTTCCTTGCCTGCTCTATATAATTAACACATTTGGAACTTTTAAAGGACCAAAAGAGGGCTTTCCACCATTGAGAGATAGAGAAGCGTTTCCCCAGTTCCTGTTCCCATTTCAGCATAAATGGTTGCTTACGCTTCATGTCAGATAAAATTATGTTAGAGTAGAGGTGGATAACTTGGGGCGAGGGGCCTTACCATCAACAAGAAAGGCATTGAAAGGTTCGGTTTCCTGACATAAAAACGATGGCGGCAGGGAATTCAAAAGATGCCGGATCTGGAGAAATTGATAGAACAATCTATTTGAGAGTAGGAACCTAGTATGCAACATTTCAAAATCTACCAGAGCAGATTTGTTATATAGGCATCCGATGGAATGAATGCCTTAGGGTACCCATGCTGCGAGAGATATGGTAGGAATATGATATTCCAGTGCAATGACAGGAAGATTGATATGTGAAATATGAGATTTTTTTTGTATCTATAAGATAAGCCCAGATAAACATTGTAGCCTGCATGGTGAGTAACGGCATTTTGTGCCGGAAGAGTTTTATGCTATATGCCGCCAACACAGCTTTCAGAGAATGGCCTCTGACGTATGTCTCCCAAATTTGAAGCCATCTCTGTGGGGTAGCTGGTGACCACCATTCTAGCGCTTGTTCTGCTAGGTTGGCTAAGTAATATTTATAAAGATTAGGAACTCCCAGTCCCCCGAGTTTTATTGGGAGGTGCAGAGCTGTTTTTGCTACTCTGGGGCATTTATTGCCCCATATAAACCTCAGCAGATCAGTCTGAAGCCGTGCAATCAACCCTTTAGATAATTGGAGTGGAAGACATCTAAAATTATACAGTATTTTAGGGAGGGATAAGATTTTAGCCGCATTAATGCGAGCTATCCAAGATAAATGTACTTGAGACATTTTAGCATAATCCCGTTTTAATTCAGCCTTTAGATTATTCAGATTTATAGACATGGTTTCCGCTACAGAATGAGCTAGTTCTACTCTATATAAGTATAATATTCAACTGGATTGACACAGCCTTGTATAGAAACAAGGGTGTACCTCCTTAATATATTAATTAACAGAAGAGAGCTGGTACCATAGAATACCCACTAAAATAAATCTTTATTTGACATAAAAACATAGACAAAAATACATACGGTATACATAGAGACCACACAGGGTACTTCCAGAGAACAGTCCACAATGAATGCTATATTCTCAAATAACAAATCATGTGGTATTTCACATTTATTGTGTGAGACACTGCATATAATAGATATCTGTATCAGCATGCAATGTATACGTTTTTTCTAATCATAAATGCAGTGATCTCTCACCTTAAATGCAAATAGCGTCACTGTAACTGGGGTATCAGTGATGTTAGTATTCAGAGGCTGGTGCCATGTATAGTTCACAGCATGTTGCATGAAATCTGTTATCTACGCACCAAGACTGATTTAAACTCCTCTCTTACCCCAATATTCAGTGATTCAAATGCGGCCCGTCTCTGTCAAGCGATCCTCGACGCACATTTCGCTTATTGCTTCATCAGGAGGAGTTTTTTCTGAGCCTAAGGTCCTCCTGATGAAGCAATAAGCGAAACGTGCGTCGAGGATCGCTTGACAGAGACGGGCCGCATTTGAATCACTGAATATTGGGGTAAGAGAGGAGTTTAAATCAGTCTTGGTGCGTAGATAACAGATTTCATGCAACATGCTGTGAACTATACATGGCACCAGCCTCTGAATACTAACATCACTGATACCCCAGTTACAGTGACGCTATTTGCATTTAAGGTGAGAGATCACTGCATTTATGATTAGAAAAAACGTATACATTGCATGCTGATACAGATATCTATTATATGCAGTGTCTCACACAATAAATGTGAAATACCACATGATTTGTTATTTGAGAATATAGCATTCATTGTGGACTGTTCTCTGGAAGTACCCTGTGTGGTCTCTATGTATATGTATTTTTGTCTATGTTTTTATGTCAAATAAAGATTTATTTTAGTGGGTATTCTATGGTACCAGCTCTTTTCTATATAAGTAATAGAAGATTCAGCCCATTGGAATGAGTGTTTCTGTTGTATTCGGCCTCTGGCATCTTCTGACACATAAAATGCTAAAACCTTGTTTTTTTTTTACATTTAGCTTATATTATGAGCAGTGTGAATATGAGTTAAGAATGCAGATCGCGGCATCTAAGGATTCCTCTGGGTTAGTCAGGATAAAGATTACATCATCAGCATAGAGGCCAATGACATGCGAGAAATCCCCGTAATCCGTGGGCAGGTCTTAATCATTACCGCTAAGGGCTCCATGACCAGTGCAAAGATTAGAGGTGACAGCGGGCAGCCCTGCCGAGTGCCATTTGTGATTTGTAAGGAGTCCGAGAGATAACCAGAGGCCAACACTCTAGCAGAAGGTTTGGTGTATAAACCTATAATAGCTGAGAGTATGGGACCACAAAAGCCAAACTTTTGAAGAACCTGATCCAGGAACCCCCAGTGCACCCTGTCAAATGCTTTTTCGTTATCCAGGGAAGTAAACACTGTGGGGACCCTGGATCTATCCGCTAGTTGAATAAGGTAGACCATGCGCCTAGTACCATCCCTACACTGACTTCCAGGGACAAAACCAACTTGGTCAAAATCTACTAAAGAGGGCAGAAAAACATTAATGTGAGAGGGCAACATTTTTGCATATACCGTATGTTTCGCTTTATAAGACGCACTCCCCCCCCCCCCAAAAGTGGGGGGAAAATGGCTGTGCGTCTTATAAAGCGGATACTTTGCTGGCCGCTATGCTGCACAGGGCGGCCAGCGAAGTATCAGTGTGGAGGGAGGAGGCGGGGACACTTATGGCGGGGCCCGGTGCAGTGACTCTACTCTAATACACCGGGCCCCGCAACTGTTAAGTACATTCAATCCGATCCATATCTTAATGTATACCGCACTGTTCTGTACTTACTGTAGTACCGTATGTATAGCATTAAGACGGCGCAGACCGGCAGCTCCCTCGGTCATGCGCCGCCTGCCGCAGCTCCCTCCTCATGCGCCGCCTGCCCCGCCTGCCTGTTCATTCATAAAGTGAGATAAGCAGGCAGGCGGCGCATGAGGAGGGAGCTGCGGCAGGCGGCGCATGACCGAGGGATCATTATGGATCGGATTGAATGTACTTAACAGTTGCGGGGCCCGGTGTATTAGAGTAGAGTCACTGCACCGGGCCCCGCCATGAGTGTCCCCGCCTCCTCCCTCCACACTGATGCATCTGATGGGGGATCTGTAGATGACACTTATGGGGATCTGTGGATGACATAAGTGTCATCCACAGATCCCCCATCAGTGTAATCCACAGATCCCCCATCAGTGTCATCCACAGATCCCCCATCAGTGTCATCCACAGATTCCCCATCAGTGTCATCCACAGATCCCCCATCAGTGTCATCCACAGATCCCCCATCAGTGTAATCTACAGATCCCCCATCAGTGTAATCTACAGATCCCCCATCAGTGTCATCCACAAATCACCCCATAACAATGCATCATCCACAGATCCCCCATAACAGTGCGTCATCCACAGATCCCCCCCATACCAGTGCGTCATCCACTGATCCCCCCATAACAGTGCGTCATCCACAGATCCCCCCATACCAGTGCATCATCCACAGATCCCCATAACAGTGCGTCATCCACAGATCCCCCCATACCAGTGCGTCATCCACTGATCCCCCCATAACAGTGCGTCATCCACAGATCCCCCATAACAGTGCAGCATCCACAGATCTCTCATAACAGTGCAGCATCCACAGACCACCATTAGTTCAAAACCTACAAAAAGCACACCTTTTGGTTCAAAATATTTTTTTCTTATTTTCCTCCTCAAAAACCTAGGTCCGTCTTATCATCGCGTGCGTCTTATAAAGCGAAAAATATGGTAGTTTTAAGTCTGTGTTTAATAGTGATATAGGACGGAAGTTTGCGGATTCAAAAGGTGGTTTACCTGGTTTTGGGAGTGTGATAACAGTAGCCATTAACATATCTGAGGGATTTATGCCTGAGGAAAGGAAACTGTTATACAAAGCGACCAAATGAGGGGCTAATTGTGAATGGAAGGTTTTATAATAGTTGGAGATGAAGCCGTCTGGGCCTGGGGCTTTGCCTGATGGTGTGGCTTTAAATGCTAAAAGGATCTCACCTTCAGTTATTCGTGCGTTTACTGATAGTAATTGTTCACTAGTCAAGAAGGGGAGAATAAGTGGGTCTAAGAAAGCTCTAATGCCCTCTTGAGTGGGTTGAGGGGTGGTGGCATCATCTCGAAGATTATATAAGCTAGCATAATAGGAGGCGAACGTGTTTGTTTTCTCTTGTGGGTGGGTGATCACTGAACGATTGTAATGAAATTTCTCTATTCTAGATTCTGCTGCCCTGCGCTTGAGTCTGCGCGCAAGCAGCGCTTCTGCTCTGTCTCCCATATGATAAAAGGATATCTTCAGTGAATGTGACTGAGCTGCAATACCACACACAACCTGTGGACAGTTGTGGTGCTGTTTTTGGAAAATAGGATAACCCCTTTAATGACAACCTCTTTAAGTATGCAAATTACTTTTGAATCATAAAAAGTGTACTTGGCATTGGCATTTCCTGAACACTAATAATCCCTCCAGATTAGAGCATTTTTAAAGGGGACAATCCCGTTCTAGAGGACACTCCAACTGGCCAGGAACTGATCATAGAAAGGCTCAGCTTTTATCACCATGGAAAACAAAGGCCTATCGGGCATTAGAGATGGCCTTGCGGTTCGCCCGGCGGTTGTTTCGCGGCGAACTTTGCGATTCGCCGAACATGCGAACATATGGAGAAATTCGTGCCCACCATATTCTTTTACATTGTGAAGAACTTTGACCCATGACAGATCCATCAGGTGGTACAGGACAGCCAATTGAGACATTTCAGCACATGGACATACCCCCTACCTTTTAAATAAACCTGATCTGGCCATCACTTTACAGTCAGTGTTTTGCCAGTGTAGGGAGAGGTTGCTGTGTGGAGCAGGGGCAGGCTGTTAGGGACACCAAACGCTAGCTAATAGGGCCACAAAAGTCATTTTAAGCACTATGTAGGAGAGTACCTGGGGTGGTAGTAGACGGCAGGTACGTGCCACCGGGGGTCCTGGCACCGGTGGAGTAAGAGCCAGAAAAGTGCATATTGCAGCGGTTATGCTGTTAACACAGCGGATCCGGGCCGGCTCTTATTGGGAGCAGGCAGATATGCGGGCAGGTGCCTGTCTCCCCACGGTCCAGGCCAGGTTTTGCAGGGAAGGGTTAAAACCTGACCAGCAACAAGGGTGTGGTGTGCAATGTGAAGCTTCTGTGTTCTCTGGCTGTGAGAGTGAGAAGTGGAGGTGAGCTGGGCTGTGTGCTGAGGCCTGTGGAGGACTGTGCAGGATCCTGCAGCTGAAACCAGGAGGGATCCGTGTCCTGTGGCTAGAAGCAAGACCCATGGACTTACTTCACCAAGGAGAAAAAGGTGACATTACTCCTGGCTTTAAATAGACTTTGCTTTATGTGACTGAAACAGGCCTCAAGTAGCCTGCAGCAGGAACTTGCTGTGTTTGAACTATTATTTTGCTGTTGTGTGTGACCACCCTCCCTATGAACTGCACCGTCTTTCACAAATATGCACCGTGTGAATAAACAAAGCATCGTGTTTTACACCAAGACCATTCTGTGTTGCCTCCATACTGCACTCGCTACCACTGCCTACCAGAGCGGATCCCCACAATTGGTGGCTTCAGCGGGCAAACGGCAGTGAGGCCGGAAATGGTGTTGTTTGGACTGTGTCATATATTAAGCCGGCAAGTTTTGTGGCTCCAGATAAGATGGAGGAGGCCATTAGACACTTGGTGCAAAGTAATGAGGAGGCTACTCGGAGACATGAGGAAGCCCTGAGAGACCAGCGGCAGTTGAATAGTCTACTGGCCCAGCAACTGGCGACTATGCAGGAGTCCATGCGTGTGTTACAACAACAAGCCGTCCCGGGGGGGACCGCAGTCCTACCTGCTGCCCGGGATAAGGTGCGCTCAGCATTAAGAAAGATGGGCCCCGAAGAGGATATCGAGGCGTTCCTGATGGTCTTCGAACGCACTGCGGAACAGGAAAGGTTACCGGCAGAACAGTGGGCCGAAGTAGTGGCGCCATTTTTAGTGGGAGACGCACAAAAGGCCTACTTCGACCTCAGTCAGGAGGAAGCCAAAAGCTATAAGAGGCTGAAGGGGGAGGTGTTGGCTCGTCTTGGGGTTAATACCTATGTGCGTGCACATCGAGTCTACCGGTGGGCCTTCTCCGAGTCCCGGCCTGCTCGGTCCCAGGCCTATGACCTGTTACACCTGGTAAGAAAATGGCTGCAGCCTGAGACATTGAGCCCCTCGCAGATGGTGGAACGGGTGGTGGTTGATCGTTTGGTGCGCACACTGCCAAGGGCCATACAGCGCTGGGTTGGTCAGGGAGACCCCGGCAACCTGGATCAGTTAGTAAGCCTTGTCGAGAGGTGGCAACCCAGGACTTGGTGCGGGACTCAACGCAGGCGCAGGAATCCCGTCGGGCTCCCTCTCAGGCTAGGGATCCGGAAAAAGGGACCCAACCACAAAGGGGGGGGGGGGAAGGCTAGGCCTACTCCAGGGAAGAGAGACCGGGGAGGGACCACGGGGATTCAATGTTGGCACTGCCACGGCCTGGGACATAGGGCAGCGAACTGTCCTCAAACACCTGAACCCATGGACTGCGGGTTCGCTCGCCGATCCTCTTTCTTTGCCCGGCCTGTATGTACCGCGGATGCCAGGCCGACCACCGATATGCCATCTCTGTGCCAAGTCTTGGTCGATGGGCATCCGATTAATGCTTTGCTGGACTCTGGGAGCCTGGTGACCCTAGTGCATGAGTCCTTAGTGTCTGAGACACTCCCAGAGAAGCAAACCCTGTCCATTGTCTGTATCCATGGGGACCGCCGGGAGTACCCCACTGCCAGGGTTACCATGTCCGTGTTGGGCAAAGAGGTGCAGCATGTCGTC
The DNA here is from genome assembly GCF_014858855.1 of Bufo gargarizans. Lineage (NCBI taxonomy): Eukaryota > Metazoa > Chordata > Amphibia > Anura > Bufonidae > Bufo > Bufo gargarizans. The sequence goes on along the minus strand of NC_058087.1, from coordinate 42,074,387 downwards.
GGAGTTGGACGCCAAATCCCTTATGCCGCCATACTGGGAAGGGATTTTCCTTTGTTCTGGACTCTATGGAAGAGCAATATGCCTTCCCTTAGGGACAGACGACAATCGGGCCCAGTGCCCGAGGATCCCGATGCAGGGATACCAGCTGTAGGGGTCACCACATCACCCGTAGAGTGTCATCCCGATAGGTTTCCCCTAGAGGTGTTGGCAGGCGAATCCGTGGAAACCCCGTCCATCCCGGACCTGGAGGTATCCCGTGACACGTTCGGGACCGCCCAGCTCCAGGATCCGACATTATTACGGGCGAGGGAAGGGGTGACAGTGGTAAATGGGGTGGCTCAGCACCCAGGGGCCGACTCGGTGTTTCCCCATCTGGCTTTTAACCAGGACCTGCTGTATAGGGTGGACAAAGTGCAGCACGAGGTAGTGGAGCAGCTGGTGGTACCCCAGCCATACCGCCGTGTGGTACTGGACTTGGCCCACTCCCACGTGCTGGGAGGACATTTGGGCGTAAAAAAAAACCAAGAGCGGATTCTGCAAAGGTTCTATTGGCCCGGGGTTTATGAGGAGGTCAAAAGGTTTTGCCAATCCTGTCCAGTGTGTCAGATGACGAGCCCCCAGCCCCACTATCGCAGTCCCCTAGTACCCATGCCCATCATCGAGGTCCCCTTCGAAAGAATAGGGATGGATCTGGTAGGCCCCATAAACAAGTCGGCCAGAGGGCACCAGCATATCTTGGTGGTCTTAGACTATGCCACCAGATATCCTGAAGCGATCCCACTACGTCATACTTCTGCTAAGCTCATAGCTAAAGAACTCATGGGTATGTTCGCAAGGGTGGGGATTCCAAAAGAGATCCTGACCGACCAGGGGACGCCCTTCATGTCTAAGGTGACGAGGGAGCTCTGCAAGCTTTTAGGGGTTAAACGGTTGCACACGTCCGTATACCATCCTCAGACCGACGGACTAGTGGAACGCTTTAACAAAACCCTAAAAACTATGCTTAAAAGAACCGTAGCCAAAGACGGAAAGGATTGGGACCTGTTGCTGCCGTACGTATTGTTCGCAGTGCGAGAAGTGCCCCAGGCATCTACAGGATTCTCGCCCTTCGAGCTATTATACGGTCGACGGCAAAGAGGGTTGCTGGACATCGCTAAAGAGGCGTGGGAGCAACAGCCCACCCCCCACAAGAGTATTATAGAGCATATAGAAAAGATGCAGGACCGTATAGAGACAGTCCTACCAATCGTCCGGGAACACATGGAAGCCGCCCAACTGGCACAGAGCCGGGTATACAACCGGAGTGCCCAGGTCCGGACATTTAACCCGGGTGACCGGGTACTGGTGCTAGTCCCCACCATTGACAGTAAGTTTTTGGCACGGTGGCAAGGTCCCTACGAGGTGAAAGAGAAGGTAGGGTCAGTGAATTACAAGATATCCCAGCCAGGCCGGCGGAAGCCAGAACAGGTATATCATGTAAATTTACTGAAATCGTGGAGAGATAGGGAGTGTCTCATTGGGGACAGCCCAAGCACTGTCTTGTCTGCGGGGAAGATCCCAGCTCCACCCGAGGTCCCGGAGGGCACCTCCGCGGTAAAGATAGCGGGTGGTCTGTCGACTAAACAAGCTCAGGAAGCCAAAGAGTTGGTGAGTCGAAATAGGGACGTATTCTCTGAGCTTCCTGGTCGAACTTAGTAGTCCGACATGACATCGTCACCGAGCCCCACGTCAGGGTACGGTTAAAGCCGTATCATGTACCGGAGGCCCGGCGACAGGCCATTTCAGAAGAAGTAAGGTCCATGTTGAGGTTAGGGGTGATTGAGGAGTCAAGGAGCGAGTGGGCCAGCCCCATAGTCCTCATCCCAAAACCTGACGGTACTCTGCGCTTCTGCAATGACTTTAGAAAGCTCAACGAAGTGTCGAAATTCGATGCCTACCCCATGCCCCGGGTAGACGAGCTCATAGAACGGCTAGGGAAAGCTCGCTATTTCTCGGTCCTCGACCTCACAAAAGGATATTGGCAGGTGCCTCTCACGGAGGTGGCAAAGGAGAAGACTGCCTTTGTCACCCCCGAGGGGTTATTTCAGTACCAAGTTTTGCCCTTTGGCCTACATGGCGCTCCAGCCACCTTCCAGCGATTGATGGACGTCATCCTATGGCCCCATCGTCCATATGCTTTGGCATATCTGGACGACATCATCGTGTTTAGCCAGGACTGGGAGAGTCACCTGCCCAAGGTACAGGCCGTAGTCGATTCACTTAGAAAAGCTGGACTGACGGCCAACCCAAAAAAGTGTTCGCTCGGGTTCGAGGAGGTCCGGTACCTGGGATACGTGATTGGGCGGGGAGTTGTCAAACCCCAGGTAGACAAGGTTGAGGCGATCAAGAGCTGGCCCAGACCTCTTACCACCAAGCAAGTACGTTCGTTCCTAGGGATGATAGGATATTACATGCGCTTTATCCCCAACTTTGCCACAGTAGCGGCCCCATTGACAAGACTTTTAAAGGGGAGGAAGACGGTGATGGTCCGCTGGGATGAGCAGGCGGAGGAGGCATTCTCCCGTTTGAAGTCGGCTCTGTGTGGGTCCCCGGTTTTGGTGACACCCGACTTCACACAGGAATTTGTCGTTCAGACGGACGCCTCTGGAGTGGGCCTAGGGGCAGTACTCTCTCAGGAAATCAGTGGGGAGGAACACCCTGTTGTCTTCCTGAGTCGCAAACTCACCCCAGCGGAAACCAGGTACAGCGTGGTAGAGAGAGAATGCCTGGCCATTAAGTGGGCCCTCGAGTCCCTTAGGTACTATCTGTTAGGGAGAAGGTTCAGTCTGGTGACCGACCATTCCCCTCTCCAGTGGATGAGCCGGGCCAAGGAGGGGAGTGCCCGAGTCACCAGATGGTTCTTGTCCCTCCAGAATTTTAAGTTCAGTGTCGAACACAGGGCAGGCCGCTTACAGGGGAATGCCGATGCCCTGTCCCGGGTACACTGTTGTACATGTGTCCAACCCCTCAGGATTGAACAGGGTGTGCAACCCTTCAGGGTTGAACAAAGGGGGGGGATATGTAGGAGAGTACCTGGGGTGGTAGTAGACGGCAGGTACGTGCCACCGGGGGTCCTGGCACCGGTGGAGTAAGAGCCAGAAAAGTGCATATTGCAGCGGTTATGCTGTTAACACAGCGGATCCGGGCCGGCTCTTATTGGGAGCAGGCAGATATGCGGGCAGGTGCCTGTCTCCCCACGGTCCAGGCCAGGTTTTGCAGGGAAGGGTTAAAACCTGACCAGCAACAAGGGTGTGGTGTGCAATGTGAAGCTTCTGTGTTCTCTGGCTGTGAGAGTGAGAAGTGGAGGTGAGCTGGGCTGTGTGCTGAGGCCTGTGGAGGACTGTGCAGGATCCTGCAGCTGAAACCAGGAGGGATCCGTGTCCTGTGGCTAGAAGCAAGACCCATGGACTTACTTCACCAAGGAGAAAAAGGTGACATTACTCCTGGCTTTAAATAGACTTTGCTTTATGTGACTGAAACAGGCCTCAAGTAGCCTGCAGCAGGGACTGGCTGTGTTTGAACTATTATTTTGCTATTGTGTGTGACCACCCTCCCTATGAACTGCACCGTCTTTCACAAATATGCACCGTGTGAATAAACAAAGCATCGTGTTTTACACCAAGACCATTCTGTGTTGCCTCAATACTGCACTCGCTACCACTGCCTACCAGAGCGGATCCCCACAACTAGTATAGGTGTGCTATTGATATGTGTGACACACAGAGGGGTGCGATATACTAATAATATACTTTTATAATGATTTAAAAACACATAGATCTATATAGTGATCACCTGGAAGTCAGGGGCTAGGGGCTAGGGGCTTACTAGGGCCATTTTTATATAGAGTAAGGTTCCAGACGGGGTCGCTCTTATCAGGGCGGGTGGTCTGTGGTTAGGCTATCAGGGCCAGAATAGCACCCCCTGTAGGGCAATATCAGGGACAGTTCTTTACCCACCCTGTCCTTCAATACCACATCATCATCTAGCCCAGGGATGGATGTTTTTTTGCTTTCCCTCCTGGATTCATCGATGTGCACTGGAACCCCCCAGATTGTGGTAGGACTTATGGTTTCTGATTTGGTGCCACCGAGCACTTGTTATTGCCTACCACATCTATGCTTTTTGCTTAACTTTAATAATTTTATTTATTTTCATTTTGAGGGATATCTTTTCCATTCACACGTCCGCAAAATGGGTCCGCATCCGTTCCGCAATTTTGCAGAACGGGTGCAGACCCATTCATTGTCAATGGGGCCGGAATGTGCTGTCCACATCCGCATTTGTGGATCCGCACTTCCGCATCCGTGAATAGAACATGTCCTATTCTTGTCCGCAATTGCAGACAAGATTAGGCGTTTTCTATTATAGTGCCGGCGATGTGCGGATCCGCAAAACACTTACAGGTGTGTGAATGGACCCTCATAGTAAAATTATTAAAAGTTACGTTTTATCTTCATGTACAGTACAGACCAAAAGTTTGGACACACCTTCTCATTCAAAGAGTTTTCTTTATTTTTATGATTATGAAAATTGTAGATTCACACTGAAAGCATCAAACTATGAATTAACACATGTGGAATTATATACATAACAAAAAAGTGTGAAACAACTGAAAATATGTCATATTCTAGGTTCTTCAAAGTAGCCACCTTTTGCTTTGATTACTGCTTTGCACACTCTTGGCATTCTCTTGATGAGCTTCAAGAGGTAGTCACCTGAAATGGTTTTCACTTCACAGGTGTGCCCTGTCAGATTTAATAAGTGGGATTTCTTGCCTTATAAATGGGGTTGGGACCATCAGTTGCGTTGTGGAGAAGTCAGGTGGATACACAGCTGATAGTCCTACTGAATAGACTGTTAGAATTTGTATTATGGCAAGAAAAAAGCAGCTAAGTAAAGAAAAACGAGTGGCCATCATAACTTTAAGAAGTGAAGGTCAGTCAGTCCGAAAAATTGGGAAAACTTTGAAAGTGTCCCCAAGTGCAGTCACAAAAACCATCAAGCACTACAAAGAAACTGGCTCACATGTGGACACCCCCAGGAAAGGAAGACCAAGAGTCACCTCTGCTGCGGAGGAGAAGTTCATCCGAGTCACCAGCCTCAGAAATCGTAGGTTAACAGCAGCTCAGATTAGAGACCAGGTCAATGCCACACAGAGTTCTAGCAGCAGACACATCTCTAGAACAACTGTTAAGAGGAGACTGTGTGAATCAGGCCTTCATGGTAGAATATCTGCTAGGAAACCACTGCTAAGGACAGGTAACAAGCAGAAGAGACTTGTTTGGGCTAAAGAACACAAGGAATGGACATTAGACCAGTGGAAATCTGTGCTTTGGTCTGATGAGTCCAAATTTGAGATCTTTGGTTCCAACCACCGTGTCTTTGTGCGACGCAGAAAAGGTGAACGGATGGACTCTACATGCATGGTTCCCACTGTAAAGCAACAGGACAATGACCCCAAACACACCTCCAGGCTGTGTAAGGGCTATTTGACCATGAAGGAGAGTGATGGGGTGCTGCGCCAGATGACCTGGCCTCCACAGTCCCCGGACCTGAACCCAATCGAGATGGTTTGGGGTGAGCTGGACCGCAGAGTGAAGGCAAAAGGGCCAACAAGTGCTAAGCATCTCTGGGAACTCCTTCAAGACTGTTGGAAGACCATTTCAGGTGACTACCTCTTGAAGCTCATCAAGAGAATGCCAAGAGTGTGCAAAGCAGTAATCAAAGCAAAAGATGGCTACTTTGAAGAACCTAGAATATTACATATTTTCAGTTGTTTCACACTTTTTTGTTATGTATATAATTCCACATGTGTTAATTCATAGTTTTGATGCCTTCAGTGTGAATCTCCAATTTTCATAGTCATGAACAGGGCCGGCCTTTGGGGTGTGCGGGCTGTGCAGCCGCACAGGGCGCCATAGCAACAGGGGCGCCGGAATGTAATGTAATATGGGCAGGCGAGGCGGCACTTATGTTTTCCCACGGGGCGGGCCCCCCGCCCCCTCCATCTCCCCCTCCCCTGTATTCAGCAGGGGGCGCCCGTTGCGGTTTAAAAAAAAAAAAAAACTTTCTTATATAAGTTCGGGCGGCCGGCGGCGCCCCTCATCCTGCGCCGCCTGGGTGGCTGAGGCTGAGCGCTTGCCGCTCTAAAGAATCCTGCCTGCGCTTGCTGTGTGCTGTTAATGTAGCGTGGCCGAGCTCTGTTCGATCCGCGGTACAGGAGCTTTTGTTTCCTGTACCCGGCCGGACTGACAGGAAGTGCTCACTTAGTGTGCACTTCCTGTCAGTCCGGCCGGGTACAGGAAACAAATGCTCCTGTACCGCGGATCGAACAGAGCTCGGCCACGCTACACTAGAGGTGGAGGTGGGAGTAGAATGAGTCTGAGAGTGAAAAGGGGGAGGGGGGGAGGAATAATGAGAGTGTTGGGGGGGGGGAAATAATGAGAGTGTTGGGGGGAAATAATGAGAGTGTTGGGGGGAAATAATGAGAGTGATGCGGGGGGGGAAAATAATGAGAGTGATGCGGGGGGGGAAATAATGAGAGTGATGCGTGGGGGGGGAAATAATGAGAGTGATGCGGGGGGGAAATAATGAGAGTGATGCGGGGGGGAGGGAAATAATGAGAGTGATGCGGGGGGGAGGGAAATAATGAGAGTGATGCGGGGGGGGAGGGAAATAATGAGAGTGATGGGGGGGAGAATAATGAGAGTGATGCGGGGGGGGAGGGAAATAATGAGAGTGATGCGGGGGGGGGAGGGAAATAATGAGTGATGGGGGGGGAAAGTGATGGGGGGGGGGGGAAATAATGAGAGTGATGGGGGGGGGGGGAAGAGAGTGACAATGGAGTCCGCAGAGCCAGACTGCAGCCAGAGTCCAGATCATCTTATTGTCCTGGTGGTAAGTAGACAATGCAATATGTTTATTATTTAATTGTTTAGTTATTAATACTACATTGGAAACTAATTTTCTCAGCTGGACACCGGCCGACACTGCGCATGCGCTGGGAGCCTCACCAGCGGTTAGGGTAGGGAAAAAGCACTGGCCCGTACGTAAATTTTTCCCTTCCCTAACCGCTGGTGAGGCTCCCGGTGCATGCGCAGTGTCGGCCGGTGTTCAGCTGAAAACATCCATCCGATCACTGCGCCTGCGCATTGGCCCATAGTTTTTCCCTACCCTAACCGCCGGCGAGGCTCCTGGCGCATGCGCATTCTGCTGTGAAATTTCCCTAACCTGTCGTTGTGCGCTGCACACCTCCTCACGTCATGTCCGGTGCGACCGGAAGTGACGAGGGTAGGGAAATCTCACGAACTAGGGAAGTATAACATTACACCGGCCTTTGGGGTGTGAGGGCTGGTAACTACTTGGTTGGATAGTCAGCCAGCCTATGCCATGATGCCAGCAACAAGCTGTTTTTTTTTTTGTTTTTTTTTGGGGGGGGGGGGGCGCCACAAGGTTAGTTCGCACAGGGCGCCTGAACACCTAAGGCCGGCCCTGGTCTTGAAAATAAAGAAAACTCTTTGAATGAGAAGGTGTGTCCAAACTTTTGGTCTGTACTGTATATTCTAATGGATTGCCTTCCTTGTACAATGTTATAATATACTTTCTATGTTAGAAAGTATATTATAGTGCATTTGTATTGTGCGGCTCTGCTGCGATACTGTAGGTATATAGAGGGACAAGCGTTATTGGAGCAAATCATTTCTACTGGTGTGATATACCAGTTGTCCCCCAAAAAAACTGATTGAAGCGGGGTGTTATATACTAATATACTTTCTTTATAGTGCATTTGGGTACTGTATAGTGCATTTGCGCATGCGCGTACGCAAAAATTATATTGCCGATATTTCGCATAAAAAAAAAAATTCATGGAGATCGCAAATTCGAATAATACATCTGGCATGTCACTGTCCACTTTGTGGGACTATTTGTGCAATTCTAGTAATTATTTTTTGGCTGCAAATATGCGGCAGATGTTCCTCCATCACTATTAGGCATCTATGGTGCTACAGAGGGTCCAGGTCTTACATCCGGAATACAGATAAAACTGCACAATACTGCACTCAATTCCCCATAATGAAAACAGTATTTTAGAAATGTTTGCAAATTTATTAAAAAGGACATGGACATGTGGACAATTTCACATGGACATACAGTAAGTATTTAGGCCTTTTGCTATGACACTTGAAATTTAGCTCTGGAGGTCTGCCATTCTTCTTGATCATCTTTGAGATTTTTCTACCCCTTGATTGGAGTCTACCTGTTGTAAATTCATATAATCAACACAAAGATCAAGTACCAAAATACCATATACAGGTCCTTCTCAAAAAATTAGCATATTGTGATAAAGTTCATTATTTTCTGTAATGTACTGATAAACATTAGACTTTCATATATTTTAGATTCATTACACACAACTGAAGTAGTTCAAGCCTTTTATTGTTTTAATATTGATGATTTGGGCATACAGCTCAGGAAAACCCAAATTTCCTATCTAAAAAAATTAGCATATTTCATCCGACCAATAAAAGAAAAGTGTTTTTAATACAAAAAAAGTCAACCTTCAAATAATTATGTTCAGTTATGCACTCAATACTTGGTCGGGAATCCTTTTGCAGAAATGACTGCTTCAATGCGGCGTGGCATGGAGGCAATCAGCCTGTGGCACTGCTGAGGTGTTATGGAGGCCCAGGATGCTTCCATAGCGGCCTTAAGCTCATCCAGAGTGTTAGGTCTTGCGTCTCTCAACTTTCTCTTCCCAATATCCCACAGATTCTCTATGGGGTTCAGGTCAGGAGAGTTGGCAGGCCAATTGAGCACAGTAATACCATGGTCAGTAAACCATTTACCAGTGGTTTTGGCACTGTGAGCAGGTGCCAGGTCGTGCTGAAAAATGAAATCTTCATCTCCATAAAGCTTTTCAGCAGATGGAAGCATGAAGTGCTCCAAAATCTCCTGATAGCTAGCTGCATTGACCCTGCCCTTGATAAAACACAGTGGACCAACACCAGCAGCTGACATGGCACCCCAGACCATCACTGACTGTGGGTACTTGACACTGGACTTCAGGCATTTTGGCATTTCCCTCTCCCCAGTCTTCCTCCAGACTCTGGCACCTTGATTTCCGAATGACATGCAAAATTTGCTTTCATCCGAAAAAAGTACTTTGGACCACTGAGCAACAGTCCAGTGCTGCTTCCTTGTAGCCCAGGTCAGGCGCTTCTGCCGCTGTTTCTGGGGAATGCGGCACCTGTAGCCCATTTCCTGCACACGCCTGTACACGGTGGCTCTGGATGTTTCTACTCCAGACTCAGTCCACTGCTTCCGCAGGTCCCCCAAGGTCTGGAATCGGTCCTTCTCCACAATCTTCCTCAGGGTCCGGTCACCTCTTCTCGTTGTGCAGCGTTTTCTGCCACACTTTTTCCTTCCCACAGACTTCCCACTGAGGTGCCTTGATACAGCACTCTGGGAACAGCCTATTCGTTCAGAAATTTCTTTCTGTGTCTTACCCTCTTGCTTGAGGGTGTCAATGATGGCCTTCTGGACAGCAGTCAGGTCGGCAGTCTTACCCATGACTGCGGTTTTGAGTAATGAACCAGGCTGGGAGTTTTTAAAAGCCTCAGGAATCTTTTGCAGGTGTTTAGAGTTAATTAGTTGATTCAGATGATTAGGTTAATAGCTCGTTTAGAGAACCTTTTCATGATATGCTAATTTTTTTTGATAGGAATTTGGGGTTTTCATGAGCTGTATGCCAAAATCATCAATATTAAAACAATAAAAGGCTTGAACTACTTCAGTTGGTGTGTAATGAATCTAAAATATATGAAAGTCTAATGTTTATCAGTACATTACAGAAAATAATGAACTTTATCACAATATGCTAATTTTTTTAGAAGGACGTGTATATCAAAGTTTATTAAATTCACATTAAAAACATACATACACATATACAGACATGTGGAAACAACATAAAGTGCCAGAAGCGACAGCTCGTATATATCCTGTGAGACCGCGTATAATATATGACATGGACTAACATCTGAAAAGCGTGACCATCTGCGCATCTGTATAAATCTCCTCTCAGATTGTCCTAACAGCCAAACGGATTCATATAAATCAATGATGACACATGTCTGAACTCATGTCCAAGGAATGTGGTATCTCAATCTAATCCTCTCTTACCCGATGCCCCAGGTGTATGTCAAACAGGATTGGCGGTCGCTAGCTAGCCGGCCCCTCTACGCGCGTTTCGCGTTAGCTTCTTCAGGAGGAGTTGTAAATTCAGTTGATTGGGGATGACTTGGCGCGACACATACCTGTCTATATAAGGTCTCACAGATGACAATGCATATCAGAGCAAAACCAAGTCTACCTGTAGAGCTCAGAGACAGGAATTATGAAGGCACAGATTTGGAGAAGGGTACAAAAAACATCAGCACCACAAAAAGTTCCCAAGATCACAGTGGCCTGCATAATTCTTAAACAGAAGACGTTCAGTATAATGAGCAACTTTTTGGCCTCAATTCTAAGTATCATATCTGAAGGAAAGCAGGCACAGCTCATACCTCCCCAGCCTAATACAATCCTTATAGTGAAAGATAGTGCCTAGGACAGGGAGACTGGTCAGAAAACCTGATCCAGAGTGCTCTGGGCCTCAGACTGAGCCGAAGGTTCACCTTCCAACAAGACAATGGCCCTAAGCACACAGCCAAGACCACACAGGAGTGGCTTGGGGACGACTCTGTTAAAATCGTTTAGTGGCCCAGCCAGAGCCCTGACCTGAACCAAATCAAAAATCTCTGGAGAGTTATGAAAATAGCTGTCCACCAATTGTATCCATCCAACCTGACCAACCTTGTGGCATCATCCCCAATAAGACTGGAGGTGCTCATAAAGGGTATGATTTTTTTTTTTTTTTTTTTTCCTTTTCAATAAATTAGCAAAGATTTCCAACATTCTGTTTTCACTTTCTCACTATTGAGGTATTGAGTGCAAAATGATGGGGAAAAACTTTTATTTTTTATGTTAGCACAAAACCTTAATATAATAGCTGAAAAAAAGTGAAAGGGTCTGAAGACCTTCCAAACACACTATAAAGCTTGGAGCACATAGTGGACATATTGCAATTATATAATTATACATTTTCCAGTTCAGAAATATCCATAGTTACTATCCTACAGTAGATCATTGGCATCTGATCAGTGGGGTTTTGAGAGAGACCCTCACTGATCAACTGTTTGTGAAGGCATTAGCGCTCACAGTAGCGCTGTGGCCTTTTGCAGCTTAGCCTAGGGCCTGGCCATGTGACAACACAATCATTGGTCACATGGCCTAGACACAGCTCATCCGCATTGAATTGAATGGGACTGAGCCGCGATACCAAGCACAGCCGCTATACTATATAGGTGAGCTGAGGGAAGGCAGTGGAACTCACAGGAGCGTCAGTACCTTCTCAAACAGCTGATTGGCGGGGAAACTAGGCGTCGGACCCCCACCTATCAGATACTGATGACCTATCCAGAGGATAGGTCATCAGTTATAAAGTCTCCAGAGGATAGGTCATCAGTTATAAAGTCTACAGAGGATAGGTCATCAGTTATAAAGACTACAGAGGATAGGTCATCAGTTATAAAGTGTCCAGAGAATAGATCATCGGTTATAAAGTCTCCAGAGGATAGGTCATATAGTTATAAAGTCTTCAGAGGATAGGTCATCGGTTATAACGTCTTCAGAGGATAGGTCATCGGTTATAAAGTCTCCAGAGGATCGGTCATCAGTTATAAAGTGTCCAGAGGATAGGTTATCAGTTATAAAGACTACAGAGGATAGGTCATCAGTTATAAAGTCTCTAGAGGATAGGTCATCAGTTATAAAGTCTCCAGAGGATAGGTCATCAGTTATAAAGTCTCCAGGGGATAGGTCATCAGTTATAAAGTCTCCAGAGGATAGGTCATCAGTTATAAAGTCTCCAGAGGATAGGTCATCAGTTATAAAGTCTCCAGAGGATAGGTCATCAGTTATAAAGTCTCCAGAGGATAGGTCATCAGTTATAAAGTCTCCAGAGGATAGGTCATCAGTTATAAAGTCTCCAGAGGATAGGTCATCAGTTATAAAGTCTACAGAGGATACATACCTCCCAACTTTCGAAAATCACAAAGAATGACAATATGTGCGGCACGCATCACAGAAGGTTTTTCATACTAGACCATGCCTCTAACTCCGCCGAAAGCATAATTGCTGACTCCATCAGAACTGCAGCAGCTGGGGATCGGTTAGGTGAGTATAAGTTCCTTCATTTTTTTTACAATTTTCTTTTCTTGCACTTCAATATCTATTTAAATAATAGCACATACATCATCAGATTATAGATATTTTAAGGTCCAAATTGCACCAAATAATGACGTTCTGGCTTAATATACAGGTAGAAACCATACAGACACTTTAGTAAGGAGCAATTTAGTAAATGTATTAATGCACATTTCTGTATTAATTCCCTAAGTCAAAAAGAGGGACATTTAAGGATCAAAGAGGGACAGAGGGACATGGGTCAAAAAGTGGGACACTTGGGAGGCATAGGATAGGTCATCGGTTATATAAAAGTCTGCAGAGGATAGGACATCGGTTATAAAGTCTCCAGAGGATAGTTGCACTTATTCCAGCTTGAAGAGCACAGTCCATTTCATATATTCAGGAAATTCTCTAGCAGACATGTCCTCTTTAATGAAAGGACCATCTCTGCATAAAAATGCACCGGCTATCCGAAAGCTTTTGTGTTCCATTTGGAAGAATAATATTAATATTTCAGGTGCACATATCAACAAAAACTTTTTATACATCCTGATGGGAACGGGAACCAGCACAAAATGCTAATAGGTAAACAGTCTGCCAGTAATTCTGGATCTTCTGCTATTTGGTTTGGGCTCAAAGGCTCTGCTATTTCAGTGATTGGACTTGTGATTCGCCCTTGGACGGCAGTCAGGGTCACAGAGAAAGAAATCGCACATGAGCGTCATCTCAGAGACACATTGTGTTCTCTCTATAAGCTGTAAGACCACTCCGACCTTCCAGGACGGTGCGCTACGACGTCAAAAGAAGCCTATTTCCTCTATCCTAAAGTCACCAAATATAAATCAGTGCCAGAGCGCTGCAGACACGGCCAACGTCTGTAATAACACAATGGATTTTTTTCCCACTGTAACAAGTACATTGTGACATCTGCTTTAGAAGAAGATCAAGTATCAAAGACGTTTGGACACAATGGAAACCGGAGGTAGAAGATTACAAACAGGGGCCTGAAATCGTATCATCCCTTTCTACTATGTTCTTTACCTCTCCTCTCTGCGATTTCATATGGTGGAGTGAAGGGAACTAGGTCAGCCACTATATGGCGCATATATGAGTTACACAAAGCTTCAGCTGAGAGAGTCGTATCTCATGGGGGATTCTAAGAGAGGCACCAACCTCTTCATCCGAATTTTAATATAATGGTCCCTAAAGGGTTTCTGTCACCTGGGCAGTAAGATGGCACTAATATAATTATGTTCAGCTGACAGTAGCACATCGCTAATGTCAGCCAGCTTAAAGAGGACCTTTCACCAGAATAAAACATCTAAACTAACTATACAGGCATGTATAGCGGCGCCCAGGGACCCCCCTGCACTTACTGTTATACCTGGCGCCGCTCCGTTCTCCCGGTATTGCCTCCGGTATCTTTACAGTTAGGCTCCACCCAGGGGAACCTGCCGGCGTCTCCTTCTCCCATGCTGCAGCGCTGGCCAATCACAGCGCTCAGCTCATAGCCCGAGAGGCTTTTTTCTCTCTTAGGCTATGAGCTGAGCGCTGTGATTGGCCAGCACTACAGCATGGGAGAATGAGCCGACGGCAGGTTCCCCTGGGTGGAGCCTAACTGTAAAAATACCGGAGGCTATACCGGGCGAACGGAGCGGCACCCGGGGATAACAGTAAGTGCAGGGGGATCCCTGGGCGCCGCTCTACACGCCTGTATAGTTAGTTTAAGGCGTAAAAGATGGAAGATTTGTGGAGGCCCATGCCACGCCCCCACCACTCCCTCACTTGCAAAAACGCCTGTGTGACAAACTATTGTTGCACAGGAATTAAATAAGTCACAAAGTGGGGTCTTATGACATTTTTTACACCAGAAAGTGGCATAGCACAAGTAGTAAATGACCTCCCAATGATTCTCTATGGGGACAGTTGATTGCAACAGCGATCATTCGTCTACATACAGAGGAGGTGATTGCTACATGTAAACACAACTCTCATCTTCTCCGACAATAAGGCAATTATCGGGAGCATTTAGTTTGTCCCTGATAATTGCCTATAATGTCGGTCTGTGTAAAAGAACCATAACTTTCAGCCAATCAGATATATGGGAAATTCACAACAGCAGGAAACGCATCCGCAATAACCAGTCTAATCAGCTGATGACAAAACTGTATGAAATTCATAGGACGTGTGGGCCCCGTGGTCATGCTGCGGCCAGCAAAATGCGGGCCGCAATGCACGAACACTGTCCGTGGGGCAGCCGCAGCGGACCCATTCACTTTAATGGGACCGCGATCCGGCCGTTCCGCAAAAAGATAGGGCATGTTCTATCTTTTTGCGGAATGGAAGTACGGGACGAAACCCCACGGAAGCACTCCGTAGTGCTCCCGTAGGGTTCCGTTCCGCATCTCCGGATTTGCTGACCTATTGAAGTGAATGGGTCCACATCCGTGATGCGGAATGCACACGGAACGGTGCCCGTGTATTGCGGATCCGCAAATGCGGTCCGCAATACAGCAACAGGAAGCACACCTTTGTGTGCAGGAGGCCATATTGTGATTTTTTTTTAAACCACAGAATGCTCTGGATGTGGCGTTTTATTTGCCTCATTGCCTGCCATTTTTCGTTAATAGACTTCCCATTTTTAGCTTTTAAAGATGCATGTGTAATGAGTGCTGGTGTTTTTTAAATTTTTTAAACCAATGTATTTTCCTCATACTGCTCTACAAATGATATGGCTTTACAGGGGACACATGCTTTCCTATAAGGGCTCCTTCACACACACACTTTTGTTCATGGGGGGGGGGTTCAAAAAAAGGCCACCAAAAATTCCTGACTTCATCATCCTTTTTATGTTTTGTTTTATGATTTATTTATTTTTTAAGTGGAAGGTATGTGCACCCTGTAATATCACTTCCCCTGGAGAGCTGCATGGGAAGAAAACATTGATTAAGAACGTCATGTAAAAACACCATTAACGCTCACGGCACTGGCCTTTTTTTTAAGCAGTAAAAAAAAAAAAACACGGTCAAGATCTGTGGAATAAAAATGACAGGTATGAGGTAAAAAAAACACCAGAGCCGGAGCATGCAGCAATTAAAAAAAATATATAAAATCCTCAAGGGTGCAAGAAAACCACTACAAAAAGAAAATGCCTGTTGTCCTTCGTTTAAAGTGGTTCTCCCATGAATAATGTATAATCAGACATCATATAGTCCATGACAAACTCTTTCTAACAAAGCTAGAACCTGCCCTGTACCTCCCATGGATCCAGAGATCTCCCCATCCATTGCTCTGTTAGATTTATATCCAGTTTGCAGTTCAGGGGGGCATATTCTTTCTCAGGGTGTGTCCTGTCTGCTGCAGCTGGTGGCAGGTAAAGGGTGAAGCTGAGCACCGGCTTCCATCTCAGTGAGCAGGACAGCGAATTTAGAAAAAGAGCAAACAGCAGGTGGCGCTATACAGAGCGATTTCCTTGAATAACTCAGTAGCTGTAATACATTTTTGATTACATGCAATTACAAAAGTATTCAGATCCAGGTGCTGGGTTGAAAAATGTAGAATATTTTCCGTGGGACAACCCCTTTAATATTGCCAGTAGACTTCCATTCCATGCAGCATCTGGAACTGGCACTTTTTGCCTTAAAAAAGTGACAAAAAAAAGTGCACACAAAACTGCAAAACACCCCCAAAAAATGAACTTGTGACACCATCCTAAAGGTATACAAGAAACGCCATGAAAACAATGCCTGGTGGTAAAACACACTGGGGGTCATTTACTATGTCCCCTAAGCCAGAAACTGGCCTGAAAAAGGTTGCAAATTGCGAGTCAACTAGATTGAGTCACAATTGGCCACTTGTGGAGAGCAGGGCCGGGGCTCTGATACCATATTGGGTCCCATGAGCACGATCTAGGCCTTCGGAGCCGGTCACTTGCCAGTAGGTATAATATCGTTGTCTCCTCTGGTGGGGCCAAGAAGCCCCAGTGCGACACTGGGCGCAGGGACTGAAGGAGGATGTGCTTAATATAAAGAAGTCCTGTCACTTCATCAGTTTTAGTAACTACTTGTGTTCATTAGTGTTGATCACAAATATTCTAATCGCTAATTTTCTATCGCGAATATATTACATTGCCGATTTTCGCAATCAAGTAAATAATGACTGGAGATCACGAATCCTCGAATTTATGGCTAATATTTGACCAAAAATTAGCGAAATATCGCGAATTTGAATATTGCCTATAACGCTCATCACTATTCCCCATGTAATAACCATTCCGGAGCATCTATTCTTATGGCTCTCTATTGTGCCATTGCTTTATTATTCCTGCTAGAATTTTCTGAGTGAATTGTCAGCAGCTTGCAGTAAAGGTGCAGCTGGGTGTCACCAGTTGGGGGGTGCGACCCTGCACAGTGTGACACCAGCAGCACTGATTGGACAGTCAGACACACTGAATACTGGTAACACCCAGCAGTACCTTTACTGCAGACTGCTGGCAATTTACCTCTACACTTCTAGCGGGAATAATAGAGGAATGGCATAATACAGAGCCATAGGAATAGATGCTCCAGAATTGTTATTACATGGGGGATGCAAGTAGTCACTAAAACATGTCAGGGCCTCCTAAAGCCAAGGAAAACACCTCCTAAAAAATTTGGCATCTCCCATGTAACAAGACCGCCATATTGATAAATGGCCCCCACTATACGGACAAAAATACCTAAGGCCTCTTTCACACTTGCGTTGTCCGGATCCGGCGTGTACTCCACTTGCCGGAATTAAACGCCGGATCCGGAAAAACGCAAGTGAACTGAAAGCATTTGAAGACGTCTTCAAAATGCGTTCAGTGTTACTATGGCAGCCAGGACGCTATTAAAGTCCTGGTTGCCATAGTAGTAGCGGGGAGCGGCATACTTACAGTCCGTGCGGCTCCCGGGGCGCTCCAGAATGACGTCAGAGTGCCCCATGCGCATGGATGAAGTGCCATGCGATTACATCATCCATGCGCCTGGGGCGCCCTGACGTCACTCTGGAGCGCCCCGGGAGCCGCACGGACGGTAAGTATACTGCTCCCCCGCTCCCCACTACACTTTACCATGGCTGCCAGGACTTTAGCGTCCCAGCAGCCATGGTAACCATTCAGAAAAAGCTAAACGTTGGATCCGGCAATGCGCCGAAACGACGTTTAGCTTAAAGGGAGTCTTTCACCTAAAATGACCATTATACACCACAAACATCATGATATCCATTACATTCCCCATATTATAATCTTACCTTTCATATTGCTGTCCGTCGCCTATTCTCTCTTAAAAACGCTTGTATTCCATATGCTAAATAGGTTCTGAAGGTGCCCAGGGGCGGCGTTTATGCGGCCGGTGCCCAGGCTCCACGGCGCTGTTCAAATCAAACCCCTCCCCTTTCACCCCTCTGGCCCGCCCTCGGTTCTTCAGATACCATCCTCCAGTCAATGACAAATCCGGCGCCTGCGCACTCCATTACCCACTAGGGCAGAGGCAGCAGAGCGTTTAATCCGCATGCGCCGGCCCGTACATCCCGATCTAGCCGGCGGAAGTAAACTGCCAAAATATCGGGATGTACGGGCCGGCGCATGCGGATTAAACGCTCTGCTGCCTCTGCCCTAGTGGGTAATGGAGTGCGCAGGCGCCGGATTTGTCATTGACTGGAGGATGGTATCTGAAGAACCGAGGGCGGGCCAGAGGGGTGAAAGGGGGGGGGGGGTTTGATTTGAACAGCGCCGTGGAGCCTGGGCACCGGCCGCATAAACGCCGCCCCTGGGCACCTTCAGAACCTATTTAGCATATGGAATAAAAGCGTTTTTAAGAGAGAATAGGCGACGGACAGCAATATGAAAGGTAAGATTATAATATGGGGAATGTAATGGATATCATGATGTTTGTGGTGTATAATGGTCATTTTAGGTGAAAGACTCTCTTTAAGGCCGGATCCGGATCAATGCCTTTCAATGGGCAATCATTCCGGATCCGGCCTTGCGGCAAGTCTTCAGGATTTTTGGCCGGAGCAAAAAGCGTAGCATGCTGCGGTATTTTCTCCGGCCAAAAAACGTTCCGGTCCGGAACTGAAGACATCCTGATGCATCCTGAACGGATTTCACTCCATTCAGAATGCATTAGGATAAAACTGATCAGGATTCTTCCGGCATAGAGCCCCGACGACGGAACTCTATGCCGGAAGAAAAGAACGCAAGTGTGAAAGAGCCCTAAATGAACCTCTACAAAAAACAATGTCAGGTCTTTTATTGGACCCCCCAAATATGCCAGGACCAAAACCGTCTGCGGAAGCCCCCACCGTGCATTGCTCCAGCAGGCTCTGGAGTGTAGCTTGCTGTGTGAATAGAGAATACAAGTGCAAGCCATGCGTGTTTATGCAGATTAGGACAGTGTAATGCATAAGTGGACTTTTCCTTGAAGCTTTCCCGCGGTAGGTCAGACACCTTGCAGCAGCACACCGCCCCATGCCTATAACAATACATGTTCCCGGGCTGAAATCTGCATATTTTAGGAAAGCCTCCCAGCGTGTGCCTCATAGCTGCATGTAGTGCGCAGGCTGAGCGCTCACTGCCCGACTCTCCGGTCTACTACGAGGCTGTCACATCCACAGGCTGAGGACACGCCCCTCCCTCCCCAATTCCCTCCCGACCGCATCACTTTCATTGTTTCCATGTCTGCGGTCGCCAAGGAATCGAAGTCCCAGTCTCCCTGAAGGGCGGGGCAGACGGGGAAGAGGACCCACGTGAACGCGTCTCGGCCAATCAGCTGTCTGGCTTTCCCTTGGCGCCGTCCCCCCTTTGTGGGCGTGGCTCGGCGAGAGGGGAGGGGGGTGCGCTGGAGTGTAGTGGCGGGGAGGGGACGCAACAGGAAGTGTGGAGCGTATCTGCCGGAGCCGCCGCCGCGGTCGCTGCCTTATCTCATGTAAATATTGATGGGGACGTGGTGGTGGTGGCGGCGGGTGGAGATGGGGGACGGGCCGGGGACGGCTGAGGTGGCCTTGCGGGCTGGGTGTGTGCGGAGTCGGGCTGCGGGGATGGCTCTGTGGACAGATGCTGCACGGGATGAGCAGCCAGGTGTGAGCGGTGACAATGGCAGCGGTGTGTCCGGCCCTGGCCTCCTGCTCCTCCGGCTGCCCCTGCCCCTCTTCTGCCCTCTAGCGGCTGCCCTGCATGTCACAGTCTTCTCAATCTGGCCACACACTGAGGTTCCCTGCTGGACGGAGTCTGATCGTGACATGATGGGGAAGTCACGACAGAAGTCTCCAGGTCACCTAATTGGGGGCACATATACTGTGCGTGTCATATTAATCCCACTGTCATATTTACTGATTTGTGTTCGATATCTCCACCTCTAATGACATGTCTGTTTAGTAACTTACTTGTAATCGCGATCCTGGAGCCTCTTTCCTATAACTCTGTCTTGTGCAGTTCCTCTATTATTCCCGTTAGAAATGTGTGAAATAATGTACAACTGAGTGCTGCCAGTTAGGGGGTGTGTCCCTGCGCAGTCTGACACCGGCAGCGCTGATTGGACAGCGTCAGACTGTGCAGGGACCCCCCCCCCCAACTAGTAACACCCAGTCACAAACTTCTAGTAGGGATAATGGAGGAACAACACATCATAGAGTCATAAGACGGGCAGAATTGTCATTTCATATGGTTATTTACTAAAGCAGACACGTCAGGAGACGTCTGTTATAGTTGCAGATTTTTTATTTGATTTCTTGATTTTTATTTTTTCCACCCCAAAGACCACTTTCTCCACCTCTCCTGACATGTCTGTTTTAGTAACTTGCTTGCATCCCCCCTATAATCACAATTCTGGAGCCTCGTTTTCTTATAACTCTGTTTTGTGCCATCCCTCTACTATTCCTGTTAGAAATGTGTGAAATAATGTACCAGTTTAGGAGTGTGTCCCTGGACAGCGTCAGACTGTGCAGGGACACCCCCTTCCCCACCCCAACCAGTAACACCCAGTTGTAAATTTAGCCACAAACCTCTGGTAGGGATAACAGAGGAGCAAATAAATAATAATCATAAGACAGGCAGAATTGTTGTTTCATATGGTTGTTTACAAAAGCAGATCTGTCAGCAGAGGTCCCCTTTAAGGCTGGCGTCTTCCGTGACTGAATAGCGGTGGATTTTCGCGGCTGATCTGCTGCGTTGTACAACGTTGATAGATTTTAAGGATTCGGAGTCTTGTCCACACGCTCCCCAGTGGATTTCACCCTTTGCAGTGAAGTTCACTGATGTTTCGTTTTCGTTGCGGTCTTTGCGGAGGGATCACTAAAGAAATCGCCGCAGACTTTTTCGCTACAGTTTCAGGTACGTGTGGATGTACCCCCCGAACTGTACGGATTAGTGAGGCAGGTGTCAACTGCTATGAATGCTGTAATGGGGTCCGGAGCAGTTGTCACCCAGCTGTCAGAAACATGAAATACAAACTTAGGCCTCTTTCACACGACCCTATGGCCTTTTCAGTGTATTGAGGTCCGTTTTTTTTTAACGGATCCGTTGTTCCATTTTTTTGTTTCCGTTGTGTTTTCAGTTTTTCCGTTCCGTTTTTCCATATGGCATATACAGTAATTACATGGAAAAAATTGGGCTGGGCATAACATTTTCAATAGATGTTCCGCAAAAACGGAATGGGTACAGAAGACATACGGATGCATTTCCATATGTGTTCAGTTTTTTTTTTTGCGGACATTTTGACTTGAATGGAGCCACGGAACGCGATTTGCAGGCAATAATAGGACATGTTCTATCTTTCAATGGAACGGAAATACGGAAATGGAATGCATACGGAGTACATTCAGTTCTTTTTTTTGGAACCATTAAAATGAATGGTTCTGTATACAGAACGCAAAAAACGGCCCCTAAACGGAAAAAAAAAAAAACGGTCGTGTGAAAGAGGCCTTAAAGGGGTATTTCAGGGTTACAGCCCCGTGTAGCTGACCCCCCAGAGCGGATGGTGCCTGATGGAACAATTGCATCGTCTGATCCCCGCTGCCCCTTTCTAGTGCCCTGGCTCCGCTCGGCAATCTTCCAGTCTCCGGTTGGGGGGGGTCACACGCGCCACTGACTGGCCTCCGCGGTTACGTCTTCGCAAGCAGCATGTGACCCCCATCCATATATAAACAGGGCTGGAAGATCGCCAAACGGAGACGTGGCGCCGGAACCGAATGGTGGGGGCCACAGAATGTGATCCTTTTCATTAGGTGCCACATGTATTAGGGGCTCGTTACAAAGACACGTAATCCCGGAAAACCCCTTTAAATTGACTGATGACTACTCTAAGGTTACGTTTCACATGTGACGAAAATGGCCGACCGGCAAAACTGTCCATTTTTGTTGTCTTTTTTTGAAAAACCACCCCTTTGAATTGTATGGGGGTCCGGACATTATTCACGGCGGTGTGAACAGAACCTTACACTGCGGCGGGTTCTGAAAACTGCCGCTGTGTGAAGAGGATCGGTTATCTTACCGGACTCTGTCAGTTTACAAGAACATTCCAGATGAAATAGCAATACTGGAGTTTCTTTTCTTGGAACTCTGTGTTGTGCAGCAGTTCCTCTGTTATTCCTCCTAGAAGTTTGCAAATGAATTGACAACTGGGTGTTACCAGTTGGGCGAAGGCTGGCTCTGTCCAGTCAGTGCTGCCAGCGTCCGGCTGTGTATGGACACATCTCTTTGACAAGGGAAATGGCAACACCCTGTTGTCAAATTATTCATACGTTTCTTGGAGGATTAAAGGAGGAACGGCGCACTGCAGGGTAGTGAGAAAATTTGATCCAGAATTATTAAAGGAGTGGAAGGACTGAATACAGGAAGGGACCCCGTGTCCCATCTGTCACCCCCACTGATCACACCGCGGTCCTATGGCTAGCCCATCAGTGTTCGATCCAGTGCTCGGCCTGTTGAGTTTGATATCCACGTAGGTTGTGCCTCCTTTGCATAATTGTTTGAGAATCTTTCCGCATCCACCTGATCGATGTCCTGGTTCTGGCCGCTGATCAGTCCAGGAATTAATGGAGCTGC
The DNA here is from genome assembly GCF_014858855.1 of Bufo gargarizans. Lineage (NCBI taxonomy): Eukaryota > Metazoa > Chordata > Amphibia > Anura > Bufonidae > Bufo > Bufo gargarizans. The sequence continues at coordinate 42,052,000 of NC_058087.1, read as the reverse complement.
ACCACTGACGTCTCACAGGAAAAGGCTGTGGCTGGAGACTGGTTTATTGAGGAAGCAATGCCAAGGATCTCTTCTCTCCAGTCCTAAAGAGGACCCGTCCCCTCTCCTGACCAACGGAATATCAATTCTGGAGCATCTAGTGTTATGTTGTGTCATTCCTGTATTATTCCTGCTAGAAGTTATGAACAAATGGTTAGCCGTTTATAGTGAAGGTCCAGATGGTTGTCACCAGTTGGGGGTGTGTCCCTGCACAGTCAGTCTGACATTATTCAATCAGTGCTGCTACTGTCAAACTGTGCAGGGACCCCCCCCCCTCCCCAACTGGTAACACCCCTCTGTACCTTCATTACAAACTGCTAGCAATTCATTCATACCTTCTAGCAGGAATGACACTACACATAGTTAGGGCTCTTTCACACGGCCGTCGTTCTGCCGTTCTGTGCATTGCGGTCCCCAATGCACGGGCGCTATCCGTGCGGCTGCCGGGACTGATCCAGCCCCATTCAAATGTTTTATTTTTTTGCTGTGCGGAGGCACGGAGAGGAACCCCACGGAAGCATCCGTAGTGTCTCCATGGGGTTCTGTGCCTCCGTTCTTGCGGACCCATTCAAGTAAACAGATGCGGGCCGCAATACGGACGCGGCCTACCAACGGCTATGTGATTGAGGCCTTATAAGGATAGATGCTCCAGGGTTGTTATAACAGGGGAAAGTACGGATGTAGCAGCAGTCACAGTCATAACGTGTTATGCTATTTTTACACGGATCCGTCATGGATCTGCAAAAACGCTTCCGTTACAAAAATACAACCGCATGCATCCGTCCTGAACGGATCCAGTTGTATTATGTCTTCTATAGCCATGACGGATCCGTCATGAACACCCCTGAAAGTCAATGGGGGACGGATCCATTTTCTATTGTGTCAGAGAAAACGGATCCGTCCCCATTGACTTACATTGTGTGCCAGGACAGATCCGTTTTGCTCCGCACCACATCGCGGACAGAAAAAACGCTGCTTGCGGCATTATTCTGTCTGCGTTGGGAGCGCAACCAAACGGAACAGAATGCATTTTAGTGCACTCTGTTTCATTCAGTTCAGTTTTGTCCCCATTGATAATGAATAGATACAAAACGGAAGCGTTTTCCTCCGGTGTTGAGATCCTATGACTGATCTCAATAGCGGAATTGTAAACGCTGGTGTGAAAGTAGCCTTAAGTAGATGTGATAACTCGCCACGGGTAACTGTTAACTCTGCTACATCCATATGTTACTAGAATGGACATGTCAGGAGAAGTGGCAGCTCCTCTTTAATGAGGACATTTCACCGGATTTTATTAAGTCAGATAAGTACCTGTACTGATGCTGCCACCTTGCCTGTTTTGTTAAAATAGCGCTCCTACGCCGCGCTGTGCCCCCCCGGTATTTTACCCGCTCAGAAGCAATGGGGAAGAGACGCAGTCTTTCTCTGTGGGTGTCTCCTTCTCCCCTGGCTGTAGCGCTGAGCGCTGTGGTTGGCCAGCGCTACAGCATGGGAGAAGGAGACGCCGGCAGGTTCCCCTGGGTGGAGCCTAACTATGAAGATACCGGAGGCTATACCGGGAGAACGGAGCGGCACCTGGGGATAACAGTAAGTGCAGGGAGATCCCTGGGCGCCGCTCTCCATGTCTGTATAGTTAGTTTAGAAGTTTTATTCTAGTGAAAGGTCCTCTTTAAGCAGTGATGTGAAGTTAATTGTATGGACAATTGTTTATGACTAACGTGTAGTACATGGCAGTCTCTTTCTAACAAAGCTAGAACCAGCCCAGTACCTCACATAGATCCAGAGATTTCCCCATTCATTGCTCTGCTAGATTTATATCAAGCTCACAGCTCAGGGGAGTGTCTTTTCTGCTGCAGCTCAGGGGCGTGTCTCAGCTCTACCTATCACAGCTCAGGGGGCGTGTCTCAGCTCTACCTATCACAGCTCAGGTGGTAGTTGAAGGATGAAACTGAGCATGTGCGGCCTTCCCAGTGAGCAGGACAAAAAAAGAAAAGAAACATACAGCAGGTGGCGCTATAGAGATAGATTTTATAGAATAAGGCCTCTTTCACACGACCGTATGGCTTTTTCAGTGTTTTGCAGTCTGTTTTTCACGGATCCGTTGTTATGTTTTTTTGTTACTGTTGTGTTTGCGTTTCTGTTCAGTTTTTCCATATGGCATATACAGTATACAAAAATTGGGCTGGGCATAACATTTTCAATAGATGGTTCCGCAAAAACAGAACAGATACGGATGGCATACAGATGCATTTCCGTATGTGTTCCGTTTTATTTGTGGGCCCATTGAATTAAATGGAGCCATGGAACGTGATTTGCGGGCAATAATAGGACATCTTTTAACGGAACAGAAATACAGAAACGGAATGCATGCAGACTACATTCCGCTTTTTTTGCGGAACCATTGAAATAAATGGTACCGCATATGGAACGCAAAAAACGGAAGAAAAAAAAACGTAGTGTTGAAGAGGCCTTACTCAGTGGCTATGCTAAATTTTTTAATACACGCAGTTACAAAAGTATTCAGAACCAGGTGCTGGTTTAGAATAGGGGGGATTATTTTTGGTTGCGCTGTGATATTTTTGTGTGGTTGGTTTCGGAGTCCTAGTCATGTGTTGGCCTCCTGTTCTGACCTGTCAGGTTCTTGGTTATGTAGTCTGACTAATGCCAGTCGGGTGGAGGTCCCACTTAGCACATCATAGACCATGCGCCAAGTCACACAAATGACCCATGTTGTTGCTGTGTAGCCGTAGTCTTAAAGGGGTTGTCCAGATCCTAAAAAAGAATAATAAAATTGGGATGGCCGAGGGCCTGATCGCGCTGCTTCTCGGGGGTTCGTCTTTCTCCGCTTTGCCAGAAGTCGGACATGACGACTCCCTGACCGGCACCTCTGCTGGCCTCCACATGTCACCACTGAGTCCGTTGATTGGCTGGCAGTGGACACATGCAGGGATTCAGCACGTCGCACTTCTGGCCAGGCGGTAACCAGAAGAAGCGGGGACGCAGATGTGGCGCAGGAATTTCGATGACCAGAGAGGGTGAATAGGTTTGTTATTCTGACTCGGTGCTCGGCTTTCCCTAATTTTTCCCAGCGCCGGAAAATCTCTTTAAAGGGGTTGTACAGCTATTTAACACTTTTTTGTCACCTTTCTGCTTGCCAGACCTGTGGAGGGAGGCATACTTACCTGCCACCCTTGGTTCCAGCCCCTGCCGTCCTCCGCTGTGTTCGCCGCGCTCCGGCCCCTCTGCAGCCAGTGACTGGCCGGAGTGATGACGCCCCCCCAAGCGGCACAAGGGACGTTAGAAGTTCCAGAACTTGGGCCAAGAATAGTTAGTAGCAGAGTTCACTGTAAATTGGTATTCATTAGGGCTCAGTCAGACAGCCGTATTTCTGGCTCTGCATCTGTTCTCGCGGAACGGGTACGGACCCTAGGCCTCTTGCACACAAACGTTTTTTTTTTCCTTATACAGAATCCTTCATTTCAATGGATCCGCAAAGAAAAAAGTACGCCGTATGCCTTCCATTTCAGTTTTTCCGTTCAAAGATAGAACATGTCCTATTATTGTCCACATAACGACCAAGGATAGGACTGTTCTGTGAAGGGCCAGCTGTTCTGTTCCACAAAATACGGAATGCACACGGACGTCATCTGTATTTTTTGCGGATCCGTTTTTTGCGGACCGTAAAATACTGAAAAAGCCATACGGTCGTGTGCAAGAGGCCTTACTGTGTATGTTTCCCCGGTGCCTGCAGGTTTGTCAGGAATGATTGTCCTGGTTGTCAGGTAGTCAGTGCTCCTAATAAAATCCTGCTGACCCGTCAGATCGCGCATTAGTGATCGGTGCTCGGCTTTAGATGCCAAGTCATATGTGTGTCTCTTCCTCAGGAGGAAGGAATATCGTGGTCATGAGTCCCCCCTGATTACTTCCTGTATATGACGCCCTGTACAGATGGAGGTAGAGGTCCCCTGTAAGTCAAACCTCATCTTACAAGCTGCTTGTATGAATGCACAAGACAATGGCTTAAATAGCGATTCCTACATGTGCTTCTTTTAGTCATTGGTACATTTCTATAATAACCTGGTAGATAATACAACATTCCCTAGAACTGCCTTGCAGCTCTGGTTACGGTCGGGATTATTTCCTACATGTAGAACCCGGCACTCAGTGAAAGGGAACACCGCAGCCGTCTAGACCCTGAAGCCAGGATGAAGTTTGTTACGGAGCCTTCTAATTGTAGGGCGTCCGGTCCTGTTCTTACCAGCACTTTGTGTTCTGGAGCTGAACTTCTTCTGTGGATGGATTGATTTAGGGGGAAGATATAAAAAAATATATATATATACACACATATGTCATAATTTTAGAATTTTCTAGATTAAAGGAATATCTTGCTCTGCCGCTCCATTCATCTCTATGGGACTGCCAGAAATAGCAAAGTGCTGCGCTAGGCTGTCTCGTGAATTCCCGTAGGAATGAATAGGGCAGCAATGCGCATGCCTGACCTGCTGCGCCATTCATTTCCCGGATGCCCTGAGAGGCAGTGGGTCCCAGCGGACGGAGGATAATTTGTCATAACTGAAGTACCCCCTACAAGGGCTCATGCACACGAACATTGCCTGTGGCATGCACACAACCATTGTGTGTGAATTCCACATTTTGCGGAACGGAACATAAAACTGTCCTATCCTTGTCCGTAAGGGCTCATGCACACAACCATTTTTTCCCCTGTTCCGTTTTTTCTTATTTTTTTGCTGCACGTATGCAGAACCATTTACTTCAATGGGGCTGCAAAAGAAAAAAAGAAATGACTCCGTGTGCATTCTGTGTCCGCATGTCCATTCCGCCAAAATATAGAACATGTCCTATTATTGTTTTTATTATGGATAAGGTTAGAACTGTTCTATTATGGGCCGGACGTGCTGTTCCTCTAGATGCGAAATGCACGTGGCCGGTATCCGTGTTTTGCAGATGTTTGTGTGCATGAGCCCTAAGATGGACAATAATAGGACATGCCATCACACGTGACTGAGATGCTTCAGATTTTCCAAATCTCATCCAAAAGCTGCAAGAAAAAAACAATCTGCCTGAAATTGACGTGCGTCAGATTTTACCAATTGCAGTGCTCAAGGGGAATATCCATGCAAATCTGCTGTGAAACTGCACGTAACACGCGGCAAAATCCATGATGGAAGTTGAAATGTGGAGAATGTGCGTCATGTAGCTGTACAAACAGCGGGTCCGGAATATGCGCGCGCTCAGTATCACAGATGCGGACCCGTTCACTTGAAGGGGTCCGCCATCGGCAAGATAACGGAGGGTTATAGAGCGGAAGCACTATGGAGCGCTTCCATGGGATTTCGGTCCGTGCCTCCACACTGCAAAAAGTAGAATATGTTCGTGTACATGAGCCCTAATGCAGGTGTAAATCTCTTACCATGTATATGGCGTCCAGCGGATCCGCAAAATTCACATACCAGCCATGTGGATCCCCCCCAATTTTTGCGTGCCTCAAAGCCAAAATGCCCATTCTTGTCTGCAAAGCGGACAAGAATAGGAGATGTTCTATTTTTATGCCGGACTGACATACGGATGTGCATTTTTTAGCGACGGAACGAACGGAAAAAAAAATACGGTCATGTGCATGAAGCCTAGGCCATGGGTGTCGCACGCTGCCCCTGGTCGGTTTAGAAGCGTGCCTGTGAAGCCTCTGAACCTCTCAAGCCTTTGTGTCTTTGCCCTTTTCAACGCTCTCAATGCTTCCTGTTTTTAGAGCTTTTCATTGTGTTTATTTAAAAAAAAAAAGACCCTTTTTCACCGTCCTTTGTTACTGCAGCTTTTATACCGTGCCAGCGTGCTATACGAGGCGGCACATATACGGGACATGGTTATAAAGTATAGCGCTTTCTCCAAACTGGGATACAGTCACTAGACGGTTAAAAAAAAAAAATGGATTGGTGTTTGGGAGACCTATCCATGCTGCAGTTTGACCCCACTGCGCGCCCGCAATTTTTTAATTATTATTTTTGTGCCTAAAGGAAAAGTATCTCCCGTGTGGTCTCTCCCTTCTCTAATGAATGTTTCATGAACGTCCCTTGTAGGGTAAATCAATTTTTGTTCCGTTCTGCAGCTGTGCCGGGGACTGTGCCTCCCAATTACAGCAGCCAGGACTCTGGCACCGTCCCCTTTGACACTGCTGTCGATTGCCCATGTCTGGGTTATAATATGTTTGCGCACAGTATGAGTATTCTTGCCATTGTTTGTTGAGGAAACAAGCGATGAGGAGGATGGGGGTGCGGCGGCTCGGATGAAGAACCGGCTGTGAATGTATAATTATTAGTCTTGAGAGCTCGCTGCCCTCCGTATAATTATGGCTGAATTATGTCTCCCTTTGGAGATGGGCACCGGTAATGGTGTAATCACAATTATCCTTCATGTCTGCTCGACAGGTTGCTGCTCAGTTCCGGGTTTATGATTTGAGAATTTGTCCCTCGTCAGGCTGTGTACGGTGTGAATGATTTCCGCGTCGCAACATAAGGCTGGTCCTAGATATTAAAGAGGTATTCCTAGCTGGAAGAGTGGTGGCATATCGCTAGGACATGCCACCAATGTCAGATAGGTGCCGGTCCCACCTCTGGGATCTGCTCCTGTCTCCAAAGCGAAGAGAGCACACTGCGCATGCGCGGTTTGCTGCCCATTCACTCCTATGGAGGTAAATAAAGAGCGGTAAACAGAGAGAAACCCTCGCAAGTGCAGCCACCTCTTTACTGTACTTACCGCTATGGGACTGACAGAAATAGCCGAGCCAGCTCTTGGCTACTTATCGGAACTTCGATAGCGGAGGACGGAGGGTGGCCTACAGCTGAGACCCGCACCTATCTGACTTTGGTGGCATATCCTAGTGATAGACCATCAGTGTCCCAGATGGGAATACCCCTTTTAGGCTTGATCACACTTTCTTATTCAAAGTCATCCTAGTGCGACCACAACACACTGACAATTTTTTTTACAGAGCTGTCCATATGGCCATGTAGGACATGGACCTGGCAACCACTGGAGTCCATGGTGCAATGTCCGGTGTGGGTGCGCTGAAGCTCTGCTCTCGTTCACTTGAATGGGACCTGAGCACCAATACCCCAGCACGACTACTACACGGGGTACAGAGCTTTCTGTCTCCAGCTCTATATGCTGCATAGTTCCCAGCATTGCGGAAGCCTGAACCAGTCAATTGTCAGGGGTGCCACATGTTGGATCCCCACTGATCTGATATTAATGGCCTTTTTGTAGCCCAAGGGGTGCCTTTTATTTAAAGCGCTTGTCCCCTCTCAAACACTGGGGCATATCTCTAGAAAGGAGCCTGCTAAGTGAAGGAGAGCGGATGGCACATGCGCGGCCGCACTCCATTCGTTTCTGTGGGACTGATGGAATTAGCCGAGCTCAGCTATTTTCGGCAGTCCCATAGAAATGAATAAACCAGTGGCCGTGTCTTCACTTTCTAGAAATAGGTCCCAGAGGTGAGACCCGCACCTATCAGACATTGGGGGCATATCGTTATTATATAACACCAATGTATGAGATATGCCAACCCCTTTAAGTCAAGATTGAGTCTTGTTGCCTGTGGGGTTTTTTCCCCCCCCTTTCTTTCTCTTTATTACCCAGTTGGTGCTGCCATATTTTTATTATATTATATATACAGTGGATATAAAAAGTCTACACACCCCTGTTAAAATGGGCCTCATGCACACGACAGTATTTTTTTGCGGTCTGCAAAAAAGGGGTTCCGTTGTTCCGTGATCCGTTTCTGTGTGTCTTCCTTTATTTTTGGAGGATCTCCAAAAATGAAGGAAAGTAAAAAAAAAAATCTAAGTTTAGTTTGCCATGCAAATGATAGGGAAAAAAACGGACGCGCGGATGACAATCTTGTGTACATCCGTGTTTATTCATGGACCCATTGACTAGAATGGGTCCGCGAACCGTTGTCCGTGAAAAAAATAGGACAGGTCATATATTTTTTTCACGGACGCGGATGACAAACGGTGCATTAGCTGAGTTTTCCACGGACCCATTGAAAGTCAACGGGTCTGCAGAAAATCACGGAAAACGGAACAACGGACACAACAACGGTCGTGTGCATGAGGCCAAAGATAAATCTTTTCAGAACTTTTTCCACCTTTAATGTGACCTATAAACTGTACAACTCAAATGAAAAACAAACTGAAATCTTTTAGGTAGAGGGAAGAAAAAATATAAAAATAAAATAATATGGTTGCAGAAGTGTGCACACCCTTAAACTAATACTTTGTTGAAGCACCCACTCAATCTTTTTGGGTATGAGTCTATCAGCATGGCACATTTTGACTTGGCAAGATTTGCCCACTCTTCTTTGCAAAAACACTCCAAATCTGTCAGATTGCGAGGGCATCTCCTGTGCACAGCCCTCTTCAGATCACCCCACATATTTTCAATCGGATTCGGGTCTGGGCTCTGGCTGGGCCATTCCAAAACTTTAATCTTCTTCTGGTGAAGCCATTCCTTTGTTGATTTGGATGTATGCTTTGGGTTGTTGTCATGCTGAAAGATGAAGTTCCTCTTCATGTTTAGCTTTCTAGCAGAAGCCTGAAGGTTTTGTACCAATATTGACTGGAACTGTTCATAATTCCCTCTAGCTTAACTAAGGCCCCGGTTCCAGCTGAAGAAAAACAGCCCCAAAGCATGATGCTGCCACCACCATGCTTCACTGTGGGGATGGTGTTCTTATGGTGATGTGCAGTGTTGTTTTTGCCCCAAACATATCTTGGTTTCATCAGACCATAACACCTTTTGCCACATGCTTTTGTGAGACTTCAGGTGTGTTTTTGCAAAATGTAGCCTGGCTTGGATGTTTTTCTTCGTAAGAAAAGGCTTTCGTCTTGCCACACTCTACCCCATAGCCCAGACATATGAAGAATACGGGAGATTGTTGTCACATGTACCACACAGCTAGTACTTGCCAGATATTCCTGCAGCTCCTTTAATGTTGCTGTAGGCCTCTTCGTAGCCTCCCAGACCAGTTTTCTTCTCGTGTTTTCATCAATTTTGGAGGGATGTCCAGTTCTTGGTAATGTCACTGTTGTGCCATATTTTCTCCACTTGATGATGACTGTCTTCACTGTGTTCCATGGTATCTCTAATGCCTTTGAAATTCTTTTGTACCCTTCTCCTGACTGATACCTTCTAACAATGAGATCCCTCTGATGCTTTGGAAGCTCTCTGTGGACCATGGCTTTTGCTGTGGGATGCGACTAAGAACATTTCAGGAAAGATCAACTAGAGCAGCTGAACTTTATTTGGGGTTAATCAGAGGCACTTTAAATGATGGCAGGTGTATGCTGACTCCTATTTAACATGATTTTGAATGTGATTGCTTAATTCTGAACACAGCTACATCCCCAGTTATAGGACATTATTATATATATATATTTTTTTGTTTTCTTCCCTCCACCTAAAAGATTTCAGTTTGTTTTTTAATTGAGTGGTACAGTTTAGGGTCCATTCACACGTCCGCAATTTCGTTCCGCATTTTGCGGAACAGAATTGCGGACCCATTCATTTCTATGGGGAAGCACGATGTGCTCCCCGGACACGGAATTGTGGACCCGCACTTCCGGTTCCGCAATTCCGTTCCCGAAAAACGGATAGGCATATTCTATTAGTGCCGGCCATGTGCGGTCCGCAAAATGCCGCTGGCCGTGTTTTGCGGATCCCTTTATAGGTAATTTTTTTACAGCACAGAAACCTGACATTTTAACAGGGGTGTGTAGACTTTTTATATCCACTGTACATAGATATATATAATGTATTAGCGTATAGAGTATAGGAAAGGGCAGACTTATCCTGTAAGCATCTGCATATAATCGGTGGGGGGGGTCCTCTTTTACGGGGCACATTTTATACCTCATTCCTTTTGCATTAAAAAACATAGACAAAATAAAGCCCATTCAGCCGGTCGAGAGTGAGTTCATTTTGCCATTGGCGGAGGCGCCTGGTGCTGATGAAGAACACGTGTGTAACATTGGCTACCACATAGGCTTCTTATGTCCTTCCAGTCTGATGCTGGCTGCCACTAATACCAGCATAAAAGGAAGACAAAGCAACGTGTTAGGCGAGAGTAAGAGCCTGCACCGTGCAGGGAATGTAATAAATCCTTTTATCGCTTAGCTAAGTAAGTGCTGCTTCATCAAACCTTAAAATGTGGGACAGTACATCTGGTGTGAACTGTGGGCTGAGAACTTCCCTATACAAAGAGCTGCATCTTCATTGCACCCAGCAGGTTGCTGCACAGTTTAAAGCGAAAATAAAATTTAAAGGGAACCGGTCACCACAAAATGCAGTCCAGTCCGCAGGCAGCATGTTATAGAGCAGGAGGAGCTGAGCGGATCGGCATATAGTTTTATGGGAAAAGATTCTGCAACGCTCGCAATTTATTGCTTTAAATCTCTGCTCTTTCTGAGCTCACTTGTACATGGGGTACATCATCATTCCGTATAAGAAATGTAATAACACCTCGAGGCTTTGTTCACATGGCCAACAAATGCTGTTTTACGTAGAGAATTTGCATCCAAAATGCCACCAGCGTCATCCCATTGTTTTCAGAGGGAAAAACCGCAACCTAGTCCATGCAGGGATGTTTTTTTATGCAGCTGCAGTCTGAAGTGGCGTTACTTTTTTTCAAGCATTTTTAGGGCTGCTTTCCCCATTGACATCAATAGGAAAGGGTAAAGTACATTGCTGAGGAGGAGAAGCGTGCACCGGTTTTTGTCCGACTAACAGCCAGATCAGGGATGCCGCAGGTGTGAACAGACCCTTAGTCAGTTTCAGTTGACCCCAGGGTAGGTAGAGCAGCGTTGTGGCCATACTACGGATGCTGTTATGAGTCTTTCTGCTTTTTCAAGGATATCCAATTTTCTGATCAGCTCGGAGGTTCTGCAAAACTTCCTTTTTGTGCTTAAAGGTTAATGTTAAACAGATATTTTAACTTGAGCGTTAAAGTGTCTTCAGAACATGGAGTCCATAAAGTAATGATTCCTGGATGTCTGGAGCTGAGCTTTGGATGAAAGCTACCATGGCAGGTGTTGTGTCTTGCTCCTCCGAAGGAGCATCGCTTACCCTGCCGTCTCCTCATTTCTTGGGTGTTCCCTTCTAAATTCTGCAGTCATAATTTGTGGTCACCATTCACGGAAGGCTAAACATATGAAATCACCTGTGTCTTGTGTTATATTTTTGGGATTCTATTCTTTTCTCCACTTTTTATTTTTTAACTGTTTCATAACTACATGGCCAGTCTCCACCAAAAAACTGCCTAGGGCTTCATAAGTCACAACTCTAAAAACTCTAAATTCCAAGTCACATAGCCTTCGTAGGTTTCAAAGGAGGGTAAAAAGGGCTCTTTAGGGTAATAACTTTGGGAGAGTCCACATCAAGTGGCCAAAAACTGTCCGGGCTGTTGAAAACCAAGCTTTGCAGAACCACGCTGATTTGCAGTAAACCTCATAGTGCTAGCATTTTTGGCTGCTGTCCAGCTACACATCTGCTCAACCATGGCCTTCTGTGTGGTCTGGCCCTTGACCTACAAGTGAATGGCGTGGTCTACTTAGGCCAAGTTCACACTTCCTCCAGGCATGGTCACCTGCTCTGCTGCAGCTAGTGACTGGCTTCAGTGATGACATGTCAACCTGCAGCAGAGCAGGTGATCATGACCACGGATCAGAAGGTGGACACGCAGGAGCCAGCACCGGATCGGCAGAGAGCAGGTAAGTATGATTCTTTCCCTAGCGGAGGCATCAGTGAAAAAGTTATTTATTTCTAGACAATCCCTTGTCCAGGACAGGGCCCTTGACAGGGCATCCTGTGACTTAAAGGGATTTTTCCAGAGGAGAGAGGAGAAGTGTATGATTGTTGGGGGTCCAACCACTGTGAACCCCCACGGTCACTAGAATGGAGGGCTTCTTTGTAAATGGAGTAGTAGTGCACATGTGTGATGATCACTTCTCCGATCACTTCTATCGGACTGATGGAGAGAACGATTGGTTCTATTCCATTGACAAAGGAGACTCTGGGACCTTCATTCTTGGTTCTCCATAATTGGTGGGGGTCCAACCACCCAGAACGTATAGATATGTCAATATTTGGCACAAAAAAAAAAAATGGCACAAGTTTTTAAGTAAATCTGCCACATTGTCAGCTGTACATTACCATTCCTCTTGTCAACAGGATGTATTGTGTCATACTGTCGGCACTGGTTGGATAGTGCCTGAATATATTCATATGTTTACAAGAGTAGTAACAGAGGAACTGCATAATGCGAAGTTCCAAGAAAAGATGCTTACAGACACAGAGCCAAAAAAAAAAAAAAAACTTATGACTGCCAGGAGCCACAAACTATACATTTACACACAAGTCACCGTATTTTTCGCCCTACAAGATGCACCTAGGTTTTAACAAAGAAAAATAAGAGAAAAAAATATTTTTCATTGAATCTGAGGTCTGATAAAAATATTTTTTTCTTATTTTTCATTAGCAGAGAATAAAAGAAAAAATATATTTTTCTTCAGATCTCAGATCAGACTCCTAAATCAGATGCCCAATCCTTATCTGACCTAAAATAAGATCCCCCCCAAACTAGGGTTGGGCGATATACCGGTATCACGATATACCGCGGTATAAAAAAAACGGCGATATGGCGATATCGCCGTTTCCTAAATATCGCGGTATTTTGTGACGTCATAGACCGCTTCTAAATCCGCGGCCGCCCGCCCCAGCGTGAAGTACCGTACGGCACATTTACAGAGTACTTGCGGCGCTCTTATCCATTCGGCCAGCGTGAGGGAGGGAAGGAATACTGTGACTCGCATTCCCGGCACCCGACCTCTGAGAGGACTCTGTGATCCGCGCAATTAATCCCAGCGCGGTGATCACAGCGTCCTCTCAGAGGTCGGGTGCCGGGAATGTTCTTAAGTCCCTGCATTGGTGGCAGCAGTGGGCAGTTCCGATCGGAGCCCCAGCAGTGTAATGCTGGGGCTCCGATCGGTTACCATGGCAGCCAGGAAGCTACTGAAGCCCTGGCTGCTATGGTATGTTAGTGAGCGGCATTATACTCACGTGCGCAGTGGCCGCCGGGCGCTCCTTTTTCTCATAGGTCTGTGCGGCGCATTGCTAATGCTATAAGCATTAGCAATGCGCCGCACAGACAGAAGAAGGAGCGCCCGGCGGCCACTGCGCACGTGAGTATAATGCTGCTTACTAACATACCATAGCAGCCAGGGCTTCAGTAGCTTCCTGGCTGCCATGGTAACCGATCGGAGCCCCAGCATTACACTGCTGGGACTCCGATCAGAACTACCCACTGCCACCAATGATGGGGGGGGGGGGACCCTGTGGCCTCCAAAGATTAATATTGGGGAGGGAGGAGCCCACTGCCACCAATGATGGGGGGACGACCCTGTGGCCTCCAAAGATTAATATTGGGGAGGGAGGAGGGGGGGCCCACTGCCACCAATGATGGGGGGACGACCCTGTGGCCTCCAATGATTAATACTGGGGAGGGAGGGAGGGGGGCCCACTGCCACCAATGATGGGAGGGGGACCCTGTGGCCACTGCCACCAATGATTAATACAATTAACGTCTCCTTGTGGCTGCCTGGCTGCCCCCATACAGTGTAACGTCTCCTTGTGGCTGCCCCCATACAGTGTAACGTCTCCTTGTGGCTGCCCCCATACAGTGTCACGTCTCCTTGTGGCTGCCCCCATACAGTGTCACGTCTCCTTGTGGCTGCCCCCATACAGTGTAACGTCTCCTTGTGGCTGCCCCCATACAGTGTAACGTCTCCTTGTGGCTGCCCCCATACAGTGTAACGTCTCCCTGTGGCTGCCTGGCTGCCCCCATACAGTGTAACGCCTCCTTGTGGCTGCCCCCATACAGTATAACGTCTCCTTGTGGCTGCCCCCATACAGTATAACGTCTCCCTGTGGCTGCCTGGCTGCCCCCATACAGTGTAACGCCTCCTTGTGGCTGCCCCCATACAGTATAGCGTCTCCTTGTGGCTGCCCCCATACAGTATAACGTCTCCTTGTGGCTGCCCCTATACAGTATAACGTCTCCTTGTGGCTGCCCCCATACAGTATGACGTCTCCTTGTGGCTGCCCCCATACAGTGTAACGTCTCCTTGTGGCTGCCCCCATACAGTGTAACGTCTCCTTGTGGCTGCCCCCATACAGTATAACGTCTCCTTGTGGCTGCCTGGCTGCCCCCATACAGTGTAACGTCTCCTTGTGGCTGCCCCCATACAGTGTAACGTCTCCTTGTGGCCCCAAGTGTTTTTTTCTTCTAAATGGGCATTTATCGCGATATATATCGTTATCGCGATAAATTTCTTAATATCGTTATCGTGGGTATATTTTTGATATCGCCCAACCCTACCCCAAACCTCATCAGACCTCCAAATCAGACCCCCCCAAAATAAGGCCCCCAATGCTCGGATCAGACAACACAAATCCAACTCTGTGTCATACCCTCAGTGCTCAGATTCCCCCCCTCCCCTCATGCTCAGATCTGACCCCCCCCTCATGCTCAGATCTGACCCCCCCCCTCATGCTCAGATCTGACCCCCCCCCTCATGCTCAGATCTGACCCCCCCCCTCATGCTCAGATCTGACCCCCCCCTCTGCTCAGATCTGACCCCCCCTCATGCTCAGATCTGACCCCCCCCCTCATGCTCAGATCTGACCCCCCCCTCATGCTCAGATCTGACCCCCCCCTCATGCTCAGATCTGACCCCCCCCTCATGCTCAGATCTGACCCCCCCTCTCATGCTCAGATCTGACCCCCCCCCTCATGCTCAGATCTGACCCCCCCCCCCTCATGCTCAGATCTGACCCCCCCCCCTCATGCTCAGATCTGACCCCCCCCCTCATGCTCAGATCTGACCCCCCCCTCATGCTCAGATCTGACCCCCCCTCATGCTCAGATCTGACCCCCCCCCCCCTCATGCTCAGATCTGACCCCCCCCTCATGCTCAGATCTGACCCCCCCCCATATGCTTAGATCTGACCCCCCCCCATATGCTTAGATCTGACCCCCCCCATATGCTTAGATCTGACCCCCCCCCCATATGCTTAGATCTGACCCCCCCCCTATGCTTAGATCTGACCCCCCCCCCTATGCTTAGATCTGACCCCCCCCTATGCTTAGATCTGACCCCCCCTATGCTTAGATCTGACCCCCCCCCTATGCTCAGATCTGACCCACCCCCTACTATGCTCAGATCTGACCCACCCCCCCCCCCTATGCTCAGATCTGACCCACCCCCCCTATGCTCAGATCTGACCCACCCCCCCAATAGAGTTGTTGCGATACCAAATTTTTGATTCGGTTTCGATACCATGAAAAAGTATTGCGATACTCGATACCATTCGATACCACGCGAAAAAAATAAACCAAAAAAGCCACGTGCATTCCGCATTTTTCAAAATGGCGAATCGCGCAGTTTTTATTTTATTTTTTCTGTTCCGGCATTCACCACCTAGATTTTTTTTTTATATTTTAATAGTTTGGACTTTTCTGACGTGGCGATGTAATATGTTTATTATTTATATATTTTATATGTGAAATTGGGAAAAGGGGGTGATTTATACTTCATATTTTAGTGGTTTTTTTTTTATTTATTTTTTTTTACACTTTTTATTTAATAACTATTTCCCCCTTAGGGGCTAGAACCTGGGATCTTTCATCCCTTGTCCTATTCAGCCTGATAGATCTCTATCAGGGTGAATAGGACTTCACACTGTCCCTGCTGCTCTGTGCTTTGTGCACACAGCATCAGGGATGTTACCATGGCAACCAGGGCTTCTGTAGCGTCCTGGCTGCCATGGTAACTGATCGGAGCCCCAGGCTTACACAGCTGGGGCTCCGATCAGAAGCTGCCACTGCACCACCAATGAGGGGGAGAGGTCCCTGTGGCCACTGCCACCAATGATTTTAATAGTGGGGGGTTGAGAGGGGCTGGCGCACTGTGCCACCAATGATTTTAATGGGATGGGGGGTTGAGGGGGGGGGCCACACTGCACCACCAATGATAATTACCCCTTTATACAGGAGGCGGGTACTGTCAGGGTCAGGGTGCCGGCAATGCGATTCTGCTGCCAGCACCCGCCTCCTGTATTATGTGTTAAAGACTGACTGACTACTGTATATGAGTCCAGACTTTCACTATCAGGCCACACAGAGCGGCGCCCAGCGATGTCTCAGCACTCACCATTAGTCCTGGGTGCCGCTCCGTTCGCCCGCAGTGCCCCATTACTGTCTCCTCTCCTGCTCCACATGCTGCTGATTACTATCGGAGCGATGGGAGGAGACATCAGCTTCACTAGTGGGCGTTCCTTCTCCCTGGCTGTAGCGCTGTCCAATCGCAGCACAGGGAGAAGGAACGCCCACTAGTGAAGCTGATGTCTCCTCCCATCGCTCCGATAGTAATCAGCAGCATGTGGAGCAGGAGAGGAGACAGTAATGGGGCACTGCGGGCGAACGGAGCGGCGCCCAGGACTAATGGTGAGTGCTGGGACATCGCTGGGCGCCGCTCTGTGTGGAAATAATCCTATCATTGGTGGCGCAGTGCGCCGCGCCCCTCTTCTCATTGTCGCCCCTCCTCCGCCCCTCTCTTCTCATTGCCGCCCCTCCTCCGCCCCTTTCTTCTCATTGCCGCCCCTCATCCGTCCCTCTCTTCTCATTGCCGCCCCTCCTCCGCCCCTCTCTTCTCATTGCCGCCCCTCCTCCGCCCCTCTCTTCTCATTGCCGCCCCTCTTCCGCCCCTCTCTTTTCATTGGTGGCAGCGGCAGCAGCACAGGGGGGAGGGAGGACTGCTTCCTTCTCCCCGTGCTGCTGAGAGAACATGAGCGTGCTGACAGCAGCGCGCTCATGTTCAGAGATACTAGACTGCGCAGAAGCGCAGCCCAGTATCGAAAAAACGGAAATCCCGGTATCGTATCGATACCGGGACAAAAGTATCGATTGGGTATCGAAATTTCGATACCCACAACAACCCTACCCCCCCCCCCTATGCTCAGATCTGACCCACCCCCCCCCCTATGCTCAGATCTGACCCACCCCCCCTATGCTCAAATCTGACCCACCCCCCCCCTATGCTCAGATCTGACCCACCCCCCCCTATGCTCAGATCTGACCCCCCCCCCCTATGCTCAGATCTGACCCCCCCCCCCTATGCTCAGATCTGACCCCCCCCCCCTATGCTCAGATCTGACCCCCCCCCTATGCTCAGATCTGACCCCCCCCTATGCTCAGATCTGACCCCCCCTATGCTCAGATCTGCCCCCCCCCCTATGCTCAGATCTGCCCCCCCCCCTATGCTCAGATCTGCCCCCCCCCCTATGCTCAGATCTGCCCCCCCCCCTATGCTCAGATCTGCCCCCCCCATGCTCAGATCTGACCCCCCCCATGCTCAGATCTGACCCCCCCCATGCTCAGATCTGACCCCCCCCATGCTCAGATCTGACCCCCCCTATGCTCAGATCTGACCCCCCCCTATGCTCAGATCTGACCCCCCCATGCTCAGATCAGATCTGACCCCCCCCCTATGCTCAGATCTGACCCCCCCCTATGCTCAGATCTGACCCCCCCCCTATGCTCAGATCTGACCCCCCCCCCCTGCTCAGATCTGACCCCCCCCTATGCTCAGATCTGACCCCCCCCTATGCTCAGATCTGACCCCCCCCCCCATGCTCAGATCTGACCCCCCCCCCTATGCTCAGATCTGACCCCCCCCCCCTATGCTCAGATCTGACCCACCCCCCCCTATGCTCAGATCTGACCCACCCCCCCTATGCTCAGATCTGACCCACCCCCCCCCTATGCTCAGATCTGACCCACCCCCCCCTATGCTCAGATCTGACCCACTCCCCCCTATGCTCAGATCTGACCCACCCCCCCATGCTCAGATCTGACCCACCCCCCCTATGCTCAGATCTGACCCACCCCCCCTATGCTCAGATCTGACCCACCCCCCCTATGCTCAGATCTGACCCACCCCCCTATGCTCAGATCTGACCCACCCCCCCTATGCTCAGATCTGACCCACCCCCCCTATGCTCAGATCTGACCCACCCCCCCTATGCTCAGATCTGACCCACCCCCCCTATGCTCAGATCTGACCCACCCCCCCTATGCTCAGATCTGACCCACCCCCCCTATGCTCAGATCTGACCCACCCCCCCTATGCTCAGATCTTACCCACCCCCCCTATGCTCAGATCTGACCCACCCCCCCTATGCTCAGATCTGACCCACCCCCCCTATGCTCAGATCTGACCCACCCCCCCTATGCGCAGATCTGACCCACCCCCCCTATGCGCAGATCTGACCCACCCCCCCTATGCTCAGATCTGACCCCCTCCCCCCCTCCCATGCTCAGATCAGACCCCCATAGATGAGGACCTCCTCCCCCTCATGCTTAGATCAGACCCCCATGCTCAGTTCTATAATAAAAAATAAAAAAAAACTCTTCCCTCTCCTGATCAGGCACTGGGCTCCTGCTCGGGCACCTGCTACTCTGCAGGTCTGACACGCTCTCCACTGTGTCCTGATGAGCACAACGTCAGGTCATAGTGCGGGTCTCCACGTACTACGTTCTCACACTGTGTGCATCAGGACGTAGTGGAGAGTGAGCTGGAGCTGCAAAGTACAACAGAGCCCGATCAGGAAAAGAGGTCTGAGCCTGGGGTGGAGAGTGAGCCGCCTGACTGCTTCCCGGTTCCACAACTAGAGCCGCACTGAAGAAGCAAAGAGCCGCATGCGGCTCAAGAGCCACGGGTTGGCCACCCCTTCTCCAGATGATCCCATGTTCTTTTCATGGGGAATGCGACCATTTAGTAAGGCAGACGTGTCCGGAGAGCCATGCTCATTAATGGAGCCCTTCATATACGGTACTTGTTCCCTTCTTGCATTAATAGGTGTAGGACCGCTTTAATATCACCCAGCGGCTGTCCTTGCCTTCTAAACCTGCTTCTCCACAGGATGTTGGAGTCTTGTTTCAAAGGCGCGGTGTAAGTAATGGCTCAGTGAACAAACCTACATGAGGATTATTTATAGTCGACTGTACAATTGCAGAGCTGCGCTCCTGGGCTCCACCGCCGAGCTGCTTGGCAAGCATGGATGGAGAGCGCAACCCCCGGGGCAACGTTTCATTAATATAATTCTTTAAGTAACTTGGTAAAATCGCAGAACCTCTGGAAAACTACAGAACACATTATCTTAGCGTTACATCGCAGGTTACTGTAAATCTCCACCTGGAATAGATTAGTGATCTGCATTATTACCAGTTCTATAGGGAGAGGTTTTGTATGAATATATCCATTATTCCGAAAGTGTCCGTTCAGTGTAAGGTATACCCGTATGCGTCGCCGGACACATGTTCTCTTTTTACCGAGGGAGTTAAAGGGGTTGTGCAGAGAGTACATATTGATGATCTATCCTTTGGATAGGTTGTCAATTTCTGATCAGCGGGGGTCCGACTCCCGGCACCCTCTCCAATCAGCTGTTTGACGAGGAGTAGGCGCTCATGCGAGCGCTGCTTCCTCTTCGAGATTAACCTGAACATTGTCTTGCTTAAAGTGACGACACAGCTTTATTACAAGTGCTGGTCCCATTCACTTGGGACCAGCACTGGTAATTTCTCTGCGCCACCGAGATGACGCGCAGTGTAATCTCGAAGAAGGATCAGCACTTGCACACCCGACGGGGGTGCCTGGAGTCAGACACTGACCAATCGGATATCAATAACCAGATAACCAATAACAGAGCTTGTGTCGATTTCAGTTTAATGGATTCCTTCAATTTGGGCATAAATCGCCTTAGACAGTCATTCAAGAGGGGCTGGAGGCCGAGCTGTCAGATGGCTAATCTGGTGGATTTATCACAGAATGGCTTTCTGCAGCTGTCTGTGTAGTGTAAAACATACAGTCTGCATTATTCTAAAAAAAAAAACATTCAGATGTTTTTTTTTAGCCCAATTGCGTGGCCCACATTCACTATTGTCGGTGCATATAGACACTGTCATAAACTGCACCAAAACTTGGCACAGGCTGGTGCATTTTTGACTCGATTTGGAGGATAAATTCTTTGAGAAATCTTCTGCTCCTATCTTACACTAAATGTCAGATGTTTGGCCACACACCCATTTCGAACATTGCTTCACGGGAAAGGGTGCATGGCCTTAAATGTTTAGCCCCAAAATTGGGCCACAATTCTGGCGTAAAATGCTGTCTTAGGCTGAGTTCACACGGGCGAGACTTCCGCGCGGGTGCAATGCGGGAGGTGAACGCATTGCACCCGCACTGAATCTAGACCCATTCATTTCTATGGTGCTGTGCACATGAGCTGTGATTTTCACGCATCACTTATGCGTTGCGTGAAAATCGCAGCATGCTCTATATTGTGCATTTATCACGCAATGCAGGCCCCATGGAAGTGAATGGGGCTGAGTGAAAATTGCAAGCATCCGCAAGCAAGTGCGGATGCGGTGCGATTTTCACGCATGGTTGCTAGGTGACAGTCTATTCACTGTATTATTTTCCATTATAACATGGTTATAAGGGAAAATAATAGCATTCTGAACACAGAATGCTTAGTAGGTGATCAATTGAGGGTTAAAAAAAATTAACTCACCTTCTCCTCTTGATCGCGTAGTTCCTGGTCTCTTCTTTTACTTCTTTAATGATAAACTACCGGCTAAAGGACCTGTGGTGACGTTGGAGCATGTGATCTGACGTCACCACAGGTCCTTTAGCTGGTAGATCATCATCAAAGAAGAGACCGGGAACTACGCGATCAAGAGGAGAAGGTGAGTTAATTTTTTATTTATTTATTTTAACCCTCAATTGATCACCTACTAAGCATTCTGTATTCAGAATGCTATTCTTTTCCCTTATAACCATGTTTTATCGCGCATTGCACCCGCGCGATAAAAACTGAACATCGGAAGGCAATCGCAGTCAAAACTGACTGCAATTGCGTATCTAATCGCGCGGGTTTGCCACAATACACCGGGACGCTTTCGGACCTAATCCGGACACGCCCGTGTGAACCCAGCCTTAAACTAAACCAACCAATAGTTGGTATAGAGTCAGAGAAAAGCGTCTATCCTTGCACCATATTTATTATCCAGCTTGAGCCCCTGTGATAAATCTGGTGCAGGTCTGGACAGTCTATACAGTCTGCTCTATTGTAATTGGCTCCCTCTAGTGGTGGCTAAAGACAGCAAGAATTGTATTGTATATTCAGGAGATTAGAGCTCTGTTATAAATATTGTAGGGTTTCGCTCTGGTAGACCGGATTAGCGGACGCAGTACAGAGGCAACAACAAGTTCTTTAGATCAAACAGTTCAGTGTTTTATTCACACTTTAGGCAAGTGACCAGTCATAAACGAGCAAAAAGTCACCTTGCAGTGTTGGTGGTAATTCACACCATGTGGCAATTCTGCCTCAAAGAGTCCTTGAGCATAGCAGCACAAACCTGTTTTCATGCCAAACGGGTGGCAAGCCTTCATCCAGACACAAGGCTCCCAGATCCTAACATAGAGACCCTGCTTTTGAGCCCAGCTGCCTATTTTAAGGACAGACAGGTGCTACTAAAACCCGGACCGGCACTTAAAATCCGGTCCGGTATTTGACCTTACCTGGCTGTAAATCAGTGCAGCAGCACATGCTGGGAGGAAAATGCCTGTTTTCCCAGACCAAACCTCTCACTGTGTCACAGTATGTATGAGGAAACTACTCAGCAGAGAAATGTGGGCGTATTTGAATTACAAACACACAATGGTGATCAAGGATGTACATTCACAAGGGCTCATGCACACGACCGTATGTATTTTGCAGTCCGCAAAAAAACGGATCCACAAATACGGATGACTTCTGTGTGCATTCCATATTTTGCGAAACAGAACAATTGGCTCCTAAGAGAACAGTCATATCCTTGTCTGTAATGCGGACAATAATAGGACATGTTCTATTTTTTTGCGAAACGTAAATACGGATGTACAGTTATGGAATGCACACAGAGTAATTTCAGTTTTTTTTGTGGACCCATTGAAATAAATGTTTCCTCATATAGTCCACAAAACAAAGCAGCAGACACGGAAAAAAAATACGTTTGTGTTAGTGTTGGGCGAGCATGCTCGGCCAAACGCCTTTTTCACTCGAGCATCGCGGTGTTCGGCCAATAAACGTGCGGGGAAGTAGTGCCACTCGCTGTAATGCCATAGCCTTGTTTGTTACTGGCATTACAGTGATTGGCTGGCTGGAACACGTCATCTATGCTATATAGCACCCGATGACACATGGTTCGGCTCAGTCTTAGTCAGGGAGAGCTGCAGCAGAAGGGACAGATAGTGTAGGGAATTTTATTTTTTGGTTGGGCAGGGTTGATGTTTGAGACCCAAAAGTCCTTTTAAGGACTATTTTTGTATCTGGCTGTGAAATATATTAGCACAACGTGCGCTAAATTGCATGCAAATGTTTTCGCTGCTGGTAACAGCAGCGACATTACCTGCGCTACATCTCCTGTATAACGTTTGCGCATAATAAATATCTGTGACATTGAGTTTAATTTATTTGCACATTTACAAAATCTGCACTACGGTACATGTGACATACTTGCAAGCATATATACCATTTAATATGCGGAAGACGAGCAGTAAGGGACAGGGAAGTGGCCGTGCTGCTGATGGTGCACGCAGAGGCCGTGGCCCTTGGCGCGGTGAAACTGTGCCTGCTGCCAGAGCACAAGAAATACACTCATCCATGATACCTAGCTTCATGTCCCAGTTTGCAGGGCGGCGCAGGACACCACTCTCGAAGTCAGACCAGTGCGACCAGGTGGTCGGTTGGATTGCAGCAGATAATGCTTCCAATCGTTTAAGCACCACCCTGTCTTCCACAAAGTCCAGTCTCAGTAGCCAAGAGTCTGGTCAACAGAATCCTCACCCTGATCCTCCTTCCTCCCACCATGGAGAGTCTTGGCAAACAAGTGATCCCACACTCGGATATTCTGAGGAGCTCTTTTCATCGCCATTCCTTGATTTGGCCCTCTCGGCAAGCCTGCTTGAAGAGGGACATGAGGAGATCTTGAGCACTGATTCCTAAACTCTTGAGCATCCAGTCAGAAAAAGATGACGGTGGGGAATGGCAATTAGTGTTTCACGAGGTGGATGATAACGATGATGAGACACTGTTGCCAATATATAAGCCGCAACTAGTGTCTCAAGAGGTTGATGATGAGGATGAGACACAGTTGTCAATAAGTGAGGTTCTTGTTAGGTCAACAAGTCAGGAGGATGACCAGAGTGAGGAAGTGGAAGAGGAGGTAGTGGACGATGAAGTCACTGACCCAACCTTGGAAGGTGGCAAGCTGAGCGAGGACAGCAGTACAGAGGGGGAGGTATCCGCAGCACTGTAACAGGCTGGAAGAGGCAGTGGGGTGGCAAAATGGAGAAGGCGGGCCACACCAAACAGGCCTGCAACTGTTTCCCAGGACACCCCCTTGCGGCAATCTCCCTTGCCAAGGGGTAGGTGTTCCGCAGTCTGGCGCTTTTTTGAGGAAAGTGCAGCGATTAAAAGAATTGTCATTTGCAACCTGTGCCATACCGAAATGTGCAGGGGCGTGAACACTAGCAACCCCACCACCACCAGCATGATCCGCCACATGACATCAAAGCACCCTAATAGGTGGGCCGAACGCCTGGGTCCACAATCAGTGTCTGCGGGTCACACCACTGCCTCCTCTTCCCCTGTGTTACGTGCTGGCCAATCCCCTGTCCAAGACGCAGGCCTGGATACCTCCCGCCCTGCACCTGGACAAGCACCATCAGCTAGCACATCCAATCTTGTGTCCCAGCGCAGCATACAGATGTCCATACCCCAGGCCTTTGAACGAAAGTGAAAAAACCCACCCACAGGCCATAGCAAATGCGTACCTTTCCAAATTGCTGGCCCTGGAAATGTTGCCATTTAGGCTTGTGGACACTGAGGCTTTCTGCAGCCTCCACTATTTTTCCCAACGCAGGGTTTGGAAGGTCCACATAACGACTGACACATAAACAAGTGCTTTTAGCCAGGGTCGCTACATTTTCCTGACTGCACACTGGGTGAATGTTGTGGAGGCCGGGAGCGAGTCGTACCCTACCCTGGGATGGCACAGGTGCTACCTACGCCAAGGATTGCGGGCCCTACTTCCATCAGGATTTCCGCCACCCCCCCCCTCCCCCCCCTTCCCCCCCTTATCCTGCTTCACTTCCACCTATGAATTCTCATCTTGCAGCACCAGTCAGCCATCAGTCAGTAGCTGGAAGCAGTGTAGCACTGCATTTGGTAGGCTGCAACAGGCCGTGCTGAAACTGATATGTTTAGGTGACAAACAGGGCATAAGAGACCAGACTGAGCTGTGGATCTCGACACTCAACCTACAGCCAGGCATGGTTGTGTCTGATAATGGCCGTAACTTGGTGGTGGCTTTGGAGCTCGGCAAGCTCACAGACTTTACAGCTGCCGCCTGTTTGGCAACGATCGTTGTGCGACGTGAGCATGCGCTGGAACTCGACTTTACACATGTTGGCGAGGCTTTGTGAGTATCAGAGGGCAGTAGTGGAATACCAGCTGCAACATGGTTGTCGCCTTTCCAGTCAGCTTCCGAGGATGGAAACTGGAAGATGGTGAAGGAGTATATAGCAGACCGTGTCAGCGTCCTCAGTGATCCCTCTGTGCCTTACAACTATTGGGTGTCCAAGCTGGACACGTGGCACGAACTGGCGCTCTATGCCTTGGAGGTGCTGGCCTGCCCTGCTTCCAGCGTTTTGTCAGAACGGGTATTTAGTGCTGCTGGGGGCAAAATAACTGATAAGCGCATCCGCCTGTCAACTGAAAATGCTGACCGGTTCACTCTTATAAAAATGAACAAGGCCTGGATTGCCCCTGACTTCTCTATTCTACCAGAGGAAAGCTGAACGTAAAGGCACTCTAAATGTGGCTTTTATGGTGTGTTGAATACACTGTATTCCCATGCACCCCTTCCACTACTACAAAGGGTATATGGTTCAATCTTGCTTTCCTCCTCCTCCATCATATTAACATGCTTATTAGGCTTCCCTCGCTCCTAATGTTTTAGATGTTCAGCTCAGCAGCAGACCCTCACCCCTAATGTTTTAGAGGGTCACGAGCAGGCCCTCGTCCATAATGTTTTAGAAGGTCAGATCAGCAGCAGGCCCTCACCCCTAATGTTTTTGAGGGTCACCAGCAGGCCCTTGCTCCTAATGTTTTTGAGGGTCACCAGCAGGCCCTTGCTCCTAATGTTTTTGAGGGTCACCAGCAGGCCCTTGCTCCTAATGTTTTTGAGGGTCACCAGCAGGCCATCAATCATAATTTTTCAAGGGTGTGTATGATGCCCTCCTTTATGTGTAATAAAGGGTGTATTGTAGTGCCGGTTCCTTGTAATTTTTGGAAGCCCTTTCACTTAGTGCATAGGCTTTGAGTGTAGGAGTCCCACTACCTAAACAATTGTACCACAATGTGAATGAGGCCCTCCATTATGTGATATACAGGTTGTATCGGAGTGCCTCTTCCGTGTAATTTTTGGCAGCACTTGCACTTTATATACAAGTAAATACACAGGAAAGAATGTTTCTTAACAATTTTTCCTCTAAATCGATTTTATCTTTTGTTTGGTGCGTATTATTGTCAGTCTGTAAAAGTGGCGTACTACTCGGACAACATCGTTCCCAGCCGCGACCTGGGAGTCTAAGATGCATCCAGCCCCCCCCCCCCCATGCTGTTCCCAAACCATGTCAGTGGTGTTTCCATCATCTGACCTTTTTCCTATGAACCAGACACCCTCCCCTCTTCAGAGCAGGGGGCGCCTGGTTTAATGCTCGGGTTCTACCATTGACTTCCATTGTGCTCCCGAGCATCCGGAGGTGTTCTACTCAAGCACCCGAGCACTTTGGTGCTCGATCAACACTAGTTTGTGGGCATTAGTCCTTGGCTATTAGCATCAGATCACATTGTAGTCAATGGGGATGTATATGTATAGCGCCACCTGCTGTTTTATTATTTTCCTTATTTCTCTGTCCACCTCAGTAACATCGCTGGGGTGGTTTCACATGCTCCGTTCCATCCTTCAACTGCCACAAGCCATATCTAAACTGTGACCGTTACAGGGAGAGAGCTGCAAAAAGGACCCCCCAATCTCCCCCCCAGCTGTGATAGGGAGATCGGCAGCAGAAAGGACACAGGAGTACTATATGATGTCTTATTTTAATTCTTACATTAATCACAGGATAGCCCCTTAACTTTGCTCATAAAGGCCGTCATGAAAGGATTGGTATCCTACTGATTTATGTCTGTAGCTCTATGTATCTCCATGGTTAGAGATTACAAAAATACCCTGTATGTAGTCTGAATTTTTTATTTTTTTTGTTTCAAATGCAGCCGTATTTCCTATTTATAGGGGTTGGCCCATCTCAAGCATTGGTGGCATATTGCTACGGTATGCCACCAATGACTAAGAGGTGGAACCCGCACCCATTTCTCGCACATATGCACGGCTGCCTTTTTATTCATTTCTATTGGAGTCCCATAGAAATAAATGGGAAGCACACTGCGCAAGCTCGGCCTCCGCTCCATTTACGAGCCAGCGCTCGGCTATTTTCGGCACTTAGAAATTAATGGATCCGCTCTCCTTCACTTTGCAGGCTCCATTCTAGAGATAGTTGGGACCCGCGCCTGTCAGACATGGGTGGCATGGAAACACTGCAGAAGGATATGTGGTGTTTTTTTTGTTATTTTTTAATTAAGAAAATCCTTAAAAAATGTTTGTTTTTTCTGTCAATTTTGATGATGATTATTATGGGTACTATAGGCTCCTTTTCTTTGTTCCAGAGACCTGTGATCCACCACTAGGAAACATGGACGCCACTGTGATCTTACCGATACTGAAGAAGAAACTGGCCTTCCTCTCAGGTACGTTCTTCTCTGGCTGCAGAATCTGAGCGGCCATCGCTCATTTTTCCCTTCACTGAAAAAGAGGATTTTCAGAAGCACTTGGATATGTTGCAGCGTCTTGCTACATCTGTTAGCGGTTTTGGCAGAGGCTAGCTGAACTTGCTTATATGGATTGTTCCAGGGCAGGTGTTACATACACAGAGCAGCCATGCTAGGTCTCTGTTTGAAGATCATTTCCAGACTCCTTTCTAGCAGAGCTCACTGGAGCTCCACTCACATTCTCAATGGAAAATGGCATATATTTTACTAGGGATCGACTGATATTGGTTTTTTTTTTTTTTAGGGCCGATACCTATAATCTGTGAACTTTCCGGCCGATAATTTATACTGATATTCAGTGAATTTTCATTTTTGAAAAAAAAAAAAAGAAATTCCTACTCAAATCTGCTGAAAATGAATGTTTATTGTTAACGTGTAGTTATTTTTTTTGTAAATCCTTCTTTTTCATTTGTAATTAATATTTTGGTGTTTTTTTTTTTTTTTTGTTGTGTGTTTTTTTTTTTTTTTAAACTACCTATTAGCCCCCTTAGGGACTAGAACCCCCTCCTATTCGTCCTGATAGAGCTCTATCAGGGTGAATAGGACCTCACACTGTCTCTGCTGCTCTGTACACACAGCAGCAGGGAGCCGACTATGGCAGCCAGGGCTTCAGTAGCGTCCTGGCTGCCATGGTAACCGATCGGAGCCCCAGGATTACACTGCTGGGGCTCCGATCGGAACTGCCACTGCCACCAATGAGGAGGAGCGGACCCTGTGGCCACTGCCACCAGTTTTTATCGCGCAGGTGCAAAACAACATCTTATAGCAACCATCTGTGGAAAACGCATCGCATCCGCACTTGCTTGCGGATGTGATTCGATTTTCACGCAGCCCCATTCACTTCTATACGGCCAGCGTTGAGTGAAAAACGCAGAATATAGAACATGCTGCAGTTTTCACACATCACACAAGTGGATGCGGGAAAAACAACGCTCATGTACACAGCCCCGTTGAAATGAATGGGTCCGGATTCAGTGCGGGCGCAATGCGTTCACATCACGCATTGCACCCGCGTGGAATACTCGCTCGTGTGAAAGGGGCCTAAGTCTTTACCATTTTAAAATACAATGTATATCTCACAAGGTTCGTGCTCAAATTTCTCAATGATCTAAAATGGCTAAAGAATGAACGCGTTCTGAGCAGACATTATTTCATTACTTTCACACTAGCGTTTTTCTTTTCCGGCACTGAGTTCCGTCACAGGGGCTCAATACCGGAAAAGAACTGATCAGTTTTATCCCCATGCATTCTGAATGGAGAGTAATCCCTTCAGGATGCATCAGGATGTCTTCAGTTCAGTCTTTTTGACTGATCAGGACGCAGATAATACCGCAGCATGCGTCGGTTTAATCTCCGGCCTAAAAAAACTGAACACTTGCTGGAATGTCGTCCCCGGCATTTTTTTCCATAGGAATGTATTAGTGCCGGATCCGTCCATCTGGTCTGCGCTTGCGCAGACATTTAAAAATGTGAAAAAAAATAGGAACAGATCCGTTTGTCCGTATGACAAATGAACAGACGGATCCGTTCTTTCAATGCATTTGTGAGACTGATCCGGATCCGTCTACAAATGCTGTCCGTTTGCATGCAGATTGCCGGACCTGGCGACGGAACTGCTTGCCGGATCACTCTGCCGCAAGTGTGAAAGTAGCCTGAAGCTTCCAGCGTAATTGTACTCCGGTGGTGCAGACCTGATGCCCGCTGTTATGTGCAAAAATGAAGGTGTTTCCATACATCGAAACCTTTTGTATGAGGCGATGATGAATTGGTAAAGTATTCGGCAGGTGCTGAATTATTAAGCCGACCATATTTTCAGATAGACTTGAGTGAAGAAATACCGTCCTCCTCCTCACGTCATGCGTACAGTCCAGTGAAAATCAGCCCAGAATATAATGACTTGCACAAGATGTGTTGTCCTACCCTTGAACTTTTAGGAGTTGGTTCACTTGGCCACAGAACGCACTGTAAGTCTCCAGATGGGACGTCTGAGGCATACACTACTACAGCTGCAGTAATACTCACCATGCAAGATATTCACAAGAGATTGGGAAGGAATTTTAACCTCTTCTTGCTCGCTCCACCTTAACTTACGTTCTACTGCGCGACCACGGTGTTACTTCTATGGCACAGGAAGGCACGGAGATAGGCAGCAGCTCTGCGGTGCAAGTACCAGACCAAACAGGTCTTCAGTCCCTCATATCTGATTGCCAACATAACACCCCCAATGTGCTTGTGGCGGTGTCTGGTACTGCAGCCCCAGTCAGGTTTATGAGACTGAGCGGAGGCTTAGCGGCCGTACCAGAAGGGTGTCTCTGTGTCAGGTACTGCAGTAAGTGGGATATATCGCGACAGAAACCAGTGAAGTTCCTTCTGCGGTTTTCAGTTTAGAAGCCATCTGCCCACTTGTGGCATAGCTCTGTTGAATGGAGCTACATCTCGAGCAGACACCCGCCATGGCTGTAAGCGGCATATCCCATCTTGGCGCATTGCGAGTTTAATGCACTGGCCTACGAACTGCAGTGCTGCCTCCCATAGAAAACAATGGGAGATAGACACCACATGGCCGCCAGCGGGATTACGGCTCTGTGCCGGCTCCTAAATTCCACCTTGTGAACAGGCCCTTATTGTGCATAGGGGATAAGTGTTATTAGTGGTACAACACCTTTCATTACTCTATAAAAAAAAAATGTGAGGGCTAGATGATTGGGTCAGGGTGCAGTGAATAGAACCTAGAAAAAGGAAGGACAGCTGATGAATCCCCAGCAGGGATCATGGGGCGCCCAATTCTGAATAATGTGTGTGGAGTGTGCAGGCTAGCCTGTCTAGCTCGATCCCACAGAAAAGCTACTTTACCGCAAACTGCTTATAAAAATTAAAAGGGTTTTCCAGGAATTTTATACTGATGAGCTATCCTCTGGATAGGTCATTAGTATCTGATCGGTGGTGGTCCAACACCTGGGACCCCTGCTGATCAGCTGTTTGAGAAGGCTCCGGCTCTCCTGTGAGCGCAGCGGCCTTCTCGCAGTTCGCCATGCACAGCGCTGTCCATTGTATAGCGGCTGTGCTTGGTATCGCGCTCAGCACCATTCACTTCTATGGTGCTGAACTGTGTCTAGGCCATGTGACCGATGAACGTGACATCATTGGTGGCGTCAGACCCCCACCGATCAGATACTGATGATGTATCCAGAGGTCATCAGTATTAAAGGGGGTTTTGCCATCACATACAATGGGGGCATGTGCAGCCGCCCTCCATTCATTTCCGTCGCCTATTTCTGTCTGCCCCATAGAGATGAATGGGAGCAGGGGCCGACCGTACGCTTGTATGAGAGCAGCGCTAGGTGGTGCACGGACCCCGCAAAACCTGGGGTTCTCCAGCCAAAACTCTCCCCGCTCCGTTCTTGTAGGTGCGGGTCCCAGAGGTGGGACTCGCACCTACCAGACAATCGGGGCATATACGATATACCCCCATTGTATGTGATGAAAAACCCCTTTAATGCTGTCTACAATAGAATGATATAAGAACGCACAGAACATTGCAGCTTGTTGTGCATCGCTACAGATTGTCAGTGCCTATATACTGACCCTGGTGTGCCACCACCGATGGGGCCTGGAATGGGCATTTGAGCATCAGAACGGGGTCATAAAGCAATGGAGTAAGTGGCCTGGTGTGATCATATAAAAACACATTTTATTCTACATTGTATGGACAGCCGGTTGTGTATGCACCGCATTCCAGGGGAAGAGATGGCACCTGGATGCACTATGGAAAGAAGACAAGCTGACGGAAGCAGTGCGGTACTCCAGCAATGTTCTGCTTCGGAAACCTTGAGTCCTGGCATTCATGTGAATGTTCCTGTGATACGTACCATTTACCTAAACATTATTTCCTACAAAGTACACCCCTTCATGCCGACCATATTCCCTAATGGCAATGACCTCTTTCAGCAAGATATTGTGCTCTGCCACAGTGCCAAAACTGTTCAGGAATGATTTGAGGAACGCGACAGAATTCAAGGTGGTGACTTGGCCTCCAAATTACCCAGGTCTGAATACGATTGTCCGTCTAGGGCAGGGATCAGCAACCTCCGGCACTCCAGCTGTTCTGAAACTACAACTCCCAGAATCCTCCTTTCACTTCTATGGAAGTTACAAGAACAGCCAAGAAAGTGTGCATGCTAGGAGTTGTAGTTTCACAGCAGCTGGCGTGCCGAAGGTTGCTGATCCTTGGTCTAGAGCAGGGATGGTCAACCTGCGGCCCTCCAGCTGTTGTAAAACTACAACTCCCACCATGCCCTTCTGTAGGGTTATAGCTGAATTATGGGAATTGTAGTTTTCCAACAGCTGGAGGGCCGCAGGTTGAGCATGCCTGGTCTAGGGGATGTGCTGAAAAAGTAAGTCCGATTTATAGGGACTCCAACTTGCCGCCTACTGGGCTCGAAGGATTTGCTATAAATTTCTTGGTGGCACATACCCAAACTGTTCAAGAATGATTTGAGGAACATAACATAAAATTCAAGGTGGTGACTTGGCCTCCAAATTACCCAGGTCTAAATACGATTGACCATCTGTGAGATGTGCTGAAGAAGTAAGTCCGATCTAGAATATAAGGGCTCCAACTTGGATTTGCTGCTAATTTCTTGGTGGCACATACCATGGGAAATCATTCAAAAGGCATTACACAATTACCTACATAATTTTAAGCAGGTGATCTTCATTTTATGGTGTATGTATGTAGTGTGTGTGTGTGTGTGTGTATGTGTGTGTATATATATATATATATATATATATATATATATATAATGAGAGAGAGAAAATGGTCCCAGTAAGTGGACCGAAACATCACATGGGTGAATAAAGGATGTTACATTTTTCACCATCTGAAAGTCCTGCGGCTTTTTTATATAGATAACTGTGGTCGAGTTTGTACCGCTGGCAGTCCTATACTACATTGAGGTGTGCTGCCCTGGAATTGTTTTCCTTTGATTGAGATCTATTTTTCACTTCATTTTTTGGAGTGCTGCTTTATTTTTTACTTGTTATTGGGTAAGCTTTATCCCTTTGAGCCTGCACCCACTCTTCCCTCCATTTTTGGTCAGTGCTGCCTCCATTTTTTTTTATTTTTTTTTTATTAGTAGAATGTGGCACACGTGTCCTGTTGGTTGGGTGCCTTAGTTGTGGGGTCCAACCTCCGTAGCAAGTTACGATAAAATAAACTTAGGCACTCCTTAGGAATTGCTTGAAGTATCGTGTTGATCTTTATTTGGTTTTCTTATGCGATATATATATATATATATAACTGGTTTGGCACACAGGAAAGCTTGCGAGAGGATAAATTCATACGAGACACAACACTTATGAAAGGAAGGAAGAACCCTCAAACCATTTACAAGATTGTAGCTGTAATATAAGCTGGTATTTTGCCACGGACGTCTGCAGTAAATGCAGCTAACGGCAGGCTTTTGTTCTGTGTCTCAGGTGGTTCAGCTAATGAAATACGGAGACTTCTGTAGAAGAGAATAGCAGATTGCTGATGAAGTGGTAGAGGTTTTTTTATCTTTCACTAGACGCAGCATAATTAACAATCCAGCCAAGTACTTCTACAAAAGCATCCAACAGATTGTCTCTGCTAAATGAGTTCTTGTACACTTGATTCCAACTAACACTGACAAATGTTTTTTACTATTACCTATATTGCTTTGTAAAACGGCTATCCTTATACTGTATGTAGATGTGCCAAATGTACCGTCCTCGCCCGGAACATCTTGTAAGAACAGATGATGAGAGACATTTGTCTCCTTTTTTTGTGATGTCAAGAGTATGAACCTTTACACATCAGAGGTGCTTACAGGGGTTCTTCTTTGGGAGAAAATTCTTTGGAAAGGATTCCAAGGGGGAATCAAACACCCAGGAATTGATGAGCACCCTCACCGATCGCCTGCCGCTCCCATTCTGATACTTGTTGGGTCTCCGTTTGTGTCTACCTCCTGGTCAACACATAGGCAATGCCTTGAGATGCCTACTCATCCCATCACTGGTAGAGGTGGGTCAATGCTGCAGCCAGCGTTTGGCTGAGCAGGTATCTCCAGGATCTGGAGACCAGCAAGAATCTAGTAATTATCAGAACAGGGGTGACCGTGTTGAGTATGTAGTTGACCATGACCTACTTACCTATATAGGAGTAGTTTCTCTTTGTCCTGACTGCTACAAAAGCAGTAGGACAGTAGTTTGCATGACATTTTCGATGGTATAGTACTGCCGAAATGAAAAAGAAAAACTGCAATAACTCTTTAAAAAAAAAAAAAAAACATTCTCTGAATATTGAGTTTAAAAAAAACATTAGAATGGCGCTGGTATCTCTGGTGGCTGGGACTCCTACGCAACCGTTAGCATCTTACAGTGTAAGACACTGACAGTTTCAGACCCTGAAATCATGAAGTCCCATAGGACAATAAAATTAAGTGAAAAAAGAAGTTAAAAAAATAAAGCTTTACAAAAAAATGAAATGTTCCAAGTAAAAAAAAAAAAAAAGTAGACATATTAGGTATCGTCACATCCGTATCGACCGGCTCTATAAAAATATGTAAAAAATAAAAATGGTGTAAAAAAGCCATTTTTTTGTCGCCTTACATCATAAAAAGTGTATTAGCAAGCGATCAAAAAGTCATACGCACCCCAAAATAGTGCCAATCAAACCGTCATCTCATCCTGCAAAAAATGATACCCTAGCTAAGACAATTGCCCCCCCAAAAAAATTATGGCACTCAAAATATGGAGACACTAAAACATGATTTTTTTTTGTTTAAAAAAAGCTGTTATTGTGTAAAACGTAAATAAATTAAAAAAGTATACATATTAGGTATCGCCTCGTCCGTAAGAACCTGCTGTATAAAAAATAAAATAGTGTCAAAAAAGCATTTTTATTGTCGCCTTACATCACAAAAAGTGTAATAGCAAGCGATCAAAAAGTCATATGCACCCTAAAATAGTACCAAACAGTCATCTCATACCGAAAAAAATTATCCCCTACATAAGACAGTCTCCCAAAAAATAAACAAAACTAGGGCTTTCAGAATATGGAGACACTAAAAAAAAAATTTTTTTCAAAAATGTTTTATTATGTAAAACTGAAATAAACAAACAAAAAAGTTGTCATATTTGGTATTGTCGCATCCGTAACAACCTGCTCTCTAAAAATACCACACAATCTAACCTGTCAAATAAACATTGTAAATGACAAAAAATAAAAGCGGTGCCAAAACAGCTATTTTATGTTAACTTTGCCTCACAAAAAGTGTAGTATAGAGCAACCAAAAATCATATGTATCCTAAAATAGTACCAACAAAAAACTGCCACCTTAGTTTCAAAAATGGGGTAATTTTTTGGGAGTTTCTACTCCAGGGGTGCATCAGGGGGCCTTCAAATGTGACATGGCAGCTTAAAATGATTCCAGTGAAATCTGCCTTCCAAAAACCATATGGCGTTTTTACGACCACATATGGGGTGTTTCTATAAACTACAGAGCCAGGGCAATAAATATTGAGTTTTGTTTGGCTGTTAACCCTTGCTTTGTTAGTGGATATATATTGATTAAAATGGAAAATCTGCCAAATTCTTGTGGAACACCTAAAGGGTTAAAAAGTTTGTAAAATCTGTTTTGAATACCTTGAGGTGTGTATTTTCAAAAAGGGGTCACTTTTTTGGGAGTTTCTACTCTAGGGGTGCATCAGGGGGTCTTTTAAATGTGACATGGCAGCTTAAAATTATTTCAGTGAAATCTGCTTTCCAAAAAACATATGGCGCTCCTTTCCTTCTGCGCCCTGCCGTGTGCCCGTACAGCAGTTCACGACCACATATGGGGTGTTTCTGTAAACTACAGAATCGGTGCCATAAATATTAAGTTTTGTTTGGCTGTTAACCCTTGCTTTGTTAGTGGAAAAACTGCCAAAAAAGTGAAATTCAGAAATGTAATCTCCATTTCCCACTAATTCTTGTGGAACATCTAAAGGGTAAAAAGTTTGTGAAATCTGTTTTGAATACCTTGAGGGGTGTAGTTTGGGTGATTTCTATTATGTAAGCCTCACAAAGTGACTTCAGACCTGAACTGGTCCTTAAAAAGTGGATTTTGGAAATTTTCTGAAAACTTTCAAGATTTGCTTCTAAACCTCTAAGCCTTCTAATGTCCCCAAAACATAAAAATGGCATTCACAAAATAATCCAAACATGAAGTAGACATATGGGGAATGTAAAGTAATAAATATTTTTGGAGTTATTACTATCTGTTTTAAAAGGAGAGACATTGAAATTTGCTAATTTTTCAAAATTTTTGATAAATTTTTCAAAAATTTTTTATAAATAAAAATGAAATTTTTTGACTTAATTTTACCACTGTCATGAAGTACAATATGTGACGAGAAAACAGTCTCAGAATGGCCTGGATAAGTAAAAGCGGTTTAAAGTTATTACCACATAAAGTGACGCATGTCATATTTGCTAAAAATGGCCTGGTCCTTTAAGGTGAAAAATTGCTGGGTCCTTAAGGGGTTATGGCCGTGGAAACTGCTCAATGGGTTAATTGCTTTGAATCAGAGTGGACATATGCATTAGAGCAGTTTAGGAAAATACTTAAAGGGTTTCTGTCACCAGATTTAACCCTGTTAAGCTAGCTGACATTAGCGATGTGCTAATGTCAGCTAAACCTAACTAGCCTATTCCTACTCTTATCTATGCCCCCATTACACCAGAAATCTAACTTTTAAAATAGGCTAATTAGCCCCTAGGAGCGAGGGGGGGGGGGGGGGGGGCGTTGTTCCTGCTCTCGAGGCTCTGTTCTCCCACCTTTGTCGCCTCCCTCCAAGTCCTGATTGACAGGGCCAGGCAGCGCTCGCATCCGTCTGCCAGCCCTGTGCTCTGGTGAAATCTCTGGAGGGAAAGACGCTCGCAGGCTGCCAGCTTCCCCACCGCGCCTGCGCCAAATACTGAACGGCGCGAGATTTCACCAGAGCACAGGGCTGGCAGACGGATGCGAGCGCTGCCTGGCCCTGTCAATCAGGACTTGGAGGGAGGCGGCGACAAAGGTGGGAGAACAGATCCTCGAGAGCAGGAACAACGCCCCCCCCCCCCGCTCCTAGAGGCTAATTAGCATATTTTAAAAGTTAGATTTCTGGTGTAATGGGGGCATAGATAAAAGTAGGAATAGGCTAGTTAGGTTTAGCTGACATTAGCACATCGCTAATGTCAGCTAGCTTAATAGGGTTAAATCTGGTGACAGAAACCCTTTTAATATTTCAGTCATTTAAAGCTGTTGAACTCCAGCTCCAGCCTTCACCTCCTCATCTTCTTCCGTTATTGGATTTTTGCAGAGTGCATTTATATGCTACACTATCTGGAGTCCATCACCATATTACGGTGCCTAATCTGTTTTGCTTGGGTTTTTCAGTACTCTCATTTATTTCCACATTATGAGAAATAGGATGAGTGGAAATGTTTAGCAGTGGTGTTGAAGGCTGGAAAAAAACGTGATACCCATCAGTGTTTTGCTTAAAAGTATTTCATGGAATTTGCATTCAGCTGTTTTTAAGATATTCAGGCCTCATAATTTGCACATAAATGGCATGTGAATTTGGCTAAGCTACTGGTGTTCTCTGGTTTATTAAAAGATTAGCTCACTGGATATCCAGTCTACAAATGTTACCTTACTTTTGGCCCTATAAGACGCACCATAAAGCCCGTAAGATGAACCTAGGTTTTCATCAGACCTCATGGTTAATCAGTCCTCAGCTCAGAGCCCCAATCAGACCCCCAATGTTGATTAATCCTCAGCTCAGAACCCCAAGGTTTATGAGACCCCCAATCATGTTAATAAGTCCCACGTGTGACATCAGACGAAAAAATAAATGAACTTACCTCTCCTGTTCTCACCCGCCGCTCCTGAGACCCAGCCCCCTTCTTGGTCTTCTTGCCACGCCATGCTGTGACCTGATGCCACACAGTGTGAGGTCACAGAGCGCCCCGACGTCCTCGCGCTGTGCGCAGGGGGTTCCAAGAGTACAGAGCCCACACGGGGAGCGCTGCATTCACAGCTCCCCAATCCTCCAGTCTATAATGGAAGCGCTCATTAGTATTCACCCCATAAGATGCACGGACACCCCCCCCCCACACACACACACACACACACACAGCGGAGCGGGTAGCGCGTCTTATAGGGTGAAAAATATGGTAATTTGGTGGTATAAAGAAAACTTATTTACAGCTGCTGTTAGTTTTCTCTAGCTTGTGCCACATACTTTTATTATTTGAAGAAGCTTCTATGAAGCCAAAGGCATAACAATCGGTTAATTGTGAAGAGAACCCCAGATTG
The DNA here is from genome assembly GCF_014858855.1 of Bufo gargarizans. Taxonomy (NCBI): domain Eukaryota; kingdom Metazoa; phylum Chordata; class Amphibia; order Anura; family Bufonidae; genus Bufo; species Bufo gargarizans. Next base: position 42,014,474 of record NC_058087.1, on the reverse strand, counting down.
GATGTCTCATGGCTGGCCACATATCTGCAACCTTTGCACTTATGCACATGTACTTTTCTCAGTTACCTGCAAACCTTGTACATTACCATTATTGGGCAATGCTGTTCAAAATGTGCAAGAATGTAGGTGCGGTTTGCCCCAAAACTGCTATATTAACGGTTTTTAACACTTTTCTGTACTTTTTGCAGCCGGCCCAACAACGGGCGTGGTTTAGCAGAAAGGGATGTGGTTATGTGGCGAGGGGTGTGTGGCTTTGGTGACATGAAAATGCAAAAAAAATAATTGACGCATAAGCCAACAAAAGCCATTCTAAAGATGCACCAGATTCTAAGTTTAAAGGGTTATTCCCATCTTGGACATTAGGGGCATATCGCTTGGATATGCTCCTAATGTCTGATAGGTGTGAGACCCACACATATATTTAGAATGGAGCCCACAAAGTTCTGGATGGCACACCGCGCATGTGCAGTTGCCCTCCATTCATTTCTATGGGAGTGCCGAAAATAGCTGCTTGGCTATTTTTAGGAGTTCCTTTTGAAAGGAATGGGAAGCACACCACGCAAGCGCACCACCACTCCATTCACTTCTTCAGAAAAATCCAGCTATTTTCAGCAGTCCCATAGAAATGAATGCAGGGCGTGCACCCTCCAGTACTTTGCGGGCTGCTTTCTAAGTATAGGTGTGGGTCTCGGAGATGGGACCCGCAGGTATCAGACATTGGGGCACATCCTAGCGATATGCCCCTAATGTCCAAGATAAGAATAACCCTTAAAGCTTTAAATCGTCGCTCCGCAATCCTTTAATGCTGCCTCCCATGAAGCAGAAAGGACACAGCCATCGGTGGGTTTTCGGCAAAATGTTGGTGCGGCTGAGGATAGATCATCAATATTATTCCACTGCACAACCCCTTTAAGTGGAATAGGTAGTTAGCAGTAGAGGAATTGGTGACCACCTTTTTGGGGGTTTGCCTCTCTCTTTGTAAACATAGTAGGATTATTAGTCGAACTTGAGAGACCTGTGTTGTTTTTAGCCTCATCAACTACAGGTGCATCTCAATAAATTTGATTTTCATCAAAAAGTTTATTTTCATTAATTCAATTTATTTAATTAATTCAGTTCAGTAATTGAAACTTGTATACAGATTCATTACACACAGAGTGATCTATTTCAAGCATCTATCTTTTACTGTTGATGATTATGGTTTATAGCTAATGAAAACCCAAAAGTCAGTATCTCAGAAGATTAGAATATTGTGAAAAATGTCAATATTGTAGACTCTTAGTGTCACACTCTAATCAGCCAATTAACGCAAAACACCTGAAAGGTTTTCTAAGCCTTTAAATGGTCCCTCAGTAGGCTACATCGCCATGGGGACTTGATAGTTGTCCTGAAGACAGTCTTTGAGGGTAAGCCACAAAATGTCATTGTCGCAGAAAACTGTGGTAGAAAAAGGTGCACAAGCACCAAGGATAACTTCAGCCTTGAAACGATTGTCAAGAAAAGGTTTCCTGAGCCTTTAAAGGCTCCCTCAGTTGCTACATAGTCATAGAGGAGACTGCTCG